>NC_072447.2:156049469-156352500 GCF_028878055.3 Symphalangus syndactylus | reverse complement strand
GAGAGCCTCCAGGGTGGCTCGCCCAGCACCACAGTGACTGTGACAGCCCTGGAGGCACTGCTGTGCCCCTCAGCCACCGTGACCCAAGTCTGCTCCAACCCACCATGTGAGACCCACGAGACAGGCACCACCAACACCGCCACTACCTCGAATGCAGGCAGCGCCCAGAGGGTGTGCTCCAACCCGCCATGCGAGACCCACGAGACAGGCACCACCCACACGGCCACCACCGCCACTTCCAACGGGGGCACGGGCCAGCCCGAGGGTGGGCAGCAGCCCCCTGCTGGTCGCCCCTGTGAGACACACCAGACCACTTCCACTGGCACCACCATGTCAGTCAGCGTGGGTGCCCTGCTTCCCGACGCCACTTCTTCCCACAGGACCCTGGAGTCTGGCCTAGAGGTGGTGGCAGCATCCAGCGTCACCCCCCAGGCTGGCACCGCACTGCTGGCTCCTTTCCCAACACAGAGGGTGTGCTCCAACCCCCCCTGTGAGACCCACGAGACGGGCACCACTCACACGGCCACCACTGTCACTTCCAACATGAGCTCAAACCAAGGTGAGTGAAGGCGGCCAGCCTGGCTTTCATGGTTTCCCAGCCCCCCAGGCTGAAAGGCCAAGACAGCGATGGCAGGGTCTGTCCAGAGTCCACCAGTCAGGCTCCTTGGCACCCAATTTACCAGTGGGGAGAGCTGGGGCGTCCTGGCTGTACCTGAAGCAGATGGAGGTCTCCAGGAGCCTGTCCTGCCTTATCTGGCCCTCTCCTTGGTGGCAGAGGAAGCCTGTGGTGGTCAAGCCAAGTATAGGCCTGGGGGGCTCCTGCTGAGCAGCCACCTGCCTGTCGCCCCCACAGACCCCCCACCTGCTGCCAGCGATCAGGGAGAGGTGGAGAGCACCCAGGGCGACAGCGTGAACATCACCAGCTCCAGTGCCATCACGACAACTGTGTCCTCCACACTGACGCGGGCTGTGACCACCGTGACGCAGTCCACACCAGTCCCGGGCCCCTCTGTGCCGGTAAGAGCCCAGGGGGCCGTTTTCCTCCCCGCCTTCCCGGCCTACGCCCGTGCAGTTCCACACTCAGACGCCAGATGTCGCTCTTGTACCAGGCATGGGGCTGCTCCTGGTCCCTCTTCCGGACCATAAAAGGGCAGCCTGGGTGCCTGCTGCGGCAGGAGGCAGGAGCCTCACTGTCCCCGCATCTCTGGGGCGCCTTTATTTCTGTGACTGGTTCCCATCGCGTGTCACTTCATCACAGCCTGTATAAGACATGGCGGGGGTCTGAGTGCCTGTTTGTCCAGGCCAGGGTGACTGAGGACAGGTTAAACCTGACCGGGGGTCTCAAGGGCCTTTGTTCTCATGCTGCTCAGAGAACCACTGTCCTCTCCCTATTTAACATGGGCTCGAGCTGGCCCATCAAGAATGAAAACTTAGGCCCACAAGGAAAGGTGAAGGCTGGCTTGCTTCTCAGCCCTGCTGCCTGGCTCTGGCCCCTCTCCTCCCCTCTGACAGGGGCTTCTCTCCCTTTCTAGAAGATCTCATCAATGACTGAGACTGCCCCAAGGGCTCTGACTACTGAAGTCCCCATCCCGGCCAAAATAACAGTGACCATAGCCAACACAGAAACTTCTGACATGCCCTTCTCTGCTGTTGACATCCTGCAGCCCCCAGAGGAACTCCAGGTGTCGCCAGGGCCTCGCCAGCAGCTGCCACCACGGCAGCTTCTGCAGTCGGCTTCCACAGCCCTGATGGGGGAGTCCGCCGAGTCCCTGTCAGCCTCCCAGACCCCTGAGCTCCCGGCCGCCGTGGATCTGAGCAGCACAGGGGAGCCGTCTTCGGGCCAGGAGTCTGCCAGCTCTGCGGTGGTGGCCACTGTGGTGGTCCAGCCACCCCCACCCACGCAGTCCGAAGTAGAACAGTTATCACTTCCCCAAGAGCTAATGGCCGAGGCCCAGGCTGGCACCACCACCCTCATGGTAACGGGGCTCACCCCCGAGGAGCTGGCAGTGACTGCTGCTGCAGAAGCAGCTGCCCAGGCCGCAGCCACGGAGGAAGCCCAGGCCCTGGCCATCCAGGCGGTGCTCCAGGCCGCGCAGCAGGCCGTCATGGGTGAGCGCTGGTGCAACCTTGGGGAAGCCGGGCCCCTCTGGGGAGGAGTAGGCCGCGGAGACAGCCTGGGAAGAGGAGCCCATTTCCCTCTAGGGTGGCATGAGCCAGATGTGATGGGGAGGACGAGCACAGGGGACCCCAGGCAGGCCAAGTAGTAGAGACTGCCATGTAGGACAGGCTGGCTAGGGTTAGCGCCTGGGAAACAGGCAGGGCCCCTCAGCCAGGGCTTAGCCTACAGTGGAGCACAGTGGGAGGTGGACAGGGTCTCTAGGACAGGCTTTGGGGGCCTCCGCCCGGGCTGCCCGCTTCTGGCCAGCCTTCCTAGTAAGTCGTGTTTCTCTTGATCCTGGAGCAGGCACCGGGGAGCCCATGGACACCTCCGAGGCAGCAGCAACCGTGACGCAGGCGGAGCTGGGGCACCTGTCGGCCGAGGGTCAGGAGGGCCAGGCCACCACCATCCCCATTGTGCTGACACAGCAGGAGCTGGCTGCCCTGGTGCAGCAGCAGCAGCTGCAGGAGGCCCAGGCCCAGCAGCAGCATCACCACCTCCCCACTGAGGCCCTGGCCCCTGCCGACAGTCTCAACGACCCGGCCATTGAGAGCAATTGCCTCAATGAGCTGGCCGGCACGGTCCCCAGCACTGTGGCACTGCTGCCCTCAACGGCCACTGAGAGTAAGCAACTGAGGGCGAATTGGTGTTGGGGTGGTGGGGGGGCACCCAGGGAGGCGAGGGCAGGACGGGAGGCTCGGTCCCACTTGGGAGCCGGGTCTCCGGAGTCTTTCCCGCTGACACCTTCTTTCTTCCCAGGCCTGGCTCCATCCAACACATTTGTGGCCCCCCAGCCGGTTGTGGTGGCCAGCCCAGCCAAGCTGCAGGCTGCAGCTACCCTGACTGAAGTGGCCAATGGCATCGAGTCCCTGGGTGTGGTGAGTCGGGTGTGTTGGGGCTCCTGAGTCTGTAGCCTGGGGGGCAGCACTGCCTCTGGGTGCTGAGGGCCTGATCTCGTTGCACGATTCTGTCTTGCAGAAGCCAGACCTGCCACCCCCACCCAGCAAAGCCCCCATGAAGAAGGAGAACCAGTGGTTTGATGTAGGAGTCATTAAGGGCACCAATGTAATGGTGACACACTATTTCCTGCCACCAGATGATGCTGTCCCATCAGACGTAAGTGTCCCCAGGTGCTGATGTCCTCAGGTGGGTGGATCTTGGCTCCACCACCCTGAGCGGGGCTTACAGGAAACTCCTCCATCTTTGGGCCAAGATGAGTAGCCAGGAAGCCTGAGGAAAGTGGGCAGAGACCATCCCCCCTGAAGCAGTAGAAAAGGAGAGCTTTGGTTCCTTCCCGCCAGTACCTGGCCACAGTCAGCCTCGCCACGTCCCTCCTTGCCGTGAGGGGCCAGCCACCGCTGACCTCTTTTCCTTCTGGCTCATAGTCACCATGGATCTGCAACGTTCCTGGGGTGGCCCAGAGCTGCCTTCTCCACAGTGGAGTTCATGCCACTCCTCTCTTCCTAGGATGATTCGGGTACCGTCCCCGACTATAACCAGCTGAAGAAGCAGGAACTGCAGCCAGGCACAGCCTATAAGTTTCGTGTTGCCGGAATCAACGCCTGTGGCCGGGGGCCCTTCAGTGAAATCTCAGCCTTTAAGACATGCCTGCCTGGTTTCCCAGGAGCCCCTTGTGCCATTAAAATCAGCAAAGTGAGTCTTGCTGTGGGGTGGCCGTCTGTCCCTGGTTGGTTCCTGCCTGCCTCAGCACATGAGGTGGCCGGGGGGGGTATAGGAGGGCTAGGTTTTGAGTCCCAGTTTGTCTTAGTTAGTCCTTCCACTTGGGGGAGGATCTGTTTGAAGCTCCTTGAACTACCACATGGAATATCTCTACTGTGTTAGAAAATGGCTTATGGGAACCATGATTAGTCAGTTCTGGAAGCTTCTAGCCTGTTCTGTTGTTGACCTTCTGACCCCCTGGGTTCTAGAGTCCGGATGGTGCCCACCTCACCTGGGAGCCACCCTCTGTGACCTCCGGCAAGATTATCGAGTACTCCGTGTACCTGGCCATCCAGAGCTCACAGGCTGGGGGCGAGCTCAAGAGCTCCACCCCGGCCCAGCTGGCCTTCATGCGGGTGTACTGTGGGCCCAGCCCCTCCTGCCTGGTGCAGTCCTCCAGCCTCTCCAACGCCCACATCGACTACACCACCAAGCCCGCCATCATCTTCCGCATTGCCGCCCGCAATGAGAAGGGCTATGGCCCGGCCACACAAGTGAGGTGGCTGCAGGGTGAGTGTCCTTCGTGGGGCTCTTCAGGCACAGGGAAGGCACAGGAAGCTGGGTGCAGCAGGAGGAACTGTCACCATCTGAGATTTCTTCCATGTGCAGCGTCTCCCTGCTTCCTTTGGCGCACACACAGCCCCCCACGGGGGTGGCCATCGAGTAGAGCATGGGACCCAGCTCCGGGCCTGGGGGTGCAGGGGACGCTACCCCAGGATGTTTGAAGGGACAAGCAGTGAGAGGGCTGGCGGGGAAGTGTAGGTTTCCAAGCCCGAAAACAGCATGTCCCAGGTCCCTGGAGTGCAGCAGGTGAGGGGTGGAGGCCGGCCTGCCTCCTTCAGGTCATGCTCCTGCTCCAGCTCCTCTGGGACCTGGGAGGGCAGTGAGAGGTGGGAGCTGAGCTGAGTGGGGTTCTAACCTACGTCCAGAGGGGAGTGACTGGTGTCGTGTTCTGGTCCCAAGGAGTGGCATAAAAGGTGACCACCCACAGGGCAGGCGCCCCACCCTTGCCAGCTGCGGGTCATGCCATGTGGCACCAAGAGGCTCTGCAGGCAGGCAGCGCGCATGTGTTCCTTGCTGTTGTTCTGTCACAGTGCTGCTCACGCATCTCTCCCATTCCTTCCAGAAACCAGTAAAGACAGCTCTGGCACCAAGCCGGCCAACAAGCGGCCCATGTCCTCTCCAGAAATGTAAGCAGGAAGCCCCTCTCGGGAACCTTCTGAGACTGGGGGTGGAAATAGCTGGGCTCAGCCTCTCGTCAATTGACTGGGGGCCCCTAACTGGCCCCACACCAGGCTCTGCACCAGCAGGGCCGACACTAACTTTCTCTTTCCTTTTTCTGCCTTCCAAGGAAATCTGCTCCAAAGAAATCTAAGGCCGATGGTCAGTGAGAGGAAGCTGACCAGCCCCTGGATTCTTCTCCAGACCCCCCTGCTTCAGGAACACCCGCCAGGGCCCACCCCTCCCGCCCCGTCCCAGCATTCGCACTTCACCCTCGCGAGCCGCTGTTCACTCCTCTCCCCTTTCTCTTTCTCTCTGTTTTTAAAATAATCTAAAGAAAGCACATTTTACCATTGCTGTTGGGAGGAAGCAGAGGCAGATGGGAAAGCAGAGAGAAGAGCGTGCTTCCTTTCCTCCCGGCTGCCGCCCACCCTGGGGAGAGACCTTTGCGAGGAGGGAAGGCGGAGCTGAGGACAGCCAGCTCCGCCCTCCCAAGGCTGTGTGTTCCTGAGGGCCAGGTCGGGGGCGGGCATGGAGCAGAGGAAAGGTGTCCCTCTTGGCCCTCCCCAGAGTGGCTTTCCCGGCACCCTGGCCTGGGTGTCTGGTTCTGTTTTCTTTTCTTCCCCTTGTGTTTCCAGTCACCTAACTTCCCTTCCTCAGGCTCCCCCGGCCCACTCTGCTCAGTGACCCCACAGGAAGCTTACACATTTTCTCAGAGGCCTTTGTGCTCCCACCTCTTCTACCCTCCCCTCTTCTTTCCCATTTTAAAAAAGAAAAGAAGGAAAAAGAAAATAGGGGCAAGGAGCCCCGCGGCAGCCTGGGCAGCACCTGTGCAGACCTCTCTGCAGGCCGCACTGCCAACTGCTGCATTTGTTGTGTTTTTTAGGTTGAAATTGGTGAAGTTCACACTTTCATTGTAATTTTAGCGTGTGGGGTTTTGTCCCTCTTTTGTTGTTGTTAGCTGTGTACAGAATGTGTAATCTTTTTTCTCTTTTTTTTTTTTTTTTTTTGTTTTGTTTTTGTTTTTTTACTTTTTTCTTCTTGGCTAATTCTTGGCAGGGATCTTTCTGGAGGAAAAGCTGGGGCCAGCCAGGGCAGGAGAGGTGTGAAATCTGCCACGTGGGGCCTGCTGTTTGCCACCCAGCCCAACTTCCTGTTGCTGGCCCTTGCCCTCTGCCCTTTTGCCTGTCCTCAGGCCGCTGGAACAAAGGAAGGACAGCGCATTCCTCATGGGCGATCACTCTGCATCTATACCGTCGAGCCTGGGGGAGCTTGAGGGAGAGCTGGGGCCTCCTTGCCCTGGATTTCCAGCTCTCCCCATGCCCCCTCCCTGAGCACCACCGGCACCGCCTCCCACACAGGGCTGCTGCTTTCTGCAGCCACTGCTCCACCTCCCCCAAATTGTCATGGAAAGGGTGGAGAATGGAGGGGAACCAGGTGTCCTTGGAGGCAGCTCGGGAGGGCGACTGTAGTGTCACCCACAAGGGAGGCTAGGGCAATGGAGCAGGCCGCCAGCAGCAGCTGTGCAGCATGGAACCCAGGCCAGGCTCTGCGGCTGAGGGATCTGCTTGGAGTTTTCTGCCCCCCACCCCAAGCTTCCGTCGAGGAGCAAGGCTTGCCAGCAAGTCAGAAGGATTTGAACCGAGCAGCCAATCTTTCCAGCCCTCCCCTACCGACCTCTGCCTGGAGACGCAGCAGCCGGTGTCCTCCAGGGCCTCTGGTTTGTTGTATTATAGTATATTTCGCTGTGGAAAATGTCACGTTTAGTCACCTTGGAGCCCACTCACCTGGTCCTGTTGTTTTACCCCATCCCTTCTCTTGCGCGCCTATTGATTTGTTTCTGAGGAGAGTACACCGTTCACTATTGTAGAGTAACCCCTGTGACTCAATATTACCATAGTGCGATGTCGTTTTGTGCTATTTTGAACAATTAAAAGACTTTTTTTGAAATAACCACTAGGTGTCTCACTGTGTCCCGGCATCCTCTCAGGAGGCCTGAGTGGGAAGGCTGAGACCTGCCCGAGGCTCACGGGAGCCCCCTGGAGGGGGACCTGAGCTCTGGTGAAAGTGTAGAAGGCCCCAGAGTGAGGCCCCTGCTGTGGCCTGCAGTCTTTGGACCAAGTCGGACCAGGTTCCAGCAGGTTGCTTGGCAGCTGCCTTGCAGGGCAAGGGCCAAAGGGCCCCTTGGGCAGCTGCTGCTGACTTCCTGTGTCTGGAGGCCAGATCTCCCTCCCCTCCTGCACTAGAGGATAGGATAGGGCAAAGGCCTGGCAGGTCACCAGCGGCAGCCTCCTTAGGTGGGTTGCGGGGAGGTGGGCTGAGTCAAGTCCACCATGGGTACTGCAGAGGTGGATCCCTTCCTCTGGCTTCCTCTTACATGTGAGCCATGCCCCCAAGGGGAAGAAGCAAGAGCTTGTGATCCAGACCACCTAGCAGCTGGGTCAGTAGGACAGCTGGGATCCCATTGCCTGAATTTGTACCAGGAGGCCCAGAAAGCCCCGGGGCAAGGTGGCCGGAGCAGCACAGGCCTAGGCGGGTCCGAGGGAAGTGACACCCTGCTTCTGGGGCCTGGTGCTCCTGGTGCACCTGCATTCCCCGCCCCCTCCAAGCCCCTGCCACCTGCCTTTGTTTCCCCCACACACCTCTACTGCCCAGCTTTCCTCTCAGCACCCAGGCACTCTGCTACCAGAAGCTCCTGGAGTAGCAAAAGCCTCCATGTCGCCACCTGTGGCATGGGTGTGTGTGCAAGGCCCTGTTGAATGCGACCTCTTCTGGGAAGCCTCTGTCATGTGGGGTCTGCTGTGTCATGCAGGGGTAGGGGGAAGCAGACTGGCCAGGGCTTGACACCAGGAGCCATGGCTCTGTCTTACCCACCGCACCAACTGTGACCTGCCTTGGAGCCTAGCCTCACAGAGGCCCAAGGAGAGGGGTGGGAAAGTGTCCTTCAAAGCAGAGTGGTAGGAGTCATGGCTGGGGCTGGTGGAGGCCAGAGGCCACATGGGGCTGGCCCCAGAACCGAGGGGCCTTGCAGATTTGCCATACCTTTGGCAAATGGCTTTGTGGGCGCTTCGCCTCGTGCGGGTGGTACAAGGGTTCTTCCTACCCCGCTCCTGTAGCTGGCACCTGTGGGGCTACCCACCCTCCACATTCCTTCAGCTCACTTGTCTCACCACGGCTGCATCACACTCCAGAAGGCAAGGGCCACATCAGTCATGCCTCTGGTGTTTATCTGAAAATACCGAGTTTCCGTCTGAGGGCACCACTCAGTCTGGGGAGGCAGGAGGGAGGCTGGACATGAACATGACAGGCCTGTGAACAGGGCAGGTAGATACAGCCCGACTGGGCACAAAGCTCATCCCGAGCATGAGCCGAGGCTGAGGGTGGGTGCAAGCACACAGAGGATGCCTCCCCAGCTGCCAGAGGCATCAGCCTCATTACCAAGCACCCCGAAGGGGAACTGTTTGGGGTTGGGTGGGTCAGCCTGCAGCAGGGACTGAGACAGCCACTGTGGCATCAAAGACCAGCAGTGCAGCACCACGCCCAGAGGCTGGAACCATTCTGTGCGCTGTTGGCCTGGAAGGTAGGAAACAGCTCAGCCCAGCTGCCTTGTAGCCCAGAGAAGGGGGGTATGAGCTCTTACCTGCAGTTACTGTCTGGCCTTAGAGCTGTGTCACTTGTGTGAAGAAGTCAGTGCCAAGGCCAGGCGCGGTGGCTCACACCTGTAACACCAGCACTTTGGGAGGCCGAGGCAGGTGGATCACAAGGTCAGGAATTTGAGACCAGCCTGGCCAACATGGTGAAAAACCGTCTCTACTAGAAATACAAAAAAAAAAAAAAAATTAGCTAGGCATGGTGGCAGGCACCTGTAATCCCAGCTACTCCAGAGGCTGAGGCAGGAGAATTGCTTAAACCCGGGAAGCGGAGGTTGCAGTGAGCCAAACTCATGCCACTGCACTCCAGCCTGGGCAACAGAGCAAGACCCCATCTTGGAAAGAAAAAAAAAAAAATTAGCGCAAATGGCTGCCCATTACTGACTGTTGAGGCAGTTGGTGACAAACTGATTCAAAAGAGAGGACTTGCTAGGCTGGGCACGGTGGCTCACGCCTATAATCCCAGCACTTTGGGAGGCTGACGCAGGAGGATCGCTTGAGCTTAGGAGTTCGAGACCAGCCTGGGCAACATTGCAAAACCCTGTCTCCACTAAAAATACAAAAATTAGCTAGGCATGGTGGCCCACACCTGTGGTCCCAGCTACTCAGGAGGCTGAGATGGGAGGATTGCTTGAGCCTGACAGGTCAAGGCTGCAGTGAGCTGCCTGGGCGACAGGACACTGTCTCAAACAAAACAAAACAAAACAAAACAAAACAAAACAAAACAAAACAAAACAAAACAGAACTTGCCTCCTGTCTACCCTGTGTGGTGACAGGTCAGAGGGACTTCTGCATTCAGGCCCACTAGCTGTTCCCTGTCCTGCTGCACCCCTGCCCCACAGGCTTGGTAGGGCCAAGGCCCTCAGCCACCCTGCCCGGGCCCCTGGTGTAGGGCGGGATGGGTGGCAGCCCCGTTCCCCCTTCCCCCTTATCCCAGACCTTTTGGCCATCCCAGTTTTTCCCACCAAGCAGGATCTTGAGACCAGGGCACCCAGCAGGGGCCCTGGAGGGACTGGCCCATTCAAGGGGAGGGTCGAGGCAGGAACAAGTGCGGGGGCGGGGCCTGAAAGCCCCGCCCCCAGGCCCAGCGGAACCCTGAAGAGGAGGGGGTGGGTGAGCCGGGCGCGGCTCTGTCAGCTGAGTGACAGTCACGGGACCGTGACCAACTCTGTCTGGCTTCCTAGAGGAGAGGGAGGGATGAGCAAGGGTCTCCGAGCACGACAGGCCAGTGGTGGGGTGCTTGGGGGGAGTGCTGTCCTGGAGGGTCCCTGGGATGGTGACATCTGAAGCCCCGTGTAGAGGTGGGGGGATCCCCGAGGGCTGGTTCCCGAGGCTGGGGGGCCTAGGTCCCACGTGGGGGCTGCGCCTTCAAGCCCCAGTTCCCCTAGGACATGGAGAAAGAGCGAGAGACTCTGCAGGCCTGGAAGGAGCGCGTGGGGCAGGAGCTGGACCGCGTGGTGGCTTTCTGGATGGAGCACTCCCACGACCAGGAGCACGGGTACTCGGGGCGCTTCTGGAGTCCTTTGCAGGGTTTTTGCCCTTCCTGAGGCCCCTTCTCACTCTCAGGCACCTCACAGATTTGCTGGCCCCAGAGGGGCAGGAGGGGCTGGCAAGGCCCCTTCCAGACTTTGCTAACCCTGCCTTCCCACAGGGGCTTCTTCACATGCCTTGGCCGCGAGGGGCAGGTGTATGATGACCTGAAGTATGTGTGGCTGCAGGGGAGGCAGGTATGGTGTTCCCAGCCTGGAAGCTCAGGCACACGGCCCATCGCCTCAAAGGTCTCCCCACCTCACCCCAGCTGACCACTTAAGCCACATTCCCTCCCGTACCCCGTAGGTATGGATGTATTGTCGCCTGTACCGCACTTTCGAGCGCTTCCGCCATGCTCAGCTTCTGGACGCAGCAAAAGCAGGTAGGTGCCCCCTTCCTGCCCATCTCCCAGTGACTCCGTCCATGTTTACTCAACAGGGCACATGTGCGGAGTTCCTAGAGGGGTCTAGAAGCAGCGAAGGACTTGGGGAGGCTCAAGGGTGGTGTGTGCGGGGTGTCCTGGCCTTACTCCTGGCATGCCAACCCCCCAACCTCCAGGTGGTGAGTTCTTGCTGCGTTATGCCCGGGTGGCACCTCCTGGCAAGAAGTGTGCCTTTGTGCTGACTCGGGACGGCCGCCCGGTCAAGGTGCAACGGACCATCTTCAGCGAGTGTTTCTACACCATGGCCATGAACGAGCTGTGGAGGGCCACAGGGGAAGTGCAGTACCAGGTGTGTGAGAGGAGGGTGCTCCTGAAGACCCCAGCCTGGGACCCTGCCATGGCCACCTGATGCATTCCCACTCACTACGCAAGTCCCCTCCCATGGACCCATCTGTGGGCCAAGTCCCCTTCACCTCTGAATGCTCCCTTACCCCCACAGGGGTGCAGACGGAGAGGGCCCTATCCACGCCCTGCCCCCAACTGGGAAGAGGCCCCTCCCTCCTCCCTGGGCTCCCTATGCTGCCAGACCCTGACCCCACAGCCTGGAAGGGGCTGCACCCCCAGACTGGGAACCCCCAAGGCAGAGTGGGGCAGATCTGACTGGCCCCTACTGGATGCTGGGTGCCAGGCCCCGAGTAGGTCCTGGGTAAAGGTGTCTCTGGGTTCAGGAGAGGAATTGGCTCTCCCACCCCAGGGCCGTGTCCAGGGGGATGGCACAGGATGTAGCCTCAGCCTGGGCCTCCCCTTGCCTCCTGCACCCCCAGACGGAAGCGGTGGAGATGATGGATCAGATCGTCCACTGGGTGCAGGAGGACGCGTCGGGACTGGGCCGGCCCCAGCTCCAGGGGGCCCCAGCTGCGGAGCCCATGGCGGTGCCCATGATGCTGCTGAACCTGGTGGAGCAGCTCGGGGAGGCAGATGAGGAGCTGGAGAGCAAATACGCAGAGCTGGGGGACTGGTGCGCCCAGAGGATTCTGCAGCATGTGCAGGTGGGGGGTGCCTGGGGAGCTGGGGTGGTGGGAGGCCCTCCACTCCCCCACTCCCCTGGGCACCCTGGGGCTTGACACACCTGGAGAGACAGAGATTCGGGGAGGTCCCCACCTGGGGAAGGTGGAGGGCCTGAGGGCTGGAGGGAGAATGCGGAGCCCCAGGCAAGGCCTGACAGAAGGAGACCCCTCCTGCCCCACCCAAGTCCCTTCCAGGCCTCTGGCCCGTGAAACCCGCCCTGTCTGTCCCCATTCAATGTTTTACCCTCCCCTGCTGGAGAGGATCAGGCCAGAAGTGAGGATTACAACTTCCTAGGCCCGGGCTGGATGCGGTGGCTCATGCCTGTAATCCCAGCACTTTGGGAGGTTGAGGCGGGTGGATCACTTGAGGTCAGGAGTTGGAGACCAGCCTGGCCAACATAGTGAAACCCCGTCTCTACTAAAAATACAAAAATTAGCTGGGCATGGTGGTGCATGCCTGTAATCCCAGCTACTAGGGAGGCTGAGGCAGGAGAATCGCATGAACCCAGGAGGTGGAGGTTGTAGTGAGTCGAGATTGAGGCCACTGCACTTTAGCCTGGGTGACAGAGCAAGACTGTCTAAAAAAAAAAAAGAAAGAGAAAAGAAAAAACAACTTGCTAGGCCCAAGGGAGTGAATCAGCCCCTCCTCAAATGCCCCTCTGAGCCTGGCCCACCCAAGCCAGCAGGTCCAGGGGCTTGGGTGAGAGGGAGGGAGGAAGGGATTTCTGGAGCTGGGTCTTTCTAGTTGGGTGGCTGGGTGGGTGAAAGGGCTGGAGGCAACATTCCCTTCTGCTCCTTCCCGGTAGAGGGATGGACAAGCTGTGCTGGAGAATGTGTCAGAGGATGGCAAGGAACTTTCTGGCTGCCTGGGGAGACAGCAGAACCCAGGTGAGGGGCAGGGTGGGCTGGGGGCCACCCAGGAGGAGGGGAGCGCTGAGCCTTGCATTCTGGGCTTCAGATATGGGAGTGCCTGGGGGGGGGCGCCTTGAGGAGGCAGAGGAGAGAGGATGGGCTTCCCAAGGCTGGGGGTTTCTGCAGAGGAGCAGGATTCCAGGGCCAGGGAGCTCAGAACCCCGCTCATTGTTAGGGAGGGAGCAGAGAGGTGCCAGGGGCTTTTGTTCCCTCTGTTCCCTCCCTCAACCCCACCCCCCCACTTCCGTACTCCGTACTCCGTACTCCAACCCTCACCAGGCCACGCGCTGGAAGCCGGCTGGTTTCTGCTCCGTCATTGCATTCGGAAAGGCGACCCTGAACTTCGAGCCCATGTGGTTGACAAGTTCCTGTTGTTGCCCTTCCGCTCCGGATGGGACCCTGACCACGGAGGCCTCTTTTACTTCCAGGATGCTGATGACTTCTGCCCCACCCAGGTGGGAGAGCGCCCAGGGCCATGTGTGACCCACGCTGTTCTAAGGCTTTCTGCCCAGGGAGTTGGGTGGTTCTCTAGAGGGTAACCTGGGGCTGGATTCGAACCTAGAGGCCTGCTCTCAGCTTCTGTGCCAGTGTTACAGGAAAGGGGTCATGATGCAGACCCCAGAAGAGGGTTCTTGGATCTTGCCCAAGAAAGAATTCAGGGCGAGTCCGCAATGCAAAGTGAAAGCAAGTTTATTAAGAAAGTAAAGGGATAAAAGAATGGTTACTCCCTAGGCAGAGCAGCCCTGAGGGCTGCTGGTTGCCTTTTTTTTTTTTTTTTTTTTTTTTTGAGGTGGAGTTTTGCTCTTGTTGCCCAGGCTGGAGTGCAATGGCACCATCTCGGCTCACTTCACCGCAACCTCTGCTTCCTGGGTTCAAGCGATTCTCCTGCCCTAGCCTCCCAAGTAGCTAGGATTACAGGCATGGGCCACCATGCCCGGCTAATTTTGTATTTTTAGTAGAGACGGGGTTTCTCTATGTTGGTCAGGCTGGTCTCGAACTCCCGACCTCAGGTGATCCAACCTCCTCATCCTCCCAAAGTGCTGGGATTATAGGCGTGAGCCACTGCACCCGGCTGGTTGCCCATTTTTATGGTTATTTCTTGATGATATGCTAAACAAGGGGTGGATTTTTCATGCCTCCCCTTTTTAGACCGCATAGGGTAACTTCCTGACGTCGCCATGGCATTTGTAAACTGTCATGGCGCTGGTGGGAGTGTAGCAGCGAGGATGACCAGAGGTCACTCTCATGGCCACCTTGGTTTCGGTGGGTTTTGGCCGGCTCCTTTACTGCAATCTGTTTTATCAGCAATATAACCTGTACTTTGTGCCGACCTCATATCTCATCCTGCGACTTAGAATGCCTCAGCCATCTGGGAATGCAGCCCAGTAGGTTTCAGCCTCATTTGACCCAGCTCCTGTTTAAGATGGAGTTGCTCTGGTTCACAGACCTCTGACACCAGTGCTCCCCAGTCCCATGTCATATGGAGGCCGCCAGGGAGCTGGCAAAACGCTGATGCTCAGACATATATGCCATTGGTCTGGGGCCCTGGTGTCTATGCAAGGATCTACAGGTCAGGAAGCTGATGTCACTGGGAGGGGTCCTTCAGAACGTCCAAAGGTGTCCTGCAATTCACCTCCAGAAGCTTGGGCCAATGGAGACGCAGCCAGGTCTGGAAAGTTGGGGAGGGGAGTGTCCTGCTGAGATGCCTGCCCCTGCTCTCCCCTCAGCTGGAGTGGGCCATGAAGCTCTGGTGGCCACACAGTGAAGCCATGATTGCCTTCCTCATGGGTTACAGCGACAGTGGGGCCCCTGTACTGCTGCGCCTCTTCTACCAAGTGGCTGAGTACACCTTCCGCCAGGTGAGCCCTGCCTCCTTGTCCCCTCTAGAGGCTGAATGGGGGAATGGGGGGAGTCTGGCCCGGCTGCGCTCTTGTCCCCTCGCTGAGGCTGAGCACAGTTGCTCAGCCGGTCTGAGAGTTTCCGGAGCCCCAGTGCTGTTCGTTCCACGAAGAAGCCTCTGCCCTCCTAGAGCTCGAATTTTGGTGGTGGGGGCAGGGGGAGCAGACTGTAAGCAAGCAGACCTAGGTGGTGGTGAGAGTGACAGCTGTGGGAATAATACCACTGCAGAGGGTTGTGGGGGGCTCTTTCCTATGGGGTGGCAGCAGGGAAGCACTGAGCAGGGGCCGAGTCAATCAGGGGTGTGTCTGAGGGACTGGGAGTCTGGGCAGGGTGGGGCATGTGGCACAGCAGGGGGGCCTGGCAGCCCGGGAGGATAAAGGCAGAGTGGGCAAGGGACGGACGGACTCCAGCCGCCTGGTCTGATTCCATTGTTACCTGGGTCCTGGGGCTTGGAGGGAAGGGTGTTATGGGGGAAGTCTGTAGGGTACAGGGCAGAAGCTGGGACAGCAGAGGAAGCTGTAGCTGTCATCCCAGCCAGTGAGGGCTGGCCAGGTGGGAGCTGGTGGGGACAGAGGGTTCACAGTCTGGTGGAGCAGCAGTGGGATTCCTGAGTCTCTAGTTCAGATGGAGAGATCTGGACTCACCATGAATGTTTTCAGTATCACAAGAATGTACATGCTGCCTGGCACAGTGGCTCATGTCTATAATCCTAGCACTTTGGGAGGCTGAGGCGGGAGGATCGCTTGAACCGAGGAGTTCAAAACCAGTCTGGGCAACATAGCAAGACCTGGTCTCTACAAAAAATTTTAAAAAATTAGCTGGGTGTCATGCACACCTGTAGTCCTAGCTACTCAGGAGGCTGAGGCAGGAGGACTGCTTAAGCCCAGTTTGAGGCTGCAATGAGTTATAATTACACCACTGCACTCCAGCCTGGGCTGGGCAACAGAGCGAGACCCTGTCTCAAAAAAAGGCCGGGCGCGGTGGCTCACGCCTGTAATCCCAGCACTTTGGGAGACTGAGGCAGGTGGATCACCTCAGGTCAGGAGTTCAAAACCAGCCTGGCCAACATGGTGAAACCCCGTCTCTACTAAAAATACAAAAATTAGCCAAGTGTGGTGGCGGGTGCCTGTAATCCCAGCTACCTGGGAGGCAGAGGCGGGAGAATCGCTTGAACCCAGGAGGCAGAGGTTGCAGTGAGCCGAGATCGCACCATTGCACTCCAGCCTGGGGGACAAGAGCAAGACTTGGTCTCAAAAAAAAAAAAAAAAAAAAAGAGTACAGATGCTGCTGAGATCTATGAGGCAAAAAGGGAAATGGGGGCCCAGCAAAGGAGACAAGAATCAGTGGTGACGTAGGAAGAAAACCAAGCCAGGGGCCCCCTGAGGCCCAAGTGCTAGGAGCAGAGTGATAAGCTGTCTTGACTGCTGCCCAGGAGGCAACTCGAGCTGCTGAATGCAGGAAGGGGCATGGCACCCAGTGGTGGCAAGGCCTGGATGGTGAATGAATGAAGATTCATCATGTGTTTCTAAAGCCACGACTCCGACTCCACTGGTGAACCCTGGTACTGCGAGGACTATAGCAGGGGATCTTATTCTGGGGTCTGTGGGCTTCGAAACCGGGGGCGGAGAATCACATCTTTATTTGTACTAACCTCTTAACTGAAACTAGCATTTGCTTCCATTATGAGTGGAGGCAATGAACCACATTGGTAATAGAAGTGCCCGGCTTTGTCACCGATCGAAATCCAGATGTGTTTATATTGCATTGCAGTTAGAGAGACATCTGCAAGTATCACATATGCTCATCACTACTTCCAAACCACCAAGGTTGTTAGACCTGAAGCTATATCTTAATATTTAATGCATTCACAGAGTATGTGTTAGGGGCCACCAGTTATAACTCAAAAATGAAATTGAAGGAATACATTTTAATAAGATATAGATGACATTAAACAATTACAAAGCTTATAACCAACAGGTAAATCGGCTGGGCATGGTGGCTCATGCCTGTAATCTCAGCACTTTGGGAGACTGAGGCGGGTGGATCACCTGAGGTCAGGAGTTCTGGACCAGCCTGGCCAACATGGCGAAACCCCGTCTCTACTAAAAATACAAAAATTGGGCCGGGCGTGGTGGCTCACGCCTGTCATTCCAGCACTTTGAAAGGCCAAGGCAGGCGGATCACTTGAGATCAGGAGTTCGAGAACAGCCTGGCTGACATGGTGAAACCCCATCTCTGTTAAAAATACAAAAAATTAGCCGGGTGTGGTGGCGGGTGCCTGTAATCCCAACTACTGGGGAGATTGAGGCAGGAGAATCACTTGAACCTGGGAAGCACTCCAGCCTGGACAACAGGAGCAAAACTCCATCAAAAAAATAAATAAATAAATAAATAAATAAATAAAAATAAAAACAAATAAAAATAAATAAATTAGCTGGGCTTGGTGGCGGGTGCCTGTAATCCCAGCTACTCAGGAGGCTGAAGCAGGAGAATCACTGGAACCTGGGAGGTGAAGGTTGCATTGAGCTGGGATCATGCCACTGCACTCCATCCAGTCTGGGTGACAAGAGTGAAACTCTGTCTTAAAAAAACAAAACCCAAAAAACCAACCAACAAACAAAAAAACAGGTAAGTCATTATGCATCAACCAACATAAGAGAATACAGAAGGCAAAAATCCAGACATTGAAGGAAATTCTTCTTTACCTTCCTGTGTCATGTCAAGTAGTCAAAAAATTAGTAAGGACTTGAACAATGTAACTCAAAAGATAGAATGAATACACGCAGCACTAGTTTTTATTTATTTATTTGTTTGTTTATTTATTTATTTATTTTTATCTTTATTTTTTTTGAGACAGGGTCTCTATCGCCCAGGCTGAGTGCAGTGGCACAATCATGGCTCCGTGCAGCCTCAACCTCCTGGGCTCAAGCGATCCTTCCACCTCAGCCGCCCAGATAGCTGGGACTACAGCTGTGTGCCATCACGCCCAGCTAATTCTTTAATTTTTTTTTATAGATAGGGTCTCACTATGTTTCTCAGGCTGGTCTTAAACTCCTGGCCTCAAGTGATCCTCCCGCCTCAGCCTCTCAAAGTGCTGGGATTATAGGCGTGAGCCACTGTGCCCAGCCCAGGACTAGTTTTACTTCCTACAAAGAAGAATACACCAACTCTTATGGGCCACCATTTAAAGAGACATTTTCATAGTGGACTTCAATGTAATTGATTCCATGATCCTTTTGAGAAGGGGCTGAACTGACAAGCCTCCCTGAGACAGGTGCCCCATGGAATGCTAGTGGAGAGAGAAGGAAAGAGAGTGGAATGGGCACTGGGCAGGGGCAGAGGGAGGACGAGATGAGTTTGGGACCAATGGTGAGCCAGGACAGCAGTCAGATGAGATTGTGCATCTACTGGAAGACAGGCCTGTGAAGCCGGGAATGGGAGCTCCAAGGGAATCACTTCTTAAGAGTTCATGACAGGTCGTCGCCTCCATCAGGGTTCTTTGTTTCTTTTCCTTTTCTTTCTTTCTTTTTTTTTTTTTTTTGAGACGGAGTCTCGCTCTGTTGCCCAGGCTGGAGTGCAGTGGCGCGATCTCGGCTCACTGCAAGCTCCGCCTCCCGAGTTCACGCCATTCTCCTGCCTCAGCCTCCCGAGTAGCTGGGACTACAGGTGCCCGCCACCACGCCCGGCTAATTTTTTGTATTTTTAGTAGAGATGGGGTTTCACTGTGTTAGCCAGGATGATCTCAATCTCCTGACCTCGTGATCCGCCCGCCTCGGCCTCCCAAAGTGCTGGGATTACAGATGTGAGCCTTTGCACCCGGCCGAGTTGTTTGTTTCTTTGAATCAACGTAACCACCACTACAATCACGATAGAGAACTTTTTTGTTTGTTTGTTCGTTTGTTTGTTTGAGATGGAGTCTCGCTTTGTCACCCAGGCTGGAGCGCAATGGCTGATCTCGGCTCACTGCAACCTCCGCCTCCTGTGTTCAAGCTATTCTCCCGCCTCAGCCTCCCGAGTAGCTGAGATTACAAGTGCGTGCCACCACGCCCGGCTAATTTTATATTTTTAGTAGAGATGAGGTTTCACCATGTTGTCCAGGCTGATCTTGAACTCCTGACCTCAGGTGATCCGCCCGCCTCGGCCTCCCAAAGTGCTGGGATTGCAGGCGAGAGCCACCGGGCCCGGCCCGATAGAGAACGTTTCTACACCCCAGGGCAGAGTTCTTTCATTCCATCTAGCAGTGTCTCATCCCCTTGCCCAGTCAGTTATATAGTTGTAGCCTGCCTGCTGCGCCCACCCCTGCTTTCATCTTTGTGGAGGACGCAGTGTCGCGGTTAAGATCGCTGGTTCTGGAGCCACGTTACGTGGGGTCAACCCAGGCTCTGACCCCCGGTAGCGATGCAGTGGCATCTGGGCGGGTCCTGCAGGCGCTAGCTGTCACTGTCTCTGTTATTCCAGTTTCGCGATCCCGAGTACGGGGAATGGTTTGGCTACCTGAGCCGAGAGGGCAAGGTGGCCCTCTCCATCAAGGGAGGTCCTTTCAAAGGTGAGTGGGGGAGAGGGCGGGGCCGCAGGGGTTGCGCCTCTCGGCTGCCCCCGGCCCTCACTACCTGCCCGCCTCTACCTGCAGGCTGCTTCCACGTGCCGCGGTGCCTAGCCATGTGCGAGGAGATGCTGGGCGCCCTGCTGAGCCGCCCCGCCCCCGCCCCCGCCCCCGCCCCCGCCCCTGCCTGCCGAGGCGCGGAATAAAGGCTGAGTCCGCTCCACCTGCCGCTGTGCGCGCGTCTGTGGGCTCGCGGGAGGGGGGCTGCCGCGCCGAGGGAGGGGCCGGCTCCAGCTCCGGGGCAGCCCCGCCCCCAGGCCCGCCCCGCGCTGACCGGCTCCGCGCATTGGCCCACCCCGTGCGCTGGCCTGTCCCGCGCATTGGCCAAGCGGCCGGGAGGACGGGCCCGGCGGCCGTGCACTTCCGGCCGGTGGCCGGCCCGGCGCGCACCGCCCCTTCCGCCGCCGCCCAGCGAGCCCAGCCCCGGTCCCAGCCCCGGCCGTCCCGGCGTCGCTTCGGAGCGCGGCGGCAGCTGACTGCGCCTTCACGATCCGCTGGGACCCGCGAGCCCCGCCGCCGTTATGAACATCCGCAATGCGAGGGTGAGCGCCCGGGGCGGGAGGCTGTCCGCGCCGCGTGGGCGCCGGGCCCGATGGCTGCTGCGCATGCTCCCGAGGGCCTCGGCCGAGCCCGGCCCGGTGGCCCTGAGTGTGCCTGCGGCCGCTGGACCTATGGGGCTGGCCCAGCCCGCCGAAGAGGCCGGGGCGCGGGGCCGGGGCTGCGATTCCCTCCTGTTTGCGTGATGTCGGGCCTCCGTTGGGTGGGCTCTGGGGACCTCCGGGGCGCCCACTCCTGTTCCGGTGCTCCGGGCGTTGTGCAAAGTCAGATCGTCACAGCGTCTGCCCAGCCCCGAGGGAGGGGGGCCGAGCAGACCGACGGGGAGCAGGCTTCTCACCCGTGGTCACCGCCGCCTTAGACTGAGCGCGTTACACTGCCCTCCTTCCCTGCAGCCAGAGGACCTAATGAACATGCAGCACTGCAACCTTCTCTGCCTGCCCGAGAACTACCAGATGAAATACTACTTCTACCATGGCCTTTCCTGGCCCCAGGTGGGCAGCTTCTGAATTTGGGCATGGGGGAAAGCAGGCCGAGGAAAATCCCATCGGGCCATCTTGGAGGGAGTGGACAAGTCTGTCAGAGCCCAGGGGGCTGTATGGTCGGTGACGTCCCGGCTGTTTTCAGCTGGCAGGCAGGGGCAAAGGAAAAGAAGGCGCCTGAAGGGAGCAGAGAATAGGGGCAGGATCCCCACTTTGCGTCTTCTTTCTGGGCATGGGCAGGGCACAGTGTGGCACGGGGGAGATCAAGTCACCCAGCCCAGAGGTCATGAGTCATCACACAACTCGCCACTCGTCCAGTTTGTGTCCCTCTAAAGGGCTCTTCCAGCTCCGACATGAAGTTTTCTCATTCCCTTTTCCTCTCTGTCACCAGCTCTCTTACATTGCTGAGGACGAGAATGGGAAGATTGTGGGGTATGTCCTGGCCAAAATGTGAGTCACCAAGGAGGAAGAGAGAAGCTACGCGTGTCTGGTGGACGCCTCTGTGGGCTTTAAAAAAAATGAATCGGCTTCTTCTTTTCAGTACAGTTGAAAGTTTATAGAAAAATTGAACAGAAAGGACACGGAGTTCTCATAGAACCCTCAGCATCCCCTCCCTGCCAGTTTCCTCTATTAGTAGCATGTTGGATTTGTGTGGTCCACTTGTGACAAGTGATAAATGAATGTGATATAATACTATTATTATTATTATTTTTTGAGACAGAGTCTTGCTCTGTCGTCCAGGCTAAAGTGCAGTGGCGCAATCTCGGCTCACTGCAACCTCCACCTCCTGGGTTCAAGCGATTCTCCTGTCTCAGCCTCCCTAGTAGCTGGGATTACAGGCACGTGCCACCATACCTGGCTAATTTTTGTATATTTCAGTAGCGATGGGGTTTCACTATGTTGGCCAGGCTGGTCTCGAACTCCTCACCTCAGGTGTTCCACCCACCTCTGCCTCCCAAAGTGCTAGGATTACAGGTGTGAGCCACTGCACCTGGCCGATATATTATTATTAACTAAACCCACGGTTTACATTACTGTACTTCTCTTTGTGTTGTAAGCCCCATGGTTTTGACCAAATGACATGTGTCCACCTTTATATTATTACAGGATAGTTTCACTGTGTTCCACGCATTCATCCCTCCCTCTCCTTAACCTGTGGCAACCACTGATTTTTTACTGTCTGCATAGTTTTGCCTTTTCCAGGATTTTTTGAGACAGGGTCTCGCTCTGTTGCCCAGGCTGGAGTGCAGTGGCATGATCATGGCTCACTGCAGCCTCAACCTCCCAGGCTCAAGTGATCCTCTCATGTCAGCCTCCCAAGTAGCTGGGACCACAGGCATGCGCCACCACACCCAGCTAATTTTTTGATTTTTTTTTTTGTAGAGACAAAATAGTGTTGTCCAGGCTGGTCTCGAACTCCTGGGCTCAAGCAATCCTCTTGCCCCGGCCTGCCAAGTAGCTGGAACTATAGGCGTGTGCCCCACACCCGGCAGGCATGGGGTTTTCAGGCAGCAAAGGGTGGCAGGATCGGCTGCTCTGATCCAAGAGGCTCCCGGCCCTCCCCCAGCTGGGGTCTTAGGGGGCTGTAGTGCATGTCCACTCTACAAATGGCAGGGGGTTGGGGGTGGCTGTGCCTGCACTGAGCTCCTTTGCAGCCTCTCCTTTCTCCCTCTCCAGGGAAGAGGACCCAGATGATGTGCCCCATGGACATATCACCTCATTGGTATGTAAGGTCCACCCAGGCTCTCTGGTGGGGGTGGAAGTGGGGGTTAGTTGGGGCAGCCCTCAAGGTCCCAGTCCCTCACCCCATCTCTGCTCTTCTCCCACCAGGCTGTGAAGCGTTCCCACCGGCGCCTCGGTCTGGCTCAGAAACTGATGGACCAGGCCTCTCGAGCCATGATAGAGAACTTCAATGCCAAATACGTCTCCCTGCATGTCAGGAAGAGGTGGAAGCCGGGCTGAGGGAAGGGGGATTGAGGGGGAGAGATACTGCCTTGACGGGGGTCCTGGGGTACCTCGGCTTTTGGTGAAGATCCAGGAAGTGGGACTGGGGGGAAGGAGGGACCAGGAGGAGGGGCAAGACCTGGACGTGCTACCCCTCCCTGGCCAAATCCGTGCAGCTCAGCAGTGCCTTGTTCCCCTGCAGTAACCGGGCCGCCCTGCACCTCTATTCCAACACCCTCAACTTTCAGTAAGTAGATCTCGATTTTTCTAATGGGCTGGGGTTGATCCCAGGTCTGGCCCATCAGGGCACCTGAGACCGGCTGAGTTGCCTTCCAGGTCGGGGGTGGGCCGGCTGTGGGGAGGAGGCTGTGGACCCCAGCGCTGCCAGGATACCTCCGCATTCACTCGGCGGCTGATGGTTGAAAAGCCGGCATGGAGACAGCACCTGCCTGCTGAAACGTGCTCCGTGTGTGTTGTGATGGAGGAGCTCTGGCCCATGCTGGCTAAGGCTGGTGAAGGGCACATGGGCTGTTTAGTAATGTTTGGGAATAGAGAGGTGTGGGTCCCTGGCGTGAGCAGATGCTGAGGAGCAGGACTCAAGCATGACCAAGCACCTAGAATAATCCAAGAGAGAGCAGAGTCAAGGAGAATGCACATTCAGGAAGGCAGGGCCAGTGGCCAGGCAGCCTAGTGGATGGGGCAGGTCTGCCTGAGGACCAGGAGGCCCCATGTGCCTGGCACACTAGAGAGAACCTGGCAGTTGGCATGCCCAGTAGACAGTGGAAAAAAGTGCTTGCAAGTGAAGCTGGGGTGGGCTGCCCGTGGAGGGACACGAACCGCACTCAGCCCCTGTTTGGATGAAGAAGAGGGACTGTTGGGAAGGGCGGTGGCCTCTGGGCTGGATGCTGGCAAGAGGGATCTGTGACCCAGATGACGATGTCTGGTGGGAATTGCTTTATAGCTAAGTCAACAATCCTCATGTCTTAGGCCTGGCAGGGCCAGCCTAGGCCATTGAGTCCAGCTCCCCTTCCAGGGACATGGCCACCCGAGTCTGCACACACACCTCCCCAGTGCAGACACGGCCCCAGAGCTGCTCAGGCAGAGCCCGTGCTGCCTAGGGATGACTCCCCTAAACAGGGCTCACCGTCCTTCCTGGGTTCTGATGGCTGTTGTGAGGCAGCTCAGTAAGGGACAGGGCGCAGGGCAGGGAGGGAAGGGGAAGGCTGAATTCAGGGCTTCAGCTCCCAAGAAGCCACAGAAATGGATCCTTAGTAGCCAGGCTAAGGACACAGAAGGGGGGCAGGACAGGGGTGGGGCAGGCCGCCGTTTCCTGGAGCCTTTGCTGGAGAGAACAGAGGGCAGGTCACACTGGACTTGCTGTCTCAGGATGGAGCCTTCAGGGAGAAAACATGGCACCTTGCTCCAGTAGCCACGATACCAGGAGTGGAGGAGGGTGTCCCTGGGGTATGGGTCTTCCTCCTTGCTCTCTGCCTTCTGCCCCCAGGATCAGTGAAGTGGAGCCCAAATACTACGCAGATGGGGAGGACGCCTATGCCATGAAGCGAGACCTCACTCAGATGGCCGACGAGGTAAGCGCCTGCGTGAAGCCAAGCAAGGTGAGCGGGGGCGGCACTCGGGAGCCCCGAGACGGTGGCTGGAGGCGAGACCGACTTTGGATGCCAGCTCTTGGCGTCACGACCTCAGTTTCCTAGGCTGGGCTTTAGAGGAGGCCGTCTGCCTAGCAGCCTGGAGGGTGATGGGAGAGGCAGAGGGAGGAGGCTTTTAGAAGGGAAGTGGGGAGGCCTGGGGACCAGTGGGTGGCCTGCCTGCTCAGAGGTAGTTCTGAGTCAGGGTTCTGCCCAAGGCTCCTCGGGTGGCAGGGCTGGTCAAGGGGCAGCGCTCTGTCGTGGGGGCCTCCATGGTAGTCAGTGAGCCCGGGCAGTGGTGGACTGGGGCTCCAGCCAGGTGTCCCCACTCAGTCCTGTGTGTCCTGCCTAGCCCTGCTGCCTCACTATGCCCCTCTCCTCAGCCAGCGACAGGGCCAGGGTCCCTTTGTCTGGAAACTTAGGCCCTGTCTCTTTGCTCCCGCTTCTCCCTGGGTTCCTGGTGGCAGCTGAGGCGGCACCTGGAGCTGAAGGAGAAGGGCAGGCACGTGGTGCTGGGTGCCATCGAGAACAAGGTGGAGAGCAAAGGCAGTTCACCTCCGAGCTCAGGAGAGGCCTGTCGCGAGGAGAAGGGCCTGGCTGCCGAGGATAGTGGTGGGGACAGCAAGGACCTCAGCGAGGTCAGCGAGACCACAGAGAGCACAGATGTCAAGGACAGCTCAGAGGCCTCCGACTCAGCCTCCTAGAGCCTGGCCCATCCCCTTCTCACCCCACGAGCTTTCACAATAAATTCGCTCCGTGGCACTGGGGAACTTCGTGTGTGTGCGCGCGCACATTTAGAGGGTGTGTTTCTCCAGGTCCTCTGGTGGGGTGTGAGCCTCGGCCTTTTGACCCAGAGCATCCTGCCAGGCTTGAGTACAAGGGAAGAGCTTTGGAGGTGGGACTCCCTAGTCTCATGACCTTCAGCAGCTGTGGCCGCGGGGAAGGAGGCCCTGGACTTATGGGAGAGACCCTGCCTTGGAGGTCTGCATGGCCACGCTGAATGTGTTTTGTGGCACAAGCCTGGGCCGCTCAGGCTCAAAGCTCAACAGCAGGGCTCCCACTCTTGGTGGCCTTCAGCCCTCTTCCCACCTTCACCTTCAGACCTTCTCTCCCTAATCACACCTGCTTGGGGCTACAGCAGCTCCGCGGCATACCCGTGGGCTCCAGATGTGGACATCCAACTGCTCATTGGGCTTATCTACAGCTGTCCTGTCTGAGTAAGGACCCAGCCAGATGCCCCATCAACGGTCCTTGAGTCCTCCCTCCCCTGCCACCCTAATGGTCAATGAGTCCGTGATACCTCTTGAGTCTGCTCCCTAACCTGAGTTTGCATTTGGAAATAATTTATTTTTAGTACAATTCCCCGCGTTTCCCCTATTGACATTTTGTATTAGTTGATGTATTTGTTATTGTTGATGCGCCAATACTGATAAGTTATTGCAAACTATAGCCCATGGTTTACACTAGGTTTCCTGTCTGTGTTGTACAGTTTCTATGGGGTTACACAAATGCATAAAGGCATGTATTCCCTCATAACAATTCCATGCAGAATACAAAACTGGGCGGCTGTTGGGTGCGGTGGCTCATGCCTATAATCGCAGCACTTTGGGAGGCCGAGGTGGGCGGGGTCACTTAAGCTCAGGAGTTGGAGACCAGCCTGGGCAGCATGGCGAAACCCCATGTCTACTAAAAATAGAAAACTTATCTGGGCGTGGTGGTGCATGCCTCTAATCCCAGCTACTCGGGAGGCTGAAGCAGGAGGATCGCTTGAGCCCGGGAGGTGGAGGTTGCTGTGGGCCCTGATCACGCCACCACACTCCAGGGACAGAGACCCGTCTCAAAAAAAAATATATATATATATACATACACACATATATATCAAAATCCTGTTTTTCATGGAGTCACCCTAACCGGAACGCTCGCTTCTGTGTCTTTCCTCCTTTCCCTTCCCTCCCCTCCGGCTGCAAAGCCATCACTTGCTGTCCCTAGTCCCTGGTATTCCTGAACCGTCTCTGTACCCTGCTACTGCAGGTGGCACACTGCTCCTCCGCCAGGTTGAAAATTCGCCATACAGGCCTGGAGCTCGGTTCTCTTTGGCTGGCGCCTCGCACGTGACCGGCAGGCAGCCGGCAGCTGTGGAGGCGGAGCCCAGAGCGCGGCAGGGCGGGGCCGGGGCCGGAAAGGCGCGTCTGCGCAAGCCCACAGCTCTCCGGTTCCCGGCTCGGGCGAGACTGTGTTGATTGGCTTAAGACGTGGGCTTCCCTTTGTATGGGCCGGAGGCGGAGCCCTGTCCCGCCCCGCGCCTGGAGTCAGTGTCTTCCGGTTCGCAAGCCCGCGGCAAGCTTCGTTCCCAGGCTCTGATTGGTCCGGCGGCTCTGGGCGCGGGGGAAGGGCGGGCTTGCGCACTGCGTCGGCCGCGCCCCGGCGCCGGTGGAAGGGAGCTGGCCCAGGCTCCCACGGCGCCCGCGGCGCCCTCCTTCCGCCCCTGCCCGGCCAGCGGGACCCGGCTTGCCCTCTGCCGTCCGTCCCCGGCGGGCCCGATGCCTGTTGGCCGCTCCCTCCGTCCCCATGCGGGCAGGTCCGCGCCTTCTGCGGGCTGCCTGGCTTTTGGATGCTTTGAAGGGGAACAATGGAGCGGAGGACAGAGCGAGCAGCAGGGGGCAGTTGCGTTCATGGCCTTAAATGCCAAACAAGTGCCCTAAAAGCCAGGGCCCAACACTCAGGCCCTAAAGCACGGGCTGAATGGGGCATCCTAGGAATAGCTCTGGAGTGAAAAAAGGAGTGAAGAGAGCGTTTGAAGGCACGGGCTGAGGCCTTTCCTGCCTGCCTGAGCCCTGTGTCTGGCTCTGCTGGGTGGAGGGACCTTTGGGGACCAGTCAGGGCTCGGATGGAGGGGCAGGATGTGTTGGGGCCAGCTAGTGAGGGGCGGGGGTCCCTGGTTCCCCTTCGCCTGAGGCAGCGGTGAGACGTGTGAGTCTCCCGACCAGGGGCAGGTTGGAGTGTGGGTGCGGCTGTGCGCGCTGTGGGCAGGGGACTCGAACATCGGTACTTCCGAGACCAGCTGCTGGAAGTCCAGGTCCTGGGCCTGCCTGGGTCTGGCTAGCTCCCAGGCCTTGAAGCCCCAGGTCCTGCAGACACGACGACGTGTTCGAGAAGGGCCTTGGTACTGGGAGAAGGGGGCGGGGAGCTGAGGGAGTGTTTTTTTCCTTCTGGGCAAGAGAATTAATTGCTCATAGTTGAAAGGCAGGAAGTACCCGCACAGCCTCCCCTCCCTGGATCTGCAGGTCAAGGTCATGTGTGCCCGCATTTGCACAGAGCCTGACTCTGACATCCGTGCACACACACGCCAAGTACCCCAGCACTAGTGCCCGCAGGCCCGCTTTCGGAACACATGCCTGGTGCCCAAGTGCCTTGCCTCTCTCCCCACATCGATACCCCAGGGATTTCCCTCCCACCAAACTGAAGCCAGTTGTCTGCTTGGCTTGTCAACCGCCTCCTGCCTCCCCGATTTCCCGGAGAAAAGCTGCTGCCCTGTGGTAGAGGGTGGAGGAAAGCCCCACCACCCCTGGATGAGGGAGGCCCCAAGACTGCCCCCAGGGTAGCTAAGACCTCACTCCGAGGGGGCTGCCCCAGTCAGGCCTATGACGGGCAGGTGCAGCTGCAGGGGAAGGGAGGCAGAGCAGTCTCTTCCGGCAGCAGGAAGTGGTAACCGCCTATGGGGAAATTGTGGGGCTGAGCAGAAGGGGAACCGGAGCTGAATTCTCCTCCCCTACCAAGGGGGCCTGGAGGGAACGGCAGCCAGCTGCTGAGGTTCTGCTCTCTGGGGCTGACCTTCCTTCCCCCTCCCCTCTGAACTTCCCACCCCAGCTCTCAAGGCTCCTTGGGCCTCTCTGGGGGCTGACTTGGGAAGGGAGGACCCCATCCGATGTCTGGGGGAAGCAGGCAACCCAGGGGGAGTCCAGAGCCTGGGGCAGCAATGGTGTCCATGTCCACTGGTACTGTGGGCCAGCGGCCCCGCTGTGAATGGTACAGTCTGGCAGTGGTGACCAGGGACAGCCTTCTAGAGGTGGTGGGATGGCAGCCTGGGATGCCAGCTTAGGTTGGGGCTCTCACACCCGCTCCGGCTGCTTGGTAGCGGGGCTTTGGGCACAAAGCAGCCTAGGTGCAGGCCCAATGGGAGGGGACGGCAAGGCCGGGGCACAGTGGGGCTGGAAGGGGCGCCCTGCCCCCAGGAGCCCCTCGCGGGCAGTGCCAGCCCTGGGCCGCCCCGCCCCACCGGGAGCCGCGCTGGGGGCGGGGCTGGGCGGAGCCCGTGCAGGGTGCTGGCCGCAGCGCCCCCAAGTCCCGACGCCGGGCCCGCTCACGGCCGCGTGGGAGCAGTGGGGTTCGACGGCGTGGCCGCCAGGCCGCCATGGCCGCTCACGGGAAGCTGCGGCGGGAGCGGGGGCTGCAGGCTGAGTATGAGACTCAAGTCAAAGGTGAGAGGGTGCCGGGCGCTCCCGGCCCGTTTCCTGCGGAGACCCCAAGGTCGTGAGGGAGCTCCAGGCGTCCCGCGCTGGCCCAGGGCCCGATGCTGTCCCCAGTGACCTCTGGAGAGGGGAGTGGAGGAGGGAGCCTGAGCCCCTTGCCTGCCTCCCCACGCCCATTTGGCCTCAACCGCCTGCCATCTTCCCTTCCTTCTTTCTTGTCTTCCTTCCTTTACTGTCTTCCTTCCTTTACTGTCTGTCCTCCTTGGGTCTCTGCTCCTCACCCAAGGTTCAGTGGAGACACTGGTGGCCGCCGGTAAAAGGGAGCCAGATGCACCACCGTGCCCCCCAGAAAAGCAGTATTTTAGCTACAGTGAAGTCGACCACCTTGATTGGGCTGGGGGCTGGGGGCTGGGGGCTGGGGGATGAGTAAGGGAGTCCGGGTGACTGAATTGGTGGAGATCACTTGGCCCTAACCCCACTGCAGTCCCTGGAGCTTCAGTACCTTTTGCCTCCCTTTAGCACGGAGGGGGATCAGAGGCGAGGGCCACTGTCTCTGGGTCAGGCTGGCGCAGTGAGTCTTGGTTGAGAGATTTAACAGGGCTGGCTTCTCAGCCTTCTGAAATTGAACCTCTTTGGGTTCTGATAAACACCCATGTGCAAATCACATGCAAATCAGCTTTGTAAATTCTTAGCCAATAGCTTGTGCCCATCTTATTCAGGGCATGGTAACTCTTGCAAAGGAAACAGGCAGCATCTCAGCGCCAGCAGCTCGTCCATATCACTCTCAATCACTCCATTTTACCAATTACGGAAACAAGCTCAGAGAGGTGCAGTGACTTGCCCGTGGTCATACAGCACTACAACTTCTAGGACGTAGAATGCAATGACCCTTGAAGTGCCTTTCAACCCAGAGATGTAGGTTCTAACATCATTATTCAGTGCAAGAAATTTATACCAAAGTATGCCCCAGTCCTCCTTTGGAAAAGGCAGCCTGTGTCCAGAGCCAGCTTGAGGTTACTACACAGGGTGAGCCAGCTTTCCACGCCTCGCCATCATCTTGCTCAGATGGAAGTGATGATCTCCATCCTGCTTCCCCAAAATGCCATGAGGCTGAAAGACTTGGAAAACTTCAGTCAGCAAATATGGGTCAGTGATTTCACACTGAAAAGTTGGGGTTTCGAGCAAGACTGTCTAAGGGTTCCTCACTTGCTCTGGGTCTGCATCCCACACCCTGGAAAAACTTTCTACCATGCTACAAAACGGGGTCACTGTCTTGACACCCTAAATTCTCAAAGGTCAGCATAGCGGTGGTTTTGGAGACCATCTTCTCTTCTGTTTTGCTTGTCAGCAGAAGTGAGACCAAATGCCTTGCTCACAGGAAGTGCTGGTGGGGCCCGGGGCCCAGCTCTGTAATTCAAGCAGACATGGATTGCAGCTCTCCTTTTGCCAGATGTTTCCTATACATCTGTGCTGTCCCAGGCCCTGGGAGTATACTGCTGTACAGGAGAGAACCCCGACTCCGGCCCCTCCAGCCCTGGCTTTTTACCCAGAGTAAAAACAATGATTCAATGAGGACTCTCCTGATTTCAAATGGCGTCAGCGCCCACCCCGCCCTCACACGGCTCACGGGTCTAGTGGGGGAGACGTAGACTTTCCATTATGATAATAAGCACTACAAAGGGAAAGTGCATGGTGCCAAGAAGGGGCCAGCCCTAGTTTGGGGGGAGGTCAGGACAGGGTGTGCTGACGAGTTTGTCTGAAATGAGATCCGAAAGCTCTGCCAGGAAAGCCACCAGTGCAATCAACTTGCAATTCACAAGTTTCCTGCTCAACACCAGCCGGTGTGCATGCCCGGATCTGGACTGGGACATGGCTTCCAGTCAGCTTTTGCTGCCGGCAGTGATGAAGAAAGGCAGCGGTTCCCCCTGCTGGTTCCTACTGCACTGTTCAGTTGTCATAAGTCCCCAGGGATTGTATTCCTCTGGGGGAAGCAGGGCAGGGCAGGCTCCAGAGGGCCAGTGAGGCGAGCAGTCGTCTAACACCTTTCTTGGAATGAAATGTAATTTACTTTTATCAAAAAATGTTAAACTGGGCCAGGCGTGGTGGCTCACGTCTGTAATCCCAGCACTTTGGGAGGCCGAGGCGGGCGGATCACCTGAGGTCAGGAGTTCGAGACCCAGTCTGGCCAACATGATGAAACCCTGTCTCTACTAAAAATACAAAAATTAGCTGGGTGTGGTGGTGCACACCTGTAGTCCCAGCTACTCGGGAGGCTGAGGCGGGAGAATCGCTTGAACCCAGGAGGCGGAGGTTGCAGTGAGCCAAGATCGTGCCACTGTACTCCAGCCTGGGCAACATGCTCCATCTCAAAACAAAAAATCAAAACAAAACCTTAAACTGATTCAGTGAGGACTCTCCTGATTTCAAATGGCATTAGCACCCACCCCACCTGGCCTTGGAGCTGACAAGTTAACCACAGGCTTCCACTTACCCAGCTTGATCTGCCGGTGGGAAGAGCTCTCCTGTTCGGTAATTCAATTGGAAGGATCAGGCTCCTGGGTCCCTCACCTGGCTAGTCTGGTGGGGGCAGGGAGTGGAGGGACTGAGGGATGGGTGACGCATGCAGCCAGGGCTGGGGCACCTGGAGTCAAGGGGCCTGAGACTAGGGAGGGGACATTCTCCAATAGGAGATCAGGGGAGGAGGTAGGGATGCTGGGCCGGCCAAACCCACAGGGTCCCCATGCAACAGCCCCTGGGAAGTCACTGGCGGGACAGAAATCCAATGGGATTGAATGCTTCTCAGCGGAGTCCTCCCTCGCCGGTGCTGGTCTGAATCCCTGCCTGGACTAGCGCAATAGCTGCCACCTGGGCTCCACCTGGCAGTGTGAGGGGCCCTGAAAACGAAGCTGGACCACATCACCCCACTGCTGTGGCTCCTCGCCCACTCGGAGTCCAGCTGGGAGTTCTGCCTAGACCACGGGCTCTGTGCCATCTGTCCCTACCGGTCTCTCGGACTCCCCCTACTGCCCACGCACAGCCAGCTGCAGCCTTCTGCTCCAACGATGTGGCTTGTTCTTGACCACCCTCCTTTAAAAAGAGGTCCTCCCTGTCCCCACCCACCCCTGGCTCTGAACCTGCTTTGTGTGTTCATCTTCTCAGCACCCATCACTCCTGGGCATTCTGGTATGTGTCCGTGCCCCATTCCAATCCCAGCTCTAAGAGGGCAGACACTTGGTCAACCCTCTTTGCCTCTGTATTTAAAACGTGCCTGCCACAGAATGGGTGCATGATCAAAATTCTGCTGAATGAAGAAATCAATTCATGTCCCTCCCTGGGGATGTGGATGGAGATGAGTAGGTGGGCAGCCTGCTGGCCAGAAGCTGAGCTAGCATCTTATTTACTCGGGACCCTCAGTGCCTGGTTGGGCACTCAGGAGGTGGCAAAAGTGTCTTCCGCAGGTTGCTTAAACTTGCTGGACAGGCACTTCTTTGCTTCAGGCCTGTGTGGGGGAAGCAGCGTTGCCAAATCAAGCCAGTGATAGGGTGTCAAAAGGCCGGCAGTATGGGGCCCTGGGTGTGACTCTTTCTGCAGGGTGGGGGAATGCACAGGTGGGGCGGGGGGTGATTGGGAGTGGGAAGTGGGGTCAGAAGACAGGGGCTAGCTCCCTGCCCCATTCTTTCACTTACAAGGCCGGATCAGCTCTCCCTGGCGCCCAGCCCTCACTGTGGACTGTCCTTTCTCCTGGGGCCTGAGGGCAGGGTTCCCCAGCCACTGAGACTACGAGATCGCTGCAGGCTTGCCCTGAGCAGCACTGTGATCTGTGTGTTGTGTATCCGTGTGTTTGCAAGGGAGGCTGCCACCCCCTGGAGCCTGGGTACCGGGGGAAAGGAAGTCGCAGGGGAAACCATTCAGAGGCTTTCCAGGAAGGAGGGAGAGACAGGAAGCCAAACTGAAAGGTGCCTGGCTGGCGCTGGGGCGAGACAGGGCTGGGCAGCCTTGTGTTCCACCCACCGTGAATGGCTTCACCCTTCCCAGGGCAGCCTTGCTCCCTCTCACTCTGGGCCTTTGCTCGGCTCTCCCCTCTCTCTGGGACACCCTTCCTCTTCCCCCTCAACCGGGTGGCTCTGGCCATCTGTTGGCCTCAGCACAGAGGTCGGCTGGACAGCTGAGGCCAGATCTGCCTGCAGGGGCCTAGCTTCTTTCCTCCCCTCTTAGCTCCTGCCCTCAGCCTGGGCTGGGTCCGAAGGAGCCCTCAGAGCCGACGGGACTGGGGTCTGTGTGTCTCTGCCTCTCCCACCCCACGCTGGCCTGGCTGACCCAGGCAGGGCGTGCTAGCCGGGCCTGAGCCATGGTTCCCTCCACAGAGATGCGCTGGCAGCTGAGCGAGCAGCTGCGCTGCCTGGAGCTGCAGGGCGAGCTGCGGCGGGAGTTGCTGCAGGAATTGGCAGAGTTCATGCGGCGCCGTGCTGAGGTAGAGCTGGAATACTCCCGGGGCCTGGAAAAGCTGGCCGAGCGCTTCTCCAGCCGTGGAGGCCGCCTGGGGAGCAGCCGGGAGCACCAAAGCTTCCGGTAGGTGATGTGCTGGCAGAGGGGCCACAGCAGGGCCCAAGCTCCGCTCCCAGGTCTCAGTGCCCCTCTACCCCCAGGAAGGAGCCGTCCCTCCTGTCGCCCTTGCACTGCTGGGCGGTGCTGCTGCAGCACACGCGGCAGCAGAGCCGGGAGAGCGCGGCCCTGAGCGAGGTGCTGGCCGGGCCCCTGGCCCAGCGCCTGAGTCACATTGCAGAGGACGTGGGGCGCCTGGTCAAGAAGGTGAGGCTCTCACCCTGGGCCACGGGAAGTGTTCGAGGCTTTGGGATCAGGAGGCACTGTCGCTGGCAGGGCACTGGAGGACAGGTGGGGAGCAGGCAGAGCAAACCTGTGTGCCTCCCAGATGGGGCTTGAGCTGGGCAGAGCTTCCAGTGCCTGGCAGGACCGCTCTGGGCAGTGCCGTGCTCACCCTTGCCTCTGCCTCTAGAGCAGGGATCTGGAGCAGCAGCTGCAGGATGAGCTCCTGGAGGTGGTCTCAGAGCTCCAGACGGTGAGGAAAGGGCTGGGGAGGGGCCTGCCCTAATGGTGCAGGGAGAAATGCCACTCACAGCGGGGGAGGAACACCCCCAGACCATCACATCACCCCAAGCCAGGCTCAGGGAGAAGCACGCACCTAGGGGCAAAGGCCCTCTCTCCCTAGGCACAGGGCGTCAGGCTAAGTGCTCACATGGGATCGCCCAGCTCTGAGGTCCAAGTTCCAGAGGGTCGGGGGTGGAGGGTTGGGGGCTGGCCCAGCCGTGGCCTTCGGCAGCACCACCTTGCTTTGGGTCTCCCTGCAGGCCAAGAAGACATACCAGGCGTATCACATGGAGAGCACGAATGCCGAGGCCAAGCTCCGGGAGGCCGAGCGGCAGGAGGAGAAGCGGGCAGGCCGGAGTGTCCCCACCGCCACCGCTGGCGCCACTGAGGCAGGGCCCCTCCGCAAGAGCTCCCTCAAGAAGGGAGGGCGGCTGGTGGAGAAGGTGGGCCTGGAGGGCACCTCAGACGCAGGCCTATGGGCCATGGGCCCTAACTAGGACCTGCTGTGCTGAGGGGGAAGCCAGGGCTGGGTGCAGGGGAGGGCAGGAGTGGCAGGACAGTGCCATCAGGTTCCAGGGATTCCACATGGAAGGCTCCCAGGGCCTGAGAGAGCGGGGAAAACAGTTGCCCGGCCCTGGACAGCCCCATGCAGCCTCTACACACTCCGAGCGGGGCCCCTGCAGCTCTGCTGTTCTGCCAGCCATTCCTTAAGGTTTCAGAGGGGGCGAGAAGACACTTAGAGTGGGTGATGGGGCGACACGCACGGAGAAAGGGCCTTCGAGGTGAGCCCAGTAGAGAGAGTGGGGAGGTTGGGAAATGCCTGCATGGAGCCGCCAGGCTGTGCGGGGCTGAGAGTGATGGTCTCTGGGACTCTGGGAGCAGAGGAGGGAGTCGGGCATCTCAGGTGTTCTTAGGGGAAATGACAGAGTTTGGCTGTGTTGGGGGAAGGTCTCCCTGGCTGCTGTGGTTAGCGTGCCAGCTTTAGCCAGGCACGGTGGCTGACGCCTGTAATCCGAGCACTTTGGGAGGCTGAGGTGGGTGGATCACGAGGTCAGGAGTTCAAGATCAGTCTGGCCAACATGGTGAAAGCCCATCTCTACTAAAAATACAAAAATTAGCGGGGCATGATGGCGGGTGCCTGTAATCCCAGCTACTTGGGAGGCTGAGGCAGGAGAATAACTTGAACACAGGAGGCGGAGGTTGTAGTGATCTAAGGTTGCACAACTGTACTCCAGCCTGGGTGACAGAGCGAGACTCTGTCTCAAAAAAAAAAAAAAAAAAAAAAAAGAGTGCCAGTTTTAGAACTCAGGTGCCAGCACTTTCTGTCTCATGGCTCTCGATGATCTATCCCTACCCTTTGGGGTGCTCGTTCCCCCTCAGCTCTGGCCCCCACAGAGGCCTGTGGCTGCTTCCAGCTGTGCACCTGTGTGCTGGCTCCAAGCTGGGTTTCTCATGCACCCTCCATGGTGGGGTGCCACGTGTGCGCCTTCCACTCATCAGGTATCTGTGAATAGTTCTGTGTCATCCCCCACTTCTGTGGGGAATGTTGAGGCTTGAACCAAGGCAAGTGGCGGAAACACAGTGGGCGGCGCCAGCGCTGGTGAGTGAACAGCCGGCGAATCAAGTCACCTCCTGGCACTGGGCTGAGCACACTGTGGACTGTGGCGTGGGGAAGGCAGCAGGACTTCTGGGCTTGACCAGTTCAGGTGTAGTTGTCCACAGCGGGAGGGGAGGCGATGGGCATTACATGAAAGGCCAGAGATAGGGGCTGGCCACGTGCGTGACCCTGGCACGCTTGCATTGTCTTGAGTAGCGGCAGGCCAAGTTCATGGAGCACAAACTCAAGTGCACAAAGGCGCGCAACGAGTACCTGCTTAGCCTGGCCAGTGTCAACGCCGCTGTCAGCAACTACTACCTGCGTGACGTCTTGGACCTCATGGACGTGAGTCCTTGGTGGGCAGGTGGGAAAAGGTGCCTGGTGCCCCGGGGCTGGGAAGCTGCGGCTCCAGGACCCACCCAAGCATCTCCTTGTTTCCTCCTCAGTGCTGTGACACAGGGTTCCACCTAGCCCTGGGGCAGGTGCTCCGGAGCTACACGGCCGCTGAGAGCCGCACCCAAGCCTCCCAAGTGCAGGGCCTGGGCAGCCTGGAAGAAGCTGTGGAGGCCCTGGATCCTCCAGGGGACAAGGCCAAGGTTCTCGAGGTGCATGCTACCGTCTTCTGTCCCCCGCTGCGCTTTGACTACCACCCCCATGACGGGGATGAGGTGAGGGCCACCCCCTTCTGGGCTCGGCATTCTCTGGCCTTCACTGTAATGGTGGGCAGTGGAGTGGCATGACCCACACTTTGCTCGGGAATCCAAGTTCTCTGTGGTCTCAGGCAGTGCGGCAGCTAGAGAAGTGTCCCACTTCCCTTTGCAACCTCACTCCAAGGGTGCACCCCCACAATGGCCAAGGAGGGCAAGACACTAACTGTTCAAACCGCACAGCAGGCAGCCGTGTAGCTGCCCATACATTGTTCTAGGGTGGTTTCTCTGTGTTTTTAAATTTCGTGACACAAACTTGGCAGTAAGATGGAACGGGGCTTCTTTATCCTTCTTTATCCTTCTTTATCCTTCTTTATCCTTCTCCCTTGAGCTAGTTTTTCCTGCAGCAGTTTATCCTGATGGGCGTTGGCAATGACCTGGGATTACATTGGGCCCCTTTTGGGCCGACTTGGAAATTTACGAGGAGTCCAGCATCACCAGGGCTTCCGATGGCATCGCAGCTGCTCCCTAACCCACCCCTCCCGTTCTCAGCTCCCACCCCCAGAAACAGCCACCCACCTCCCGGCGTCAAGCAGCCATTTTCCATTGGCCAATGACGACCCAGTGCCACCAGCATCTCTCACCACACGCTTCCCTGCATCTTGTTCTCGCAGTGGGTTTATCCCAGAATTTTTGGCTAAATTAACATTCAATGTTTTAATCACCATGACAACAGGTACTGTTGGCAGCTGAGCCATGTGCTGTATTAGGATCACATGTCCTTCCTTGGACAATTTTTCCTTTTCTTCTGGAATTTATAACTCTCTTGCCTCAGGAATGCTGCTTGCTGGAACATGCCTATTGCTAGGAGTTGATCGCTACCTCGTCCCAGCACTGTCCTCCACACCAGGCACCTGTGAGGTCAACCTTCTCCTCTGTGCCCTCCCCCAGAGCCTTCCAGTCTGGAGTGCTTCACTTCTGCCCGGTGCTCTGTTTCCGAATTCCACGGCAGCAGCTTTCTTAGTTTCATACCCTTGTTTTGGTGGACGCCTTCACCAAGGGTTTCCTGACTTTGCACATCTGAAAATGTCTGTATTCTTTGTTTTGTTTTGTTTTCGAAACAGGGTCTCACTCTGTCCCCTCGGCGGGAGTGCAGGGGTGTGATGTGATCTCAGCTCACTGCAGATGTGACCTTCTGGTCCTCCCACCTCAAGTAGCTGGGACTACAGGCCTGCACTACCACGCCAAGCTAATTTTTCTATATTTTGTAGCAAGGGAGTTTCACCATGTTGCCCAGGCTGGTCTCAAACTCCTGGGCTCAAGCAATTGGCCCGCCTCGGCCTCCCAAAATGCTGGGATTACAGGTGTGCCACTGTGCCCGGCCAACCCTTTATTCTTATTTCATGAATACAGTACTTCTTGAATCTTTCTGAAACTTTTATTTATTTTTTTTTTTGAGATGAAGTTTCCCCCTTGTTGCCCAGGCTGGAGTGCAGTGGCACAATCTTGACCCACTGCAAACTTCGCCTCCTGGGTTCAAGTGATTCTCCTGCCTCAGCTTCCCAAGTAGCTGGAATTACAGGCACTTGCCACCACACGTGGCTAATTTTTTAATTTTTTAAATTTAATTTATTTTATTTATTTTTTTTTGAGACAGCATCTTTCTCTGTCGCCCAGGCTAGACTGCAGTGGTGCAATCTCGGCTCACTGCAACCTCTGCCTCCCAGGTTCAAGCAATTCTCCTACCTCAGCCTCCCGAGTAGCTGGGACTACAGGTGTGCACCACCAAGCCTGGCTGATTTTTGTATTTTTAGTAGAGACAGGGTTTCACCATATTGTCCAGGCTGGTCTCGAACTCCTGACCTCAGGTGATCCGCCCGCCTCGGCCTCCCAAAGTGCTGGGATTACAGGCACGGGCCACCATGCCCGACCCTTTTATTTTTATTTTTTAGTAGAGACAGGGTTTCTCCATGTTGGCCAGGCTTGTCCCGAACTCTTGACTTCAGGTGATCTGCTTGCCTCAGCCTCCCAAAGTGCTGGGATTACAGGCGTGAGCCACCATGCCTGGCCTGAAATGTTTTTTGTTTTTTCCTGTTCCTGCATTTGCTCTGTGTTCTTGCTTTTGTCCCTGAGTCCAAAATCCCTGCTATATCCTTTCCAGAGAGCAAATCGTTAGTTTTCTGCTGATCGTGTGAGTTTAGGGGAGGGATAAAATTTCAGTGTTCCCTAGGGTATGGATAGACTTACTTTTTCTCTAGAGAGAGGGTCTGGCTCTGTTGTCCAGGCTGGAGTACAGTGGTGTGATCATAGCTCACTGCAGCCTCCAACTCCTGGGCTCAAGTCATCCTCCTGCCTGAGCCTCCCGAGTAGCTGGGACTATAGGTGCATGCCACCATGCATGGCTAAGATTTGTACTTTAAAAACTATTATTTTATTTTTAATCTACTTATTTATTTATTTATTTTGAGACCAGGTTATGGGACAGGCTAATTTTTGTATTTTTGTAGAGTCAGGGTTTTACCATATTGCCAAGGCTGGTCTCAAACTCCTGGGCTCAAGTGATCCACCCACCTCGGCCTCCCAAAGTGCTGGGATTGCAGGTGTGAGCCAGTCCAGCCTAGATGGCAAATACACACAGCATAAGACACACCATGCTCACCATGTTTAAGTGTGCGGCCCAGGGGCAGAAGCACATTCACGGTGCTGTGCAGCCATCACCACCATCCAGCCGCAGAACTTGTTCATCTTCCCAAACTGAAGCCCTGGCCCCGTCCAACCCCAACTCCCCACTCCCCAGCCCCTGGCACCCACCCTTCCACTGTCCTCTCTACAGAGTTCACGGCTCTCCTTTGAGGCCCCTCACAGGAGTGGAATCCTACAGTGCGGGCCTTTCTGTGACTGGCTCCTTTCGCTGAGTCCCATGTCCTCAAGGGTCAGCCGTGTTGGAGCCCATCTCAAAATGGCCTTACTTTCTTCTCTATGACTTGCGCCTTCGTGTGGTCCTGTACGGTGGGGCTTGGTGGAGATGGAGAGCAGGGCAAGTGTTTAGCCACAGCTGAATCCTCACTCTCAATTTTAACTGTAATGTCAACTTTCTAGATGTTTACATGCTTAAAAGAGGAATTCCTTCCTTTCTAAAGCAGCTGCTCTCATCTTGCCACAGGGAAATTTATGTCTGCCCAGTTCGAGTGAACAGTTTTTCTGTCCACTCCTTTCCCCAGAAGAGGTGGGGCTGGGCCCTCCCTGTTCTGTCTCAGACCCCAGTCTTCCTTACCATTCTATTTCATTTTATTTTCTTTTGAGATGGCGTCTCGCTCTGTCGCCCAGGCTGGAGTACAATGGCTCCATCTCGGCTCACTGCAACCTCCGCCTCCTGGGTTCAAGCGATTCCCCTGCCTCAGCCTCCCGAGTAGCTGGGACTACAGGCGCACGCCACCATGCCCAGTTAATTTTTTGTATTTTTAGCGGAGACAGGGTTTCACCATGTTGGCCAGGCTGGTCTCCAACTCCTGACCTCAGATAATCCATCCGCCTCAGCCTCCCAAAGTGCTTGGATCACAGGCGTGAGCCACTGCGCCGGGCCACCATTCTGGTTTAAATAAAGAGTTTTATTAAGGTACGATTCATATACCATAAAATTCACCATTTTAAAGTGTACAATTCGGTGGTTTCTCGTATATTCAGAGTTGTGCAGCCATCACCATGTAATTCCATTAGCCACTACTCCCCGTTCCCCTCTCCAGCCCCACTCTGCTTCCTGTCTCTATGGATTTGCCTGGCTGGACACTTTACATAAGTGGATTCATTCCTTCTCGTGGTGAATCCTCTTCCATTCTGTGGGTAGACCGTGCTGAGTTTAGCCATCCGTCAGTTGGATGAGTGGTGCCGCCATGAACCTCCGTGGACAAGTCTTGGTTTGGACGCGTGTGTTCAGTTCTGCCATTCTTCAGCTGAGTGTCTGGGCTGGTGGTCCTGTGCCCGGCCGCCAGGCCACAAAAGGGTGCTTGCTTCCCTTACGCCCCGGGGATCTTGGCACCTACTGCCCAAGCCCAGCCCTTAGCCCCCTGGCCGCCGCCCTCTGCAGGTGGCTGAGATCTGCGTTGAAATGGAGCTGCGGGACGAGATTCTGCCCAGAGCCCAGAACATCCAGAGCCGCCTGGACCGACAGACCATTGAGACAGAGGAGGTCTGGGCAGCCCACCGGGGGTTAGAGGGAGACGAGGGCCTGGAGCCTGCTGTTGGAAGTGGCTGCCCTGCCTGCCCCCCTCCCTTTGGCCCCTTCCTTCTGACTTGGACTTCCTGTCTCCCTCCCTGTCCCCTACCTCTTACTACCCTGGTGTGGTCTCCTCTGCAGGTGAACAAGACTCTGAAGGCGACACTGCAGGCCCTGCTGGAGGTGGTGGCCTCGGATGACGGGGATGTGCTTGACTCCTTCCAGACCAGCCCCTCCACCGAGTCCCTCAAGTCCACCAGCTCAGACCCAGGCAGCCGGCAGGCGGGCCGGAGGCGCGGCCAGCAGCAGGAGACCGAAACCTTCTACCTCACGGTGGGGAGGGCTGGGCTGGTGGGTGGGACCCGTGGGGGCGTTGCTGGGGCAGAGTGAGGGGCTCAAGACAGGGCTAACACTTCGGGCTCTTCTTGGGGCTGCCCAGAAGCTCCAGGAGTATCTGAGTGGACGGAGCATCCTCGCCAAGCTGCAGGCCAAGCACGAGAAGCTGCAGGAGGCCCTTCAGCGAGGTGGGCCCAGTGCTGCCCCCTTCCCCGCCTCTCCCCTGCCCGGGACCCTCCCCTCCCGCCTGCCCTTGGCTCTTATCCACACCTTTCTCTCTGGGATGCCTTGAAGACCCCTGGCCTGAGAGGCAGACCAATGTTCTCCCACCCCACAGGTGACAAGGAGGAGCGGGAGATGTCTTGGTGAGTCCTTCCTGAGGGGCTGGCATGTTCTGAGGAGCTGGGGCCCTGTGACAGTCCCCCATCTCTTCTCTCCCTGGGGCCCAGCTCAGCTGCCCAATCCCCTGGGCCTCAATTTCCCAGTTTTCGCACTGGATTGTGGAATAACTTCAGAGAATTAGAGGCCTGCTTGGCTGGGCTAGGGGGTGGGGCACCCTATTCTCCACACCTGGCCCCCTCAGAGCCAGCTCCCATTCACCGCAGGACCCAGTACACGCAGAGAAAATTCCAGAAGAGCCGCCACCCCCGCCCAAGCTCCCAGTATAACCAGAGACTCTTTGGGGGAGACATGGAGAAGTTTATCCAGGTACTTGCTTTGCCCCACATGCCAGCTCACCTGTACATGCTGGTCTTTCTTCAGCTCTGGGTCACCTCAGTGGCCAGAGCAGCTGCCTGATCCCAGGGTCCTGCACTCTCAATCAGTCATCAACTGTCCCTTTCTGGGTGGGCCTCTTCCAGGCCGCAGTTGGGCTCCCCTGTAGCCTCCGCTGATTGAATGGAGCATCCTTAACTAGTAATGGGAACGTATAGAAAACCTGGGGCAGCAGCATTTTTAGGGGCGAGATATTGAGAGCTTCTCCCCTGCTACTTCTGGCCAGCATGGTACTGGGGGTCCTGGACAGTGAAATAAGGGGAAGCAAGAAAGATCAGAAAACTAATACTGAGATCAGAAAGCATCAGAGGGGGCCAGGCACGGTGGCTCACACCTGTAATCCCAGCTCTTTGGGAGGCCGAGGTGGGCAGATCACTTCAGCCCAGGTGTTCGAGACCAGCCTGGGCAACATGGTGAAACCCCGTCTCTACTAAAAATACAAAAATTAGCTGGGCATGGTGGCACGTGCCTGTAATCCCAGTGAAAGAAAGAAAGAAAGAGAGAGAGAGAGGGAAGGAAGGAAGGAAGGACGGAAGGAAGGAAAAGAGAGAGAAAGAAAAGAAAAAAGAAAAGAAAAGAAGCAAGCAAGCATCAGAGGGGGCCAGGCATGGAGAATACCAGAAGATCAGAACTGATATCGTCATTTTCAGTGATGTGGTTATGTGTGTAGAATATTCAAAAGAATCAACAGATTCTTTAAACGAACACTGTGAGTTTCTTTCTTTTTTCTTTTTTTTTTTTTATTTGTTGAGATGGTTCTTGCGCTGTTGCCCAGGCTGGAGTGCAGTGGCACGATCTCAGCTCACTGCAACCTTCACCTCCCACCTGCTGGGGTTCAAGTGATTCTCATGCCTCAGCCTCCCAAGTAGCAGTGTGCACCACCACACCTGGCTAATTTTTATATTTTTAGTAGAGGTGAGGTTTCACCATGTTGGTCAGCTTGGTCTCGAACTTCTGACCTCAGGTGATCCTCCTGTCTTGGCCTCCCAAAGTGCTGGGATTACAGGCATGAGCCACCACACCCAGCTTGAGTTTCGAAATGTTACTTGATTCAAGGTTGGTGTACAGAATTCAACTGCATTTTTATATTCCAGCAACAATTTGCAAATAAAATGTAAGGCACTGCCTAAAACCTCATCAAAAATATCAGACATCTAGGAGTGGATCTAACAGACGGCGTGCTAGGCCTCTATGCCGACAACGATGATGTGTTCTTGAGAGAAAATAAAAGCACTCAGCCTGGTGCGGTGGCTCATGCCTGTAATCCCACCATTTGGGGAGGTTGAGGCAGGAGTATCACTTGAGCCCAGGAAGTTGGGGCTGCAGTGAGCCGAGATCACACCACTGCACTTCAGCCTGGGTGACAGAGTGAGACCTTGTCTCAAAAAAAGAAAAAAAAGCAATTGAATGACAACACAGGGCATGCTGTGTCTATGATGAAGTAAACACCCTCTGTCCCCAGAGCTCAGGCCAGCTTGTGCCCCTGGTGGTGGAGAGCTGCATTCGCTTCATCAACCTCAACGGTAAGCAGGACCCAGCCCCTCCTGATGTCCTGGCACCCAGCACCCACCTCCCAGCACCTGGCATGGGAGGCCATCCTGGAGGGGCTGGGGAAGATGCTCAGTGCCCACCAGCTCCTTGTCCTCCCACAGGCCTGCAGCATGAAGGCATCTTCCGGGTATCGGGTGCCCAGCTCCGGGTCTCAGAGATCCGTGATGCCTTCGAGAGAGGTGGGGATGGGCAGGGCGGGCGGGGGTGGGGGCTCGGGCAGATGTCACCAGCTTCCTCCCCCTACCGCACCACTCGCCCATCTGCAGGGGAGGACCCACTGGTGGAGGGCTGCACTGCCCACGACCTGGACTCGGTGGCCGGGGTGCTGAAGCTCTACTTCCGGAGCCTGGAGCCCCCACTATTCCCCCCAGACCTGTTCGGCGAGCTGCTGGCTTCTTCGGGTGAGGCTGGGGCCTGAGGCCGGCGAGGGTAGGGCACTTGCTAGGGCAGCCCCACTCACGCGGCTCTCTCTGGGCGGCTTTGGCCACAGAGCTGGAGGCCACGGCGGAGAGGGTGGAGCACGTGAGTCGCCTGCTGTGGCGGTTGCCCGCGCCGGTGCTGGTGGTTCTGCGCTACCTCTTCACCTTCCTCAACCAGTGAGTGCTGCGGAGCGAGTGCTGGGGTGGGGCCAGGGGTCGAGGGGACAAGGGGACTCGGGGTGCGGGCTCTCTGCTTGTGATGTGCATGTCCCCCCAGCCTGGCCCAGTACAGCGATGAGAACATGATGGACCCCTACAACCTGGCCGTGTGCTTCGGGCCCACGCTGCTACCGGTGCCCGCTGGGCAGGACCCGGTGGCGCTGCAGGGCCGGGTGAACCAGCTGGTGCAGGTGCTCATAATGCAGCCCGATCGGGTCTTCCCGCCCCTGACCTCGCTGTCTGGCCCCGTCTACGAGAAGTGCATGGCACCGCCTTCCGCCAGCTGCCTGGGGTACACCCTTGGTGCTGCCGAGGGGACTGGGGGGGTCCACTGGAGAAGAGCCCCCCTCATCCACCTCGCTCTGCCCTGAACCTCAGGGACGCCCAGCTGGAGAGCCTGGGGGCGGACAACGAGCCGGAGCTGGAAGCTGAGATGCCCGCACAGGAGGATGGTGAGAGCGATGGGCAGAGAGCCCCACCCTGTCCCCACCCTAGTGTCCACACCCCCTCCCACAGCTTGGACCCCCTCTCCTCCCCAGACCTGGAGGGGGTCGTGGAGGCTGTGGCCTGCTTTGCCTACACGGGCCGCACAGCCCAGGAGCTGAGCTTCCGGCGGGGGGACGTACTGCGGCTGCACGAGAGGGCCTCGAGCGACTGGTGGCGGGGGGAGCACAACGGCATGCGGGGCCTCATCCCGCACAAGTATATCACGCTGCCACCCGCGGGGTGAGTGAGCCTCGCCCTCGGGCCCTAGGGCTCCCGGAGTGTCTGCACCTCCCCTTCATCCACCCCTCCCCCGACCCCAAGTTAGATTCTGAAGGTCTGGGCTGGGCCAGAGAATAGAGCCTCTCTGACCACTTCTGGCTGGCACGGAGGCTTATGGCCCTGGACCCCGTGCAGGGAAGGAGCACTCAAAACAGGCCGGTCCTTCCCACTGCAGGACGGAGAAGCAGGTGGTGGGCGCAGGGCCGCAGACTGCAGGGGAGTCTGGGAGCAGTCCCGAGGGCCTCCTGGCATCAGAGCTGGTCCACCGGTGAGCAAGAAGATGGGGCTCGGGGGGCCCACACGTGTGCTGTTCTAGGCCAGAGGGGGACTGGGTCAGGCTTTGGCTCCGTGGGAGTGGGAGGAGTTGGCAGATGAGGACGTGACAGAATGACCCAGCTTGTGACAGGGAGAGGCTCTAGAGGAGCTTGGGGACCACTGGGCCAGCCTCCTTTCCTTGGCCACACCCCAGGATGGGAGGAGCCACTGCCCAGTTAGCTCAGGGACTTCCCAGGGCCCCCACCAGGCTCCCCGTCTGTCCTGCAGGCCAGAGCCATGCACCTCACCCGAGGCCGTGGGACCCCCTGGACACAGACGACGCTGCTTGGTCCCAGCCTCCCCAGAGCAACACGTGGAGGTGGATAAGGTGAGAATGGGTGTGTGGCAGGTGGGGGACATCTGTCCTGGGGGATCTCTGCCTCCCCTTGGAAGCCAAACTCCTCCCTCCTCGAGGTTCCAGTCCTTGCCCTCCCTGGCCTTAGCTCAGGGGAACCTGCCGCCAGACACACAGGCCCAAAGCAGAGCCTGTGGAGGGCAGAAAGGCAAAGATGTGAGGGCGGGTGGGGATGGAGAGGGACGGCTACGGAGGCAGGGATGAGAGGGACAGAAGACACCTGGCCTGGCTGGAGCCTGGGGCTTGCACGTTGGGATTCATGTTCGGCTTCAGAGCAGGGAGTGGCAGGGCTGAGTTAAGGCTGTTTACCTGGTAGAGGCAAGGGACTCCAGGGCAGATTCAAAGCTGGCATCTGTAGCTGGGCTAGGTAACAGGCGGTGCCATGGCAGGCGCTTGGCATGCCAGGGAGGATGAAAGGGACAGATGGCAGGGAGGCAGGAGGGGGTGGCTGGTTGGGGATTGGGGTGGGGCAGCAGCGGCTCTCGAAGGAGCAGAGCAAAGGCTCAAGATGTGGCCCTGGCAGGCACACAACCTGGGGGACCCTGCTCCGTGCTCTGTACCATGGGCCCTGTGAACACTGTCGGGCTGAACGTGGAAGCCCGGGGGACAGTTGCTAAGCCCAAGGAGGAGAGAGCCCGGGAACATGCGGGTGTCCCAGGTGTGGCCAAGCCCCCAGGCCTAGGGAGCCCAGGGAGAGTCGGGTAGACACGCAGGAGCAGGAGCGGGAGCCAGGAGACGCCATGGGAGGACATTGACCTGGGAGTCCCCGCATGCTGGCGGTCCCTGAGGCCATGGGCAGGGGGCTGTGATCTCTGCCAGGGAAAGAGTCGGGGCGAGAAGAGGGGGGTCCCCACTTCCGGGCTAAACCAAGGAATTGCTGTCCTCAGAGGAGACCGTGACAGAGACACCAAAAGGGGCAGGAGGGATGCCAGGTGCAAAGTGGGGGAGAGTGACCTGGAGGCTGAGGGACTGGGGCTGTTGGCTGAGGACTTGCTTTGGGAGTGGGAGGAACTCAGGTGGGTCTTGGGCAGGGTCAGTGGGGGGAACTCACTGGTCACCCTCCCTTTCTTCCCCCTCCACTAGGCTGTGGCACAGAACATGGACTCTGTGTTTAAGGAGCTCTTGGGAAAGACCTCTGTCCGCCAGGGCCTTGGGCCAGCATCTACCACCTCTCCCAGTCCTGGGCCCCGAAGCCCAAAGGCACCGGCCAGCAGCCTCCTGGGCAGGAGCAAAGGCTTCTCCCGGGGCCCTGGGGCCCCAGCCTCACCCTCAGCATCCCACTCCCAGGGCCTAGACACGACCCCCAAGCCACACTGAGGTGCTGCTGCTGGAGATGTGTGCCCCTGGCGGCTACCCGCTGGACCGGCCACTCTCCCCAGCCCCCTTCCTGTCCAGCAAGTGCAGGGTGCCCGCACTTCACCCTGTGCAGAGAGGTGGGATGGGGCCGCGCACACAGGGATGCCCGCTCCACATCCTGCCTGCCCTTCAGCCCTGGCCCAGGCCCCTTTTGGAGGCAGCTGAGGAAGGATACTGGGGAAAGCCCTCTTCTGCAGCTTTGTGGAGGGCTGATCGGTGGCTGCTGGGTGGAGGGTACCCTTGCTCAGGTGCCTGGCAGGGCTGGGTGGTGATTCATAAAGACCTCGTGTTGATTCCCCGATGGCAGCCAGCTCTCTGTCTCAAGGGTGGGCAGGTGGGTGCTGGAGGTGAGAACAGCTTCCCCGGGGGTCCTGCAGCTTTGAAGACTTGGCTGCCTGCGCCATGGATTCCAGAGCTGTGCACATGACTGTGGGTGTGTGTGGGGAGTCTGTGTATGTCTCTGTGCTGCCTCCACACCCACCGTTACCCTGATCCAAGGAGACCCCTTGCCATGTGGAAAATGAGCTGCAATTTTTATTAGGGAGAGAATGCGGAGGGAGGGAGGGATTAGAAAGGCAGAGACAGGAAGGTCCCCTGGCCCCAGCCTGGTCCTTCCTTTTCGGGCCCCTGGGACTGTGGTCTCACCTGGGGGCACCTGCTCCCTCTTTCCTGCCACCCCTCGGCCCTCTGCTGCAGCCCCTCCTACACCCAGCACAGTGAGCTGACCTGAGGGGCCCCCACAGTCCTGGGGCCTGAAGCTCTCCTCATACAGCTGGGGATGTGGAGACCCAGGCAGGGGCTGTGGCTTGTCCAGGGCCACACAATGTCCCAGCCTCGGGGTCACAGGCTCTGGCCAATTCTCCATGGGTCCGCCTCCCAGTGGTCCCCAGGACCAGCCCCAGGAAGGCAGCTGAGCTTCTCAAAGCCTCTAGAGGCAAAAGACACCCAACAGCTCCTCAGGATGAAGTGTCCTTGGCCAGGGAGGAGCTGGCGGTGGTGCAGGAGTCGTCTTGGGGACCCAGGCTGGGTGGGGTGCGCCCCCGGGCACAGCAGAGCAAGCTTCGCAGCTCTGAGGAGACGCTGCTGCTGAAGGACGCATAGATCCAGGGGTTGGTGCAGCTGTTGAGGCTGGCCAGCAGCATGAGCAGCACGAAGGGCGCCCCTGTGGAGGTGGAGGATCCGGGTTGGGCTCAGGATGGCTTGTGGGGCACAGGGGCACGCAGCCAAGCCTGAGTGGCCCCCGACAGCCCTAGCCACGGCTACACCCACCTTCCAGAGGTGCCTCCGGGTCCCACGCGGCCCACAGCTGCACCAGGAAGAAGGGTGCCCAGCACAGCACGTAGACGACCACAATCACTAGCGTCATCCTCACAGTCTTGGCCACAGCTGCTGACACATGGGCTCCCTCACCGGGGCTGCCTGTCCGGCGTCCCCTGCGGTGCCCCCCAGGCCTCTCTGACGGCCCTGGCACCAGACTGGCGTGAATCTCCCGGAAGATGAGCACCTGGCAGGCCGCGATACCCAGGGTAGGTGCCACGAACACCATCAGGGCGATCCAGGTGACGTAGGTGCGACGGCCCCAGGGCTCCGCAAAGCAGGCCCAGCAGTCAGTGACCCCGCTGCCACCTTCCACGTTGCGCTGGGCGAAGATGAAGAGCTGGGGCAGGCTGAGAAGGAGCGAGAAGGCCCAAGCCACCAGCACCGGCCGGTTCCAGTGAGCCCCACCTCCATGGCGGTACGCCAGCATGGGGCGGCAGATGGCGCGGTGGCGGTCCAGCGTCATGGCCAGGATCACGTAGGAGGAGGCATACATGCCCACCATCTGCAGATACTTCACGGCCCGACACAGGGCATCTGGCCCACGGAAGCGGTCAGTGGCCTTCCAGGCCAGCTGGGGCAGCACTTGGAACAGAGCCACAGCCAGGTCGGCCAGGCACAAGTGGCCAATGAAGACGTGTATGGGTGCCCAGTGGCCCCGCCGGCCCCGCCGAGCTAGGGCCGCCAGCACCAGGCCATTGCTCAGGGCCACGGCCACAAAGACCATGGAGAGCAGCGCCAGCTCCGCCTGGGCTAGCAGCGGGTCCCGGGTGTCCGGTGGCCTCTCCTGGCTGCTGTTGCTGGGCAGGCTGGGCAGAGAGGGATGCCCAGGCACAGCTGGGCAGGGGTCGGGAAGAGAGCCTGGTTAGAGAGGGTGCTGTGCAGGGGGACTCAGGCCTGCCTCCCGTGCCCCCAATCCGGACACCCACTTCCTGGTTCCAACAGAGGGGACTCCAGAAAAGCCCTGTTATGAGGGATACACACCCCAGGCTCATGCACTCCAGAAGGACGGGCAGCCCCAGCCCCAGCCCCAGCCCCAGCCCCAGCCCCAGCCCTGGCGGGGAAGTGGGGCTGTGCTTCCCTCCCTGCTCATTGGCAGCCTGGAGAGGTGCACCCAGAGGTGAGGGTGAAGGAGGTCTTTAGAAAGAGGGGCTTCCCGGAATCATCAAACCCACTCTGCCCACCGGACTCATGGCGGGGGCAAGCCTTACCAGAAGTGGTGGACGCCATGAGCATGGTGGGGCCGGGGCAGGTGTTCTGAGGGCCTGGAGGCGATGTGCGGACTCAGCCTCTGCCCAAGGGGCAAGCTCAATGGCCCAGGGTCTCTGGACTGGAGCCCTTACAGAGATGCCAGCACAGCAGGTGCCTGTTGGCGTGTGTGAACGTGTGCGGTGGGAGTATGGCCAGTCCTGGGCAGGGAAGATTGAGAGGGATGGTCAGACAGATGGATGCACAGAACCCAGGATCCCCCAGGCAGCCCATGAGTCCCGGGTTTGGGAGTGGGCGCCCCAGGCAGACACGCAGAACTCCCCTGCCCCAACCGAGGCCGAGAGAGGCCACCATCCAAGAGCTGGGGACTGGGCAGGGGGGCGGGCAGGTGCAGCCCCTTACCTGGCTGGGCTCCTGGGCTCCTGGGCAGCTGGGCGGTGGCGTGAAGGTGGCTGGGTGCTCAGATCTGCTTTCCATCGGCTGCCCCGCCCTGGCCCAGCCCAGCCTCTGGGAGTGACCTGGCCAGGAGGGGACTTCCTCCCCCTCCCCCTTTCCCCCAGGCCTCCCCTGGCCTCCCGTTTCCCTTCCTTTCCCCAGGGCCTCCCTGGTCCGGGCCCAGGACTCCCTCCTCCCGCTGCCATAGCCTCCACGCCCACCCTCACCCTACCACGCCCCCCTGGTTGGATTGTCTGGGCTGGCAGTGCTCTGGGAGGTCACTTAGTTCGGCATTCCCATTTTATAAGTGGGGAAACTGAGGCCAGAGAGCGGTGGGTCTGGCCCAGGACTGCGCTGCTTTTTCGTGGGAGCTTCACGCCCCCTTCCCAAGTTGGGGTCCTCCTGCTCCTCGTTGGGCCCAGGCAAGGAAGGGGTGAAAACACTTTCGCTGGGCCCCTCCCAGGCCCACGCAGGCCCCTCCTCCTTCCCAGTTAGGGCCCAGTTGGCAAGAGATGAGGGACAGGAAAGGGAGGAGTGGGGCAGGGGCCAAGCCAGGCTTCATGAACCCCTGTGAGATCCAGGGACACCCCCACCCTCTTACTCCTGCCCCACCTGCAACTACCTGTCCTAGGAAGAGGGGCTGGGGACCCCATATGCTCACGGGCTCCCTCCCACCACACACACCCTCACATACATGATACAGCCACACAGCCACAAACACACGACACAGAGATGCTCGCTCATGTTCTTGAACATGCCGTGAGTGTGGACGCACCTTCCCTGTACCTGGGCCCTCCTCCTCCCTCCCCCAACACCTCTCTCCTTCCCCTGTCCCCACACCCCCTCCAGCCCTCATCCCAGTAGTTCTCTTTCCACTCCCCCCGCACCCAGGCCTGGCTTGGCTCAGCTGAGGCCAGCCCAGCCCAGCCCAGCCCAAGGCAGCTGCTTTCTTCCTGTTTGTCTGTCTTCTCTGTTGCCCTGTGAAGCCAGAGACCAAAACAGCCTCACGGACCAGGCCCAAGTCCGGCCCTCGGCCAAGGCCTCCTCTTCCTGCCCAGGGAGCCTGTTAGGGTGGTGGGAACACAGGGTGAGCATTTTCCAGAGACAGCGCACACACCACACCACATACATACGTGCACACAGCCACACACCACACACACATGCACCCACCACACACCCATACGCCACACCACACACCACGCCATGCACACATATAGTACACACCACACACGTGCACACATCACACACTCCCATACGCCACACACCCACACATGCACCCACCACACAACCACACCACACACCTGCACGCACCTGCACACCATACCACACCACATACACACGCACAGCCAACACCACGCACCCACACACATGCACACACCCGCAGCACACACAGGTGCACATCACACCCCGCATGTTTGCCATGTTTTTGCAGAGCCCCTTGGGGGCAGGCTGCAGAGTGCTGGCACTCTGGGCCTGACGCTTCAGCTGCATCTCCTCAGCACATGCACGTCTTCATGCTGTCCCCAATAACCACATGCTGTCACTAATCTAGGAGCATAGAAAAGGCTTTCCTGATGCCACCCAGATTAATGGAATCGGAGATGGCTCCCCTCAATTGGCAGAGAATTTGGGGACCCTGGCTGGGGAATAGGCCACGCCAGCTCTTAACACCTCAGCTTCCCCTCCTGTGCAATGGGACTTGATGATTGAGGGGGACTATGGTGGTAAGATGGGCAGGGCTGGGGACTGGCAGGACCTTGGGAAAGCCTTTGTTCCCTCTGTCTAAAGCCGGCTAGGCCGAGGAATCCATGCCAACCTTTTGGGGTGAGCAGGCAACCATCTCCTTATCAGTTTCTCTGCCTGAACGAGGCTGTGCGGTGCCGGATCTCAGCGGCGGGCTGGGACCTCCCCTAGCAATGTGGCCAGGCCCATGGCAATCTCTGCCCCCTGGACTCCTCGCTTCCTGTTGTTAAACTGGGGAAGAGTCTGGAGGAAGGGCCCCATGGCGGTCTCCTCTGGGATACAAGCACTACTCTGCTCAGCCAGGACCCCCGGGAGGAACTGGGAGCCACATGGGCAGGCACTAGATGGAGCTGTGCCAGGAGAGAGGCCCTGGGCAGCCACCCTTCGGGGGCCAAGAAAGATGGGGCTGGGCAGCAGCTCCCATGGGAAGAAGGGCAGACTGTGCTGCTTCACGCCAGGCCCACATGAGTCACTCAAGCCCCTGCCTTTGGGCGTTAACAGGGGCAAGGCATCTACCTGGGGGTGTGCCAGGCCCCCACTCCCACCAGCACAGCCCCCCTGTCCACGCCTCCCACTGGTCCCTCTAAGACTTGCAGAAAGGGCTCTGTGAGTGCCAAGGTGTGGCTCCTGATCTTCCAGCCTAGTGTCTGGGCAGAAGAGGACAGGAGGCAGATTGGGGGGACACTGTTTGTCCCTCTCTATCTACCAGTTCCCCATGATCAGAACCCTCCATTCACCAAACTGCAGGTGCCACTGGCCCAGCACTGTGGCTGCAGAGATGGAAGGACCTGGGCTCTGCCCCAGGAGCACATGGGCTTCTGCAGAGAAGAGTGGAGGCAGGGAGGCTGGTGGAAGCTGTGCCTGTCACCCAGGAGAGAAATGGTGCGACCCACTTAACACTGGGCAGCGGGGCTGGAGGGAGCAGGCAGGTGGAAAAGGCATTTAAGGGGCCCTGAAGGATTTGCAAGGGGTAGAAGACAAAGAGGAGGCAGCCAAGGACATGGAGAAAGAGGCCCCCGATTGGGTGGGAGGGGTGCATGTGCAGATGGCGGAGCCTGTGGGCAGTGGGAAAGACGAAGGAGCCAAGCGCCTGTCAACAGGAAGAGCCCTCACAGGGACTGTGACCCGAAGGAGCAGAATATGTAGAGCCCAGGAGATAGGGAGGAACAACGGGTTGGAGGATGGGATTGAAGGGGACAAAAACAAATTTAATAAAAACTCAAGTGCACATGTGTGAATGTGAGGGTGTGTGTGTGAGGGTGTGCGTATGTGTGATGGTGTGCAGGTGTGAGGGTGTGTGAGGGTGTGCGTGTGTGAGGGTGTGCGTGTGTGCGACGGTGTGCGTGTGTGAGATGTGCGTGTGAGTGCGTGTGTGTGAGGGTGTGCGTGTGAGGGTGTGCGTGTGTGAGTGCGTGTGTGTGAGGGTGTGCGTGTGTGAGTGCGTGTGTGTGAGGGTGTGCGTGTGTGAGTGCGTGTGTGTGAGGGTGTGCGTGTGTGAGTGCGTGTGTGTGAGGGTGTGCGTGTGTGTGAGTGCGTGTGTGTGAGGGTGTGCGTGTGTGAGTGCGTGTGTGTGAGGGTGTGCGTGTGTGTGAGTGCGTGTGTGTGAGGGTGTGCGTGTGTGAGTGCGTGTGTGTGAGGGTGTGCGTGTGAGGGTGTGCGTGTGTGAGTGCGTGTGTGTGAGGGTGTGCGTGTGTGAGGGTGTGCGTGTGTGCGACGGTGTGCGTGTGTGAGATGTGCGTGTGAGTGCGTGTGTGTGAGGGTGTGCGTGTGAGGGTGTGCGTGTGTGAGTGCGTGTGTGTGAGGGTGTGCGTGTGTGAGTGCGTGTGTGTGAGGGTGTGCGTGTGTGTGAGTGCGTGTGTGTGAGGGTGTGCGTGTGTGAGTGCGTGTGTGTGAGGGTGTGCGTGTGAGGGTGTGCGTGTGTGAGTGCGTGTGTGAGGGTGTGCGTGTGTGAGGGTGTGCGTGTGTGTGAGTGCGTGTGTGTGAGGGTGTGCGTGTGTGAGGGTGTGCGTGTGTGCGACGGTGTGCGTGTGTGAGGTGTGCGTGTGAGTGCGTGTGTGTGAGGGTGTGCGTGTGAGGGTGTGCGTGTGTGAGTGCGTGTGTGTGAGGGTGTGCGTGTGTGAGAGTGTGCGTGTGAGGGTGTGCGTGTGTGAGTGCGTGTGTGTGAGGGTGTGCGTGTGTGAGTGCGTGTGTGTGAGGGTGTGCGTGTGTGTGAGTGCGTGTGTGTGAGGGTGTGCGTGTGAGGGTGTGCGTGTGTGTGAGGGTGTGCGTGTGAGGGTGTGCGTGTGTGAGTGCGTGTGTGTGAGGGTGTGCGTGTGTGAGGGTGTGCGTGTGTGTGAGTGCGTGTGTGTGAGGGTGTGCGTGTGTGAGGGTGTGCGTGTGTGAGGGTGTGTGTGTGAGGGTGTGCGTGTGTGAGTGTGTGCGTGTGAGGGTGTGCGTGTGTGTGAGTGCGTGTGTGTGAGGGTGTGCGTGTGAGGGTGTGCGTGTGTGTGAGCGCGTGTGTGTGAGGGTGTGTGTGTGTGAGGGTGTGCGTGTGTGAGTGTGTGCGTGTGAGGGTGTGCGTGTGTGAGGTGTGCATGTGTGTGAGGGTGTGCGTGTGTGAGGGTGTGCGTGTGTGAGGGTGTGCGTGTGTGAGGGTGTGTGTGGTGTGTGAGGGTGTCTGTGGTGTGTGTGTGGTGTGGGTGGTTGTGTGTGAGGGTGTGTGCGTGTGCCAGTGATGACAGGAAGACAGTCTGCGGATGATCATCTCGTTGTGTCCATTCACCTAAGTGAATAATTACTGGGAAAGCTGGACAGAGCCTGTTTATAGCTGCGAGAAGGCAGCCCATGGAACTGGATAGATTAAGAGCCCCGCGGAGTGGAAGGGAGGGCCAGGGTCTCCAGCAGGTGCTGGGGTGAGGGGCAGGGGGTAGAAGAAGGGTGAGCTTTGAGGGCTTGAGGGCTGTACCCATAGATGGCCTCCAGGTCATCATGTGAAAGTCAGGCAGGAGGCGGCTCCCTGGCAAAACTGCAGAGTTTTTTTTTTTTTTTTTAAAGGCAGTGGCCCTTCCCCCTTTCCTCCCCAGAGGTGGCCGACTGCAGTTGCTGTTAGTGGGCTGTTTGGGTAACTGCCTCGGGGTTTCCCAGTCTGACTTCCTCGTGCTGTCTCTGCCTGCACGTTCCTCCCCCAGATTATTGCAGCAGCTGCTCCGGGTATCTTCAGTGCTCCTGCACTCACCACCCTGGAACGGCCCTCCGCAGGCGATGATTTCTCTCCTCTCATTTCTCTTCTCCAGAATGACTTCCTTTTTTTTCTTTCGGCTTTATTGAGGCATGATTAGCATACAGTAAAATTCATTAATTTTAATTGTGCTGTTCAATAAGATTTGACAAATGTATACTGTCATGTAACCACAACCACAATCATGACATAGAATAAATATTTTCGACATTCCAGAAAGTTCCCTTGTGGCCTTTTGCAGTCAAGCTTCTTCCCCTACCTGAAAGCCTAGCAACCACTGATCTATCACTATAGATTTTCCTTTTCTAGAATTTTATATAAATAGAATCATAGAGTATGAGGTATTTTCAAAAATTAGCCGGACGTGGTGGTGCACGCCTGTAATCCCAGCTACTCAGAGGCTGAGGCTGGAGAATCGCTTGAACCCAGGAGGTGGAGGTTTCAGTGAGCCGAGATCTTGCCATTGCACAACAGAGCAAGACTCCGTCTCAAAAAATAAAATAAAAATAAATAAATAAATAAGTAAGTAAGTAAGTAAATAAATAAGAGTACGTAGTATTTTGTGTGTAACTTCTTTTTTAAAAAAATTTTTTTGGTGGGGAGGAGGCATAGTCTCTCACTCTGTAACCCAGTATACTGAAAGCTTTTATCACAAATGAGTATTGAATTTTTTTCTTTTTTTTTCGAGTCGGAGTTTCACTCTTGTTGCCCAGGCTGCAGTGCAATGGCGAGATCTTGGCTCACCGCAACCTTCGCCTCCCAGGTTCAAGCGATTCTCTCGCCTCAGCCTCCCAAGTAGCTGGGATTACAGGCATGCGCCACCATGCCCAGCTAATTTTGTACTTTTAGTAGAGACAGGGTTTCTTCATATTGGTCAGGATGGTCTCGAATTCCCGACCTCAGGTGATCCGCCTGCCTCAGCCTCCCAAAGTGCTGGGATTACAGGCATGAGCCACCGCACCCAGCCAATTTTTGTATTTTTAGTAGAGACAGGGTTTCATCGTGTTAGCCAGGATGGTCTCGATCTCTTGACCTCTGATCCACCCACCTTGGCCTCCCAAAGTGCTGGGATTACAGGCGTGAGCCACTGTGCCTGGCTGTTTATCATTTTTACATCTGTATTAATGATGTAATCCCCTCCCAAGTAGCTGGGATTACAGGCGCCTGCCACCACGCCCAGCTAATTTTTGTCTTTTTAGTAGTGATGGGGTTTCACCTGTGTTGGTCAGGCTGGTCTCGAATTCCTGACCCCAGGTGATCCGCCCACCTCGGCCTCCCAAAGTGCTCAGATTACAGACATGAGCCACCGTGCCCAGCCCCATTTACTCCTCATTTGTTGTTTTGCTTTGTGGTATTGTTTGGGTTCTTTTTTTCCAGTTTGGTTAGAGACAGGGTCTCACTCTGTCACCCAGGCAGGAGTGCAGAGGTGTGATGATAGCTCATTGCAACTGCAAACTCCTGGGCTCAAGCAATCCTCCAGCCCCAGCCTCCCCAGTAGCTAGGATTATAGGTAGTTACCACCACACCTGGCTAATTTTTTTTTTTTTTTTTTTTTTTTTTTTCTGAGATGGAGTCTTGCTCTGTCTCCCAGGCTGGAGTGCAATGGCATGATCTCAGCTCACCACAACCTCTGCCTCCGGGATTCAAGGGATTCTACTGCCTCAGCCTCCTGAGTAGATGGGACTACAGGCGCATGTCACCATGCCTGGCTAATTTTTTTTTTTTGTATTTTTAGTAGAGAGAGGGTTTTACTATGTTGGCCAGGCTGGTCTTGAACTCCTGACCTCGAGATCCACCCACCTTGGCCTCCCAAAGTGCTGGGATTACAGGCATGATCCACCTGGCTAATTTTAAAATTTTTTGTAGAGGTCAGGCGCAGTGGCTCACGTCTGCAACCCTAGCACTCTGAGAGGCTGAGGCAGGTGCATCACTTGAGGTCAGGAGTTTGAGACCAGCCTGGCCAACATGGTGAAACCCCGTCTCCACTAAAAAAAAAAAAAAAAAATTAGCCAGACATGGTGGCACACACCTGTAGTCCCAGCTACTTGGGAGGCTGAGGCAGGAGAATTGCTTGATCCCTCCTGGGAGGCAGAGGTTGCAATGAGCCGAGATCGCACCACTGCACTCCAGCCTGGGCTACAGAACAAGACCCTGACTCAAAAAAAAAAAAAAAAAATTAGCCAGATGTGGTGGTGACTACCTGTAATCCTAGCTACTTGTAGAGACAGGGTCTCACTCTGTCACTCAGGCTGGTCTTGAGCTTCTGATCTCAAGTGATCCTCCCACCTTGGCCTCTCAAAGCACTGAGATTACAGACGTGAGCCACTATGTACTGCCTACTTTTTAAATTTTTTTCTATTTTACTGATTTCTACTCTTTAACTTTATTATTCCCTCCCTTGTGCTTATTCTGGATTTAATTAGCCCTTTCTTTTCTAGTTTCTTTTTTCTTTTCTTTTATTTATTCATTTATTTATTTGAGACAAAGTCTCGCTTTGTTGCCACGCTGGAGTGCAGTGGTGCGATCTCGGCTCACTGCAACTTCTGCCTCCCAGATTCAAGCGATTCTTCTGCCTCAGCCTCCTGAGTAGCTGGGATTACAGGTGCACACCACCACGCCCGGCTAATTTTTTTTTTTTTTTTTTTTTTTTTGAGACAGAGTCTTGCTCTGTCACCCAGGCTGGAGTGCAGTGGCGCCATCTCGGCTCACTGCAAGCTCCGCCTCCCGGGTTCACGCCATTCTCCTGCCTCAGCCTCTCCGAGTAGCTGGGACTACAGGCGCCCGCCACCACGTCCGGCTAATTTTTTGTATTTTTAGTAGAGACGGGGTTTCACCATGGTCTCGATCTCCTGATCTCGTGATCCGCGCGCCTCGGCCTCCCAAAGTGCTGGGATTACATGTGTGAGCCACCGCGCCTGGCGCTAATTTTTGTATTTTTTAGTAGAGATGGGGTTTCACCATGTTGGTCAGGATCATCTCGATCTCTTGACTTCATGATCCGCCCGCCTTGGCCTCCCAAAGTGCTGGGATTACAGGTGTGAGCCACCGTGACCGACTCTAGTTTCCTAAAGTAGAAATTTAAATAATTATTTTGGGACCTTTCTGCTTTTCTAATATAAGTAGTTCATTTTCCTCTAATCAGTTGTTTTGTTGAATTCCCAAATTTTCATATTTTGTTTTCATTTCTATTCAGTGGAAAATACGTTCTACCAATAATTTTACTTGTGGTTCTTCTTTGGTTCTTGGGTTATTTGAAGTAGATATTTTTTCATTTCAAAATATTTAGAAAATTCCTAGATGTCTTTTTGTTGTTGATTTCTAATTCAACATCATTTTGGTCAGAAATCGTACTTTGTATGATTTTGACCGTTGGTAATTTATTGAGGCTCGATTACCCAGAAGTTGTCTATGTTGGTTGGGGTTCCATCTGCACTTGAGAGCAATATGTGTTCTGCTGTTGTTGGATGTAGAGTTCCATATATATCAATTGAGTCAATTAGGTTGATAGTGTTGTTCAAATCTATATTCTTCTGACTTTTTTCCTATTTGTTTTATCATTTACTGAGAAAGGAATGTTAAAGTTGGCCAGCATGTTTGGAGATTTATCTGTATCTAGAACCCTTTAGTCCTATAAATTTTGTTTCATATATTTGGTAGATTAGGTGCTTATGTATTCGAAATGGTTGTGTTTTCTTGATTATGTGTTCCTTTTCCATTATGACATGTCTCTCTTGATCTCTAGTAAACTCTTTGTCTTGAATTCTGCTCTACCTGGTATTAGTATGATGCTATGGCAGCTTTCTTATGCTCAGTGTTTGCTTGGTATATCTTTTTCCATACTTTTACTCTCAACATGTCTGTGTCTTTATGCTTCAAATGTGCTTCTTGTAAATAACATATAGCTATTTTATCTAGCCCAACAGTCTCTGCCTTTTAACTGGTGTGTGTGGCAGATTGTGTTTTTCAAAGGTAACCCCAACAATATCTCCCATCCCACATGCTCTCCTGGAACCTTGCCACTTCCCCATCGAGAGGTGGAATTTAACCCTCCCCCCTATAATCTGAGCAGGCTTGTGACTTTCTTGTACTCAAGATAATATGGTAAAATTGGTGCTGATTGATTTCCGAGGCTAGTGCACAAAAGGTAATGCAGCTTCTGCCTTGTTAACAGGGGCACTCACTCTTCGAGACTTTAGCCACCATGTAAGCATTCCAACTTCCCTGATGCTACAAGGAAGCCCAAATCAGCCATCATGGAAGGACCACACGAAATGGCTCTGAGGCCAGGCACGGTAACTCATGCCTGTAATCCCAACACTTTGGGAGGCTGAGGCGGGCGGATCGCGAGGTCAGGAGATAGAGACCAGCCTGACCAACATGGTGAAACCCTGTTTCTACTGAAAAACACAAAAATTAGCTGGGTGTGATGGCGTGCGCCTGTAATCCCAGGTACTCGGGAGGCTGAGGCAGGAGAATGGCTTGAACCCGGGAGGCAGAGATTGCAGTGAGCCGAGATCGTGCCACTGCACTCCAGCCTGGGGACAGGGTGTGACTCTGTCTCAAAAAAAGAAAAAAAAAAAGAGGGCCAGGCACGGTGGCTCACACCTGTAATCCCAGCACTTTGGGAGGCTGAGGTGGGTGGATCACTTGAGGTCAGGAGTTGGAGACCAGTCTGGCCAACATGGTGAAACCCCATCTCTACTAAAAATACAAAAAATTAGCTGGGGCATAGTGGTGCGTGCCTGTCCCAGCTACTCAGGAGGCTGAGGCAGGAGAATCACTTGAACCCAGGAGGCGGAGGTTGCAGTGAGCTGAGATCCCGCCACTGCACTCCAGGCTGGGCAAGAAAGCAAGACACCTTCTCAAAAAAAAAAAAAAAAAAAAGGCTCTCAGTTGCTCTGGCACCACACTGTTCCAGCTTCAGCCACCATCTGACAGCCACCACATGAAAGACCTGGGCCAGGACTACCTAGGTGAGCCCTTCCCAAATTCCTTTTTTTTTTTTTTTAAGGCAGGGTCTCACTCTGTCAGCCAGGCTGGAGTGCAGTGGCGTGATCATGGCTCACTGCAGCCTCGACCTCCCGGGCTCAAGGGATCCTCCCGTCTCAGCCTCCTGAGTAGCTGGGACTATAGACATGCACCACCACACCCAGCTAATTGTTGTATTTTTACAGAGACAGGGTCTTTCCATGTTGCCCAGGCTGCTCTCAAGCTCCTGGGCTCAAGCAATCCTCCCACTTCAGCCTCCCAAAGTACTAGAATTACAGGTGTGAGCCACCACACCTGGCCTATTTCTATTTTAAGAAGTAAATAATCATATATATTTATCCCTTCTGGGGTAAATATATGTAATAGAACAGTGGGGAAGATACAAATAAAATTATGCCCAAAAAAGGGCATGACCCTTCTTGTCAGGCCACTAGTGTGTGCGTGTGTGTGTGTGTGTTAGAGGCTGGTGTGTAGTTAAGCGGAGTCTGGGGTTTCTTGTTGCTTTGCGTAGACTCAGTTTTCTGTATACTTCGAATGATTTCAGAGCAGGATCAGAACATTCCCTTTGGCGGGACTTGTGATCTGAGTGGCTGGTAGACTTCAGCAGATCCCTGAGTGCACATTCCCGGGTGCCTATTGTAGGCCTTTTGCGTCCACTCGAACCACAGTTGGCCTCTGGTTTGTACTCAGTGTAAGGCTTAGAATCAACTGGAAGGTTTGTTTCAGTTCTTCTGTCCTGCCTTAAGACTTCCTAGTGCCGGGCGCGGTGGCTCACCCTTGTAATCCCAGCACTTTGGGAGGCCGAGGCGGGTGGATCACAAGGTCAGGAGATTGAGACCACGGTGAAACCCCGTCTCTACTAAAAATACAAAAAATTAGCCGGGCGTGGTGGCGGGCGCCTGTAGTCCCAGCTACTCGGAGAGGCTGAGGCAGGAGAATGGCACAAACCTGGGAGGTGGAGCTTGCAGTGAGCCAAGATTGCGCCACTGCACTCCAGCCTGGGTGACAGAGCGAGACTCCGTCTCAAAAAAAAAAAAAAAAAAAGACTTCCTAGAGCCTGGGGATGAACCCTGCTTCAGTCACCAGTTACAGCTGCTCTGTACTCTGTGGAAGGTCAGGAGCCCCAGGGGGGTTCCTGTCAGTTCCCTTGTCCTGCATCCAGACTTCAGCAGCCTGAGCACATGTCTACCTCGGAGAGTATCTCTCGGACCACCTGCTTTGCCTTCAAACTTTCTTGGTGAAGGCCCATGCAAAAGAGTTAGTGGGTGGATGTAAGCTCTCTTGAATCGGAGGCATTAGAGAGTCTATAGCCTCATGCCGTCACACACTCAGCCTTTTAAAATGTGTTCAGAGTTTCTCTGTTTCTTTTTTACACAAGTCTGTGGCAGCCTCCTCTTCCTGCTGCTGCTGTGCCAAAAATCAAAGCAGCTATGGGGCTCTTTTCTCCTAGAAAGGGATTTTCAAGATTTTGATTTTTTTTCCCCCAACCTCAACTTCCCGATAGCCTTAAAAGAAAAAAAAATTCTATGATTTGTAGGTTATCCAGCTTCTTGTAGCTAGGATGGGAGTGATGTTGTCTTGCAACTTTCTGTATTTTGTTAGAAGAAAAATATCCATCTATTGAATTTTTCATGTATGCTTCCACAAAAAACTCTTGTTTGTTCTCTGAATGTTCCTTTTTTATAGCATCCTATTCTTGTTTCATGGATATTTTTACATTCTATTATCTCCCTGAGTGAGTTAATAGCTTTAAAAATTCTTTTTTTTAAATTTTTTTTTATGAGACAGATGCTCGCTCTGTTGCCCAGGCTGGAGTGCCATGGCGCAATCTCAGCTCACTGCAAGCCCCGCCTCCCGGGTTCAAGCAATTCTGCCTCGGCCTTCTGAGTAGCTTGGATTACAGACATGCGCCACCACGCCCAGCTAATTTTTGTATTTTTTAGCAGAGACGGGGTTTCATCATGTTGGTCAGGCTGATCTCAAACTCCTGACCTCGTGATCTGCCTGCCTCGGCCTCCCAAAATGCTGGGATTACAGGTGTGAGCCACTGTGCCCAGCCTAGTTTTAAAAATTATTACCTCTCATAGTCGTGTTTCCCAACAATTGTTTTCCTATTTGTTTTGATCTTGATCTTTCCTGCTTTCATGCTAAAGGTTTTCCTCAGGTGTCTGGTGATCCTTGGTTGTCTTCTCATATTTAAGAATGGGGCAGGCTGGGCGCGGCGGCTCATACCTGTAATCCCAACACTTTGGGAGGCCGAAGTGGAGGGATCACCTGAGGTCAAGAGATCAAGGCCATCCTGGCCAACATGGTGAAACCCTGTCTCTACTAAAAATACAAAAATTAGCCATGCATGGTGGTACGGACCTGTAGTCCCAGCTACTTGGGAGCCTGAGGCAGGAGAATCGCTTGAATCCGGGAGGTGGAGATTGCAGTGAGCCGAGATTGTGCCACTGCACTCCAGCCTGGGCAACAAGAGCAAAACTCTGTCTCAAAAAAAAAAAAAAAGAATGGGGCACTAATGAGCTGATTGAAAAGGAAGGACATGTCAACTATGAGCTTCATCATAGGATGATCTAGCTGGGCTGGTTTTATTGGAGAACCCCAATTTTACTACCTTTTCGTTCACCTTGGGATGGCCAAATACCCAGAGATAGATCTTTAGCCTGATGCCTGAGGCTGGTTGTCAGCACTTGAGAAACAGAGTGGGCCAGGAGGGTCCAAAGTGGTCCAAATTCAGTAGGTAAATATTGACTTAACCCCTTCATTTTTAGTATGGTACCATCTAAGCTGTTCCTGGTACTCCCCACTTGAAACACTCTTTGTTTCATCATCTCTAAAGAATAAACATTCTGTTCTGTTGGGATGGGGAAAAGCATGTGGAGATCTAACTGTCTCCTCAACAGACTTTTAATGGCACTTCCATACTCACCCCCATTTTCTGGCTCCTGTCTAGGGTGTGTGTGGGTTCTGCAGTGAAATTCAGGTGGTGCTCAGCTTTCCCCACTGTCCCACTTTCCTGGGTCTGCTTCATCAGTTACTGTTCAGCTCCCATGATTTTGCTGCTGTTATCTATTTTCCCATTATTTCTGTCCTTGGGAGTTTTTCTTTTTAAAAAGTCATTTACTGTCATTTTGGTGGGATTTCATGAGGAAGACAAAGTGAATGTAGTGCTTAATCTGTCACTTTCTCCTTCCTTCCTTCCCTTCCCTTCCCTTCTTCGCTTCCCTCCTTCTTTCTTTCTTTCTTTCCCTTTCTTTCTTTCTTTCTTTTTCTTTCTTTCTTTCTTTCTTTCTTTCTTTCTTTCTTTCTTTCTTTCTTTCTTCTTTCTTTCTTTCTTTCTTCTTCTCTTTCTTTCTTCTCTTTCTTTTCTTTTCTTTTCTTTCTTTCTTTCTTTCTTTCTTTCTTTCTTTCTTTCTTTCTTTCTTTCTTTCTTTCTTCCTTTCTTTCTTTTCTTTGTCTTGCACTGTTGCCCAGGATGGAGTGTGGTGGCATGATCTCGGCTCACTGCAACCTCCGCCTCCTGGGTTCAACTGGTTTTCCTGCCTCAGTCTCCCGAGTAGCTGGGATTACAGGTGCCCCATCATGCCCGGCTAATTTTTTTTTTTTTTAACTTTTAGTAGAGACAGGGTTTCACCTTGTTGGACAGGCTGGTCTCGAACTCCTGACCTCAAGTGACCCACCCGCCTCGGACTCCCAAGGTGCTGGGATTACAGGCGTGAGCCACTGCACCCAGCCTGTACACTGAGTGGAAGGGAAGCATGGCTGGCTAGGGGCATGTGTCAAGATTGTGATATTCATGGGCAGCTTGTTTGGAGCCCATAAGTCCCTAGGGATACCAGTCTACACAGTAACATGATCACCTCCAGGCTGTGAGGAGGAGTGGTGAAGGCAAACAAGCAATTCTTTTCAAAGCATGGGGCTTTGTGGGCCTAGTATAAAGAAAAACAAGGGAATGCATGACTTCAGTGTGGTTAGATAGGAGAGGTTGAGCAAGTTGCCCACCAAGACATACTCCCTGCTGCAGCAGCACCACTAGCCAGTGACTTACCCATTGGTGGTGTCTTAGTCAGCTCCAGCTGCCATCACAAAATACCACAGACTGGGTGGCTTAAACAATGGAAATTTATCTTCTCACAATTCTGGAGGTTCGAAGTCCCAGATCAAGGTCTGGCAGGGTCCATTTCTGGTGACGGCTGTCTTCCTGATTTAGAGACAGCCACCTTCTCACTGTGCCCTCACATGGTAGGGGCAGTGGTGGAGGGGAGGGAAGAGTGCTTTTCTTGTGTTCTTTTTCTTTCTCTCTTTTCTTTTCTTTTCTTTTCTTTCTTTTCTTTTCTTTTCTTTTCTTTTCTTTTCTTTTCTTTTCTTTTCTTTCTTTCTTTCTTTCTTTCTTTCTTTCTTTCTTTCTTTCTTTCTTCTTCCTTTCTCTCTCTCTCTCTTTTTTTCTTTCTTTTCTTTTGAGGCAGGGTCTTACTCTGTCACCCAGGCTGGAGTGCCGTGGTGCAATCTCGGCTCACTACAGCCTCCCCCACCAAGGCTCAAGTGATCCTCCCATCTCAGACTCCTGAGTAACGGACTACAGGCGCGTGTCACTATGCCTGGCTAATTTTTTGTATGTTTTGTAGAGATAGGGTTTCACCATGTGGCTCAGGCTAGTCTCGAACTCCTGGACTCAGGTGATCTGCCCACCTTGGTCTCCCAAAGTGCTGGGATTATAGGCATGAGCCATCACGTCCAGCCTCTCTGTTCTTCTTTATCGGCTCCATCTGGGGGTTAGGACTTCAACATACTAATTTTGGGAGTACACACGCATTAAGTCCATAACAAATGGCCATACTGCCCATCACACAGCTTGAACCAAGCTTGGCCTCAGCTGCCTGGACCAGGAGCCCGCACCTGGCCAAGACTAGCCAGTCCATAGGCTGGTTAGTTGCCTAAGAAGTTACCTGGCATGAAGGCTCTGCCAAAATGAGGATAATGAGTATTTGGGCCCATAAGTTTCTCTCTCTTGGAATTGAAACTGCAGTGAGATTAGAAGCCAAAAGTCATGTGCAGAAAAAGCCATGAGTATTTGTCACAAAGCAGGAGAATACCAGGAGAAGCAAAGACATGAAGAAAAGATGGACACAGAGGAGAGGGGACAGCAGCTGGTGGGTAGTGACAGGCACCGTGGGGGCTGCAGCACCATAATAGCAACTCAGGGGTGGGAGCGTGGGGGTGTTGGAGTGTGGGTAAGATAAGCTGGTCCCTAGGGCTACTGAAAACCAGCTTCCCAAAGCTCAGACGGCTGACTCTGCCTGGGTTCCTGTCCGCATGTCTGAGATCACTGCCTTCCTCGTTCCTACATGATAATAGGGTCCACCTCATGTGGCTAGTACATTATCCCAGGCCATGCATTGTGTAGGAGGAGGGAAGATGTATTAGTGATCTGTGGCTGCAAACCAAATCACCCCCAAATGCAGTAGTTCAAAATGACAGTAACCATTTATTATCTTATAATCTCTGTGGGTCAGGATTCAGGAGTGGCTTAGCTGGATGGTTCTAGCTCAAAGGCTCTTGTGAGGCTGCAGTGGGATTCTGGCCATGACTGCAGTCATGCAAAGGCTTGGCTGGGGCAGGAGGATCCTTTTCAAAATGGCACACTCATGGTTGTTGGCGGAAGACCTTTGTTTCTCTCCATGTGAGCTCCTCCATAGGGCTGTTGAGTGTCCTCACAATGTGGCACCTGGCTTCACCCAACAGAGCAATCCGAGAGAGAGAGAGAGAGAGAGAGAGAGAGAGAGAACAAGGAGGAAGCAGCAGTGCCTGTGTGACCTAGTCCCCACAGCTGCAGCCATTGCTTCCACTTTATTCTATTCATCAGAAGTGAGCCAGGTGTGGTGCTGTGTGCCTTTGGTCCCAGCTCCTCAGGAGGCTGAGGCGGGAGGATCACTTGAGCCCAGGAGTTCGAGGCTGCAGTGAACTATGAACATGCCACAGCACTCCAGCCTGAGTGACAGAGCAGGACCCCAACTTCTAAAATAAAATTTAAAAGAGAAATGAGGCCGGGCACAGCGGCTCAAGCCTGAAATTCCAGCACTTTGGGAGGCCAAGGTGGGCGGATCACCTGAGGTCAGGAGTTCAAGATCAGCCTGGCCAACGTGATGAAACCCCGTATCTACTAAAAATACAAAAATTAGCTGGGCGTGCTGGTGGGGGCTTGTAATCTCAGCTACTTGGGGGACTGAGGCAGGAGAATCGCTTGAACCCAGGAGGTGGAGGTTGCAGTGAGCCGAGATCACACCACTGCATGCCACCCTGGGCAACAGACTGAGACTCCATCTCAAAAAAAAAAAAGTGGGGGGGCTGGCATGGTGGCTCACACGCCTGTAATCCCAGCACTTCGGGAGGCCAAGGTAGGTGGATCACTTGAGGTCAGGAGTTCGAGACCAGACTGACCAACATGGTGAAACTCTGTCCCTACTAAAAATACAAAAATTAGCCAGGTGTGGTGGCACATGTCTGTAATCCCAGCTACTTGGGGGGCTGAGGCAGGAGAATTGCTTGAACCCAGGAGGTGGAGGTTGCAGCAAGCTGGGATCACACCATTGCACTCCAGCCTGGGCAACAAGAGCGAAACTCCATGTCAAAAAAAAAAAAAAAAAAAAAAGTGAGCCACCAAGTCCAGCCTATACTCAAGAGGAGGAGAATTAGGCACTACCTCTTGAAGGCAGGAGTATCAGATAATTTATGGACCTACATTAAAACCACCAGAGCAGAGGTATTAGTTAACCTTAGACTTTGTTAAGAATGCATGTTAAAATAGGTAGAGGAACTACTAAAAATTTCATAGAGCACTTCTAAACAAACAGAGGGGAAAATAGAATAAGAAAACAAATCCAGTCCATCTAAAAGATGACCAAGAGCAGAGCATCTGCCCGGGCATGTTGACAGCTCTCGGCACTTACTCCCACCTTGTGGGCTCTGCGTGGCAGAGGCTGGAAATGTTCCAGACTCCAGAGCAGCTGGACTTTGGGAAGCAAATTTAGTTTTGCCAATTGGGTGTGCTCACATGAAGTTTGGATAACTGAAGGAAGGGAAGCCACCCTTCTGCTGTGTGGGGCTGTGTTTCTGCTGGACATCAAAGAATTTCTGGGGTCTAACCTCCACTTCTTGGTTGTTGAGGGGCACTTGTGGCAGCAATGGCTTCCCGGTCCCAGCTTGCTGATCCTCAGGTCATGACTTTGGGGGCATCTTTTTGAACTCAAAGATTACACTGGCCGCCTCCCAATCCTCCACCTTGTGGATGGTGGCAGAGGTAGCAGCTCCCTTGGGGAGCCAGGTCTGCACTGGGGTTATCAACACCTAGCCCGGAGTCCACTCCTTTGGCCCATCCAATGGTCAGGTAAGCATCTAATCCCTTCTACAGAATCTCTTTCTGTTCAGGAGGAATTTCTGCTTCCTACTCTGAACCTTCGAGAGCTGAAGCCAGCTAGACTTCCTGGGTGGAGTGGGGGCTTGGATAACTTTTCTGTGTAGCTAGAGGATTGTAAACACACCAATCAGCACTCTGTGTCTAGCTAAAGGATTGTAAATGCACCAATCAGCAGTCTGTAAAAACGCACCAATCAGTGTTCTGTGTCTAGCTAGAGGATTGTAAATGCACCAATCAGCACTCTGTAAAATGGACCAATCAACACTCTGTAAAATGGACCAATCAGCACTCTGTAAAATGGACCAATCAGCAGGACGTGGGAGGGGACAAATAAGGGAACAAAAGAGCTGCCCCCTCCCCCGCCACCAGCAATGGCAACCTGCTTGGGTCCCCTTCCATGCTGTGGAAGCTTTGTTCTTTCGCTCTTCACAATAAATCTTGCTGCTGCTCACACTTTGGGTCTGTGCCACCTTTAAGAGCTGTAACACTCACCGCGAAGGTCTGCAGCGTCATTCTTAAAGTCAGTGAGACCAAGAACCCACTGGAAGGAAACAACTCCAGACACCTTCACTGAAACAAAGTGGGGGTGAGGCCAGGTGCAGTGGCTCACTCCTGTAATCCTAGCACTTTGTGAGGCCAAGGCAGTGGATCACCACTTGAGCCCAGGAGTTCAAGACCAGTCTGGACAACATAGTGAGACCTCACCTCTACCAAAAAAGAAAAAAAATTAATCAGGAGTGGTGGCGGCACATCTGTTGTCCCAGTACTTGGGAGGCTGTGGTGGGAGGATCACTTGAGCCAAGGAGGTCGAGGCTGCAGTGAGCCATGATCACACCACTGCACTCCAGCCTAGGCAACAGAGTGAGACCCTGTCTCAAAGTAATAACAACACTAATAAAAAAATAATAAAGTGGAGGTGAGGGAGAGAAATGGGGAAAGCAAGACAAATAGAAAGCAAATACTCAGCTGGTGTGACTACATCCAGAGATAGCAGCAGTCATCACCATGTGACCAGCTGACCTGCACAGTTCAAAGACAAAGGCAGGTTCAACATCAATCTACCACTTGACCGAACAATCCACTCCTAAGCGGTTACCTTAGAGAAATGAAGACGCGCATTTACACACAAGCTTGCACACAAATGTTTAGAGCTGCTCCATCCTAATCACACAAAGCTGGAAACCACCCAAGTGTCCTTGAGTGAGTGAATGGCTGAACAAACCCTGATCCAACCAAACAATGGAATACTACTCGGCAATCAAAAGGAAATGCACTGCTCTCTCTCTCGTGCGCGCTCTCTCTCTCACACACACACACACAAACACACACACCAACACGGATGAAGCTCGAAAAGTATGCTGCGTGAGCGTGAAAGAAGCCAGACAAAAGAATACATACTGTAGGATTCTATTTATTTATTTATTTATTTATTTATTTATTTATTTATTTTTTTTTTTTTTTTTTGAGACGGAGTCTTGCTCTGTCGCCCAGGCTGGAGTGCAGTGGCGCAATCTCGGCTCACTGCAAGCTCCGCCTCCTGGGTTCACGCCATTCTCCTGCCTCAGCCTCTCTGAGTAGCTGGGACTACAGGCACCGGCCACCACGCCCGGCTAATTTTTTTTTGTATTTTTAGTAGAGATGGGGTTTCACCGTGGTCTCGATCTTCTGACCTCGTGATCCGCCCGCCTCGGCCTCCCAAAGTGCTGGGATTACAAGCGTGAGCCACTGCGCCCGGCTATGATTCCATTTATAATAAAATTTAGAAAAGACAGAAATCAGATCAGTGGTGGCCAAGGGCAGGGGGTGGTGGGAGTGGTTGGCTGCAAAGGGCATGTGGGAATTTGGAGAGGTGATGGGATGTTCTAGAGCATGGTTTTGGTGATGGTTACACAACATTCACCAAAACTCATTGAACTGTAAACCTCAAAAGGATGAATTTTACTGTATGTAAATTATACTCCAATAAAGTTGATTTTTTTTGTTTTTGAGACAGGGTCTCACTCTGTCACCCAGGCTGGAGTGTAGTGGCGTGATCATGGCTCACTGTAGCCTCAACCTCTTGGGCTCCAGCGATCCTCCCACCTCGGCCTCCTGAGTAGTTGGGACTACAGACATGCACCACCAAGCCTGACTAATTTTTTTATTTTTTTGTAGAGACGGGATCTCACTGTGTTGCCCAGGCTGGTCACAAAGCTGATTTTTAAAAAGACAAGAATTGTTAGACAGAATCAAACTAAACCAAAACCCAACTATGTGCTGTTTCCAAGCGCTACTCCTGAGATATGAAGACACAGAAAGATTGAAAGGAGAACAGAGAAAGACATGTCTGGCTGAGCCCACCCCGCCTGCCTGCTGGCACTTCCTTCCTGCCCCACTGTCGTCTGTGGCTTCTGCGACTTCTGCATGCTCATCACAGGGTCAGAGTCTGGGACTTCCCTTGTCCAGTCCACTGTGTCTATGAGGGATGGGTCACAGGGAGCAGGGCTGTGAGAAGCACTTGACGTTGAAGGGAAAGAGACAGTCATCTGTCTACTTGGTGTCCCCCTAACCTCCACAGCAAGCACATGGCAGTGGAGGGGTGGCTTGCCTCTTGTTCAGGGCCAGTCCCTCCTCCTTCTCCTGGGACTTGCTCTGCCCTTGGTCTTCTTTCACTCTTGCTCTTGCTCCCATTGGCTCCTCCACCTCATTACAAGGAAGTGAGAATGGGCATCGTGGTCAAGCAGAAGGGAATTCAAGTCCCAGTTCTGCCATTTACCTTCTGGGCGATCTTGGGTGGGTCATTTGACCCCTCTGAACCTTGGTTTCCTCATCTGTGAAATGGGGGCACTGATAGAGCCAATTTCTTCCTGGTTGCATGATTGCCCCTTTCTGGACCTTGGGTACCTCTCTGGGAGAGTGAGGATAATAACAGCACCATCATCCGGGGTGTGTGTGTGGATGCAATGAGCCAGTGGAGAGAAAGAGACCTTCCTAACTGTGCTTGCTGGACCCAGCCCTTGAGCTCTGTGGGCTTTGGTTTTCTCATCTGTAACGTGGGGCGAATGCTTCAACAGACCTCCCCAGGTTGGTGTGCAATTTAAATGTGCAGGAAACGTAACGATGGCAGGTCCATGGCTGTGCTCAGGAAATGTGATGTCGTGTAATCCTAGTAATGAATTTTTTGTTACCATAAATGGACCCATCACTACACATTAGCAGGTGCATATAAACGGGCTCTATTCCCTGCTTACTTCACCCCTGTCAAAGTCATCATCCTGATAGGCACCAAACCCTAGATTAGGTAAAGGATTTGCAGAAGTTGGGGCTTGGAGAAAAGGCTGGGATCATAGGGAGTGAGTGGAGGCAGCAGCTGGAAAGGAGAGAGGCCTATCAGAGTTCAGATCAGCAAAGGCAGGAAGCCGACCACAGCTCAGTGCCTCATGGAAAATACGCCCTCTTGGCCCAGATCATGAGCCGGCTGGCCTCGTGACCCAGGCGGGCTCAGTTTCCTCTGCTGTCACCTGAAGATGCCCTGCAAGTGCCCCCACTCTCCCTAGCCGTCCGCCTTCACTTAGGTGCCTAGTCTTGTCCATTCTCCTCCTAAAGCCCGGCAAACATGGCATCCAGACCCTCTCTGAGCACAGGTGGGTCCACCCCAAGCTTCCCATTCCAGGGGAACTGAAGCTGGCACTATGCGGGTGGGGCATCCAAGCCAGGATGCCAGGGCTGCTCCCATGTGGGCCCTCCAGGGCCCGTCACCACTTGGGAAGTCTTGTGAGACTGAGTTGAGGGCCCCTGGAATGCTTCACTGGGCAACAGGCATGCCCATAAAAATACCGTGGCCACCAGAGCTGCAATCTGCCATCGGGGCCCTAGGCCTTCCTAGCCCTGAGGCTGCGGCCAGCTCGCCGGCTCCGGAATTCTTACCCCCTCCATTTTGCTTCCTCGCCTGTGAGGTCATGGCCTTGAGCCTAGGAGGGGGCGCTGGGGAGGAGCTCCTTCCTTCTCGATCCTGTGCAGGGCTTCGGGGGAGAGTGGGAGAGAGTGGGGTCTGCGGGAAAGGTCGAATGGGGCCAATCCCGAGGACAAAGAAATAAGACACTGGAGAGCTGGAGGAAAATCTGGGAGTTGGGGGTGGCAGTTGGAGGGATACCCTCTCCGAGACCCCTCTCCGCGGCGCCTCCCCAACACGCTGAAGACGAAGCCCCTGCACCCCTCCCAATAGGACCCTGACTGGGCGCTCAGGATCGGGGGGCATTCGGGAGAGGTCCCGGGAGTCCTGCCCTGTGTGTGTGTGTTAGGGGGGCGTTGCGTGCAGATGCCCATCGCTGGCCCGCGCCGTCGAGGGCCAGGCCGAGGCTAAGGAGCAACCCCTTCCTTGCGGGACTCTTTTCTCCACTGCCCGGCCCCAGGCCTCTGGGAGGACTCTCGCCCCGCGATTCCCGCTCCGAGCTTTCACAGCGGGCTCCCTTGCGCTGGGGCTGAGGACACTCTCCGGCCCGAGACTCCCGGTCTGCGGGGGAGGGGGTCTGGCGGGACCCGTCGGCTGGGGTCCCGCTGGGCTCCCGGAGTGGGCTGCCCGGGGGCCCCCAGCCAGAGTCGCATTCGGCTGGCACCAGGGGCTAGGGTGCGGCGGGGCGGGGCGGGGCGGGAGGCCGGGGAGGTGATCTCACTCCTCCCTCCCTCTCCTCCCCGGCGCTCCCCTCCCCCGCCCCTGCGCACACGCCTGCCCCGCCCCGCCACCGCCGCTGCTGCCGCAGCATCGGCATCGCAGACGCGCTCGGGCGGCGGGTCCGAGGCCGGCGTGCGCGGAGGCTGGGCGGGCAGCCCGAGCGGTGGCCGCAGCGCAGGTAAGGCGGGGTGGCCTCCCCGTGCGCCCGGGCCGCGGCCGCGATCCCCGGCGCCCCCACCCCCTCTGCCCGGGGTGCACGGACCAGGGAGCGCCGCCCGGCCCGGTCTGGCCCGCGGTAACCGGCGTTGCTGCCGGAGCCCCACCCATGCCGGGCGTCGGGCTCCGGGCACCTCGGGCGGGAGCGGGGCGGGGGAGGGAGGCCAGGTGCCCGAGCCCGACAGGTGAGGGGTACCTGGGTGACTCCCCAGATGCTGGCCTGGGCGGGAGAGCAGGGCGGGGGGCGTCAGGCAGGGTCTGTGTGGGCAGGCGGGGGCTGAAGTTGGCGGGTCCCCGTGCGTGTGTGCGTGTCTGAGAAAGGAAGCCAGATCGGGCCGAGCGCTCCCCGACAGGCCGCCGTGGGGTGTGGCCCTGGGCGTGGCTGCCCCTCATCCCCAGCCGAGAGCCCAGTTTGGTTGAAAACCCCGGCTGACAGCGTGGTGAGGGGTAAATTGGGATAAGCCGCCCCTGCAATGGGGGGAGGGGAGTGAACAGGACTGGGCGCTGCCTGCCCCTCCGCCCCAAGGTTGGGGGGGCTTTGTTCTCCTCCTTCTTTCCAAATCCCAGCCTGGGCTCCTCCGGGCTCACCCGAAAACCTGCCGCAGAGCCAGGGGCTCCTCCCCGGAGGCGCAGGGCGCCTCTGGAGCCCGTTTCCACAGGCTCTGTGGCCAGTCAGGGCTGCAGTGGGTGAGGTCGGTTCGGGCACCCACTGCTGCGCCTCCGGTGCATGGGTGTCCATCAGGTAGGGTCCATCAGGTAGGGGTGAGGGAAGGTGGGCCTCACTGGCTCAGGCGGTCCCTGCTCACTGCAGGTCTTTTGCCCACTGCCACATCTTCCCATCTCTGTGCGGTTATGGGAGGGGTCAGCGATTCCTATTCCCTCCATTCCAGGTCAGACTTTTGGGGCCTCTTGGTTGGCAGGGATTGCAAAGAACACGCACTACAATCCATTGCCCCCGACAGGGTATCTGGACCCCCCCACCTATCACTGTCCCTCTCAGGAAGGCAGGCCTAGAGCCATCTGCCCCCTTCCCCAGAAGGAGTGGGGGCCTGGCACCCTCCAGGTAGATACCCTGCCACTGTTAACCCCACCCTGAGGGCAGGGGCATCGGGGCAGCCCAGTGCCATCTCTGCTGACTCACGTGGCCCTGACGTAAATCAGTGCAGTCCACCCTTCTTCCCCTGGGGGCTGCTGCCCAGCATCATCTTTCTGGGGCGGGGGCCTCCCCAGGGCCTCTCCCCTCCCATCAGCTCCTTGCTGCAGGTGGTGGGACTTGGCCCAGCCTGGCCTCTCCCCTGGCACAGCTCCCATGCAGTGCCCACATGTGTACACCTGTGGGCTCCAGACCCTTTGAGGACTCGGCTGTCTTGGCCACATGGGAAGTTTGGGGCAGGGTTGGGCCTGGGACCTTCCCAGCTCCCTGGCTGCTGGTCATTTCTCTTTGCTGCATCTGAGTCTCTCTCCATATTTATTGATGTTCGTGTGTGTATGATCCCGAAAGTAATACATCTTATTGTAGGACACTTGAAATATACAGAAAAGAACAAAAGAAATTAAGAATCGCTAGTGATCTGATCACCAAGAGGGAAACATGTTCAGCACGCCCCAGCCTCTCTGGTTTGCTACACCGCACTCCTAAAAGGCTCCTCCCCCAGTTCCCAGCTGCCAGCCCCCTGCTGAGCATCAGGAGGACAATCAGCGCTTCAAGGTGGCGGGGTCCCCTGCCCTGCAGCCAGTGAAGAGCTTCCCTACCCATGCGCTCAGCATCCCAGCGATGGGCAGTCGTGTACTGGGCAGCTGCTCACTGCCAGTGCTCCTTTGGGCCGGGCTCTGGGCTGCCCATGGAAGAGCCAGTGACAAACTGGACCAGCATCGTCCCTGTCTTCGTGGGGTGTCACTTGTTTACTTTTTTCTTGATGATTATCTGAAGGGAAAAGGGAGGCAAAGAGTGAGGGAGGGCCTGGCCTGAGGGCTCCTGCAGTGAGCAGGGTGCCCAGGTTGTGCCCCCAATCGGCCTCTCCCAGGTCCGAGCCCTTTCCACCACTGGAACTATAGCTGGCGCCTTCCTTGGCACGCACCTGGCCAGGACTGGCAGGTGAGGTTCGAGGAGACAGGCCTGTGTGCCCTACCTTGATCACCAAGGTTGCTTTCAAAGCTCAAAATGGCTGCACTGAGTGCTTTTCTGGGTGTGAGGGTGATGCGGCCTCGCAGAGTGGCCCAGGCTCCAGGAGGACACGTTCATGGGAGAACCCGGGGTAGGGGTGGGGTCCTGTGAGGAGGTCTGCCAGGATGGGGATCCCAGCCAAGACCCTGGTCTGCCAGGCCTCCCTCTGTGGGCATGAGTGGGGGCCCTGCTTCCCTCCCCCGTGGTTCAGACAGTGGGGGAGGCAGGGGGTCTGGACGCCCCTCTAGGGTCCCCAGCAGGGTACTCATTGCCCCGTCCTCTGCCCCTGCGATGGGCTGGGGCTGGGGCTGGGTCCCTGGGTGGGGCCATCTGGAATGGGCCTGCAGCATCCCTGCTCCTGCAGTCGCTGTCTTACTTGCTCTGATCTGGCCCATCCCGGACACCTCCCTCTCCTGCTTCCCCCGCCCCACTGCTCTCTCCTCCGCAGCCTCCCACGTCTCCCTGCGCCCCACCCCCAGGGCCATCACCTTCCCCCTCCTTCTAGGCAGAAGCCTGCTGCTGCCGGGGATGGGGTGCACCACTCCCTGTCTCCTCCCTCTGCCTCTGCCTGCCTGGCCCTCCCTCCCCTCTTCCCCCTTCCCGTCAGGGCTCTGCTCCATCTCTTTGCTTACCCTTTTGTCTGTCTTCCACTGCTCTACTCCTCTCCCTGTCCCCCCTAGCTGCCCCTGCCTCACCCTTGAGGGCCCTGAGGTTGTGCCCTGTCCAGCAGCCACTCAGCACCCTTCTGCTGGACTCTACGCCTTGGGTTTGGGCCCAGACCCCCCATGGGGGCCTTGTCTGAGTGGAAGGCTGGATGGGGGGGTGCCTGGTGAGCAGCAGCCAGACGAGCACTGGGGGAGGTAGCCGACCCAGCTTGCCTCTTCCCCGGATATCAACAGGGTCTTTGTGGCTTCCTGAAGGCTGTGGCTGGAAAGAGAGGGAGGAGCTGGGGAGGGTCTGGCCGCTGTTCTTTCTAGAAGCTTTTCTTTGTCCAGTGGCCCCCACCCCAGGCCCCCGTGTTCTTCCCAGGTTGGAAAGCTGCAGATGGAGTGCCCAGCCACTGCCAGTCAGCAGCTCCTGCTCATCTCTGGCCCTTACGCCCAGCAGGGGCAGCTGCGAGGGCCACGGGTTGGGTGGGGCAGGAGGGTGGCAGCGTCCTGGACTCCATGCACTTGGCCAAGGAGGACTTCTGAACCCGTCCATCCCAGTGCGGGTCTGAGAGTGGAGCTTGAAGGAAAGGGACTGAGTCCCAGGAGCCCCTCTGCCCCCAGCCCTCCAGCCAGGCGGTCTTCCTATCTGCATGTGTGGGGTTTGCGTCTCTGCTTGTGTGTGTGTATTTGTGTGTGTGTAACTTCCAGTATTCCTGTTTGTCTGGGTGGGGTCATATATTTGGTTGCATGTATGTGTGTGTTCATGAACCAGCATGCACACGGATATTGTCATGAGGCCACGTGGGTCTCCTCAGATGCCCCAACAGGGCCTGTGCTGGGAAGGGGTGGGGCTGAGGGTGGCTGCTGCTGTGGCTGGAAGCAGCGCTGCATGATATGGGGACAGAGCCTCTGGCTAACCCAGGCTGTGCTTCAGTGGAGGGGGGTTCCCTGTGGCCCTGTCTCCCAGCCATCTGCGTCTGTGTTCATGACTTAGGAATGCCCAAGCCCTGGGGATCACAGAGGCTCCATTGTCCGCCCCCGGGCTTCCTGTGTCCCCCTCTGCCCTTTAACTCCTTGGGAGTGGGGCCCCTGGAGGGGGCCCGTGGGGCCTGGCAGTGTCTGAGCTGTTTCCAGGCACCCCCACCCTGCCCCCCGCAAACCAACACAGGCTAGGTATCCCAGGACTGGTGTGGGCCAGGGCCTCTCCCTGCCCCAGGCTGGGCTCCTTCCCTGCTCTCCTCTTCAGGCCACAGCCCCAGGAACTGGATGCACTCTGTTCCTTCTGGCCTGGCCCCTGAAGCCCCCTCTAGTGCTAGGGTCATCCTAGCTCCCTGAGGAGGCCTGGGGCCTGAGAGGAACCCTAGTTTTGCTGCCATCTCATTTCTCTCGCCTTCCAGGGGTCTCGGAGGCTGAAGCCTTGCTGCCTGCTGGGCATCAGCATCCCCTTCAACACAAGAATGGGGCCACTGCTGTCCCTAAATGCTGATTGGAGAGGGGCCTCTTTGGGAGGGGTTCTGGAGCCTCTGGTTGCAAGAAAGGTATCAGAACAAGTCCAGACTCCAGAGAGCAGAAGAGGGGACCAAGAAAGCAGCCTGTCCCCAAGCCCAAAAGGGAAAGGAGTTGGGGGACTTGGGGGTTCGTTTGGTGTCGGGCTTCAGCTCTGTGCTGAGACGTGATGTTGATCACATCCTACTTCCGCATGGCCTCCATCCCAAGATGTCACTCCCTGCCCCCCACATTTGCCTGCCATCTGCCTGGCAAATAAGCCCTCCCCTCGGGGCAGGATGGCTTGGAGGCCATCCTTACCCAGGCCCCTGGTCCCCTGGGAAGCCTAGCAGGCACACATGTTAGGATGCCAGAGCCTCTGAGAGGCAGCTTAGGGAGCCACCATGCCCTCTAGAACCCCACCCCTGCTGAGAGCCAGTGCCAGCTCTGTGATCTTGGCCACAGTTTCCAGTTTTCTGAGCCTCTGTGTCCTCATCTGTAAAATGGGGATGATGATAGCACCTCCCTTCCTGGGGCAAATCTGGGGAGGAGATGAGTGAATGTGAGTGGAAGTGCTCATGAGGCTTTCTGGTACGTGGTAAGTCCACGCTGTAAGTTGATTTAATAGAACAGACCACAGAGGGATGTGATTGTGGGGATGGAGTGGGGCTCCTCCCTCCCTTCCCCAGTAGTCAAGACCATCCTCCCTGAACCCCACAAAGGGTTAACCTCCTTCTCTTTTCCCCATCTTTTAAGGAGAATGGTCCATTACAGGTGAGCTGTAGTTGCCTTGGAGATTGAAGCCTCAGGCGAGATGAGGGGCATGAGGGCTCACTCTCTCCTAAGGGTACCCTCTTAGGGAGGGGTGAGGTTGGGACTGCAGGGACTAAGCAGCAGTCATAAAGGACTTCTGGGCCCCCAGGTACCTGTGGGGGCTCCCTGAAGCAGCCCCCTTTATGTGCTGTCTACATAACACATAACAAGGGTTTCCTCTGGCTTCCCTCACCTCGGCTAGCGAGGGACTTGGGCTGCATCACCATAGAAACCCGCCAGCCACGGCCTCGGGGAGAGGGCCAGCGGGAGCCTTAAAGGGACACAGTGCACAGGGTGTAGGTGACACCCACACCATCGTATACACACCAACAGGCACAAAAGCCCCCCAGGCTCCCAGGCCTGCAAGCACATGGGCCCAGCACCGCACTCTGACCCTCTCATGTGCCCTGTGCTGAGCCCCCAGCCCCACCCCCACTCTGGCCCATTGAGTCACCAGGCACCATGTCCCCAGGAGACAAGGGCAGGAGAAGCCGGAGATTCTCTGCTGTGCTATTGAAGGGCTGTCTTGTTGCTTCTCCTTTGAGAGGAACTCCAGGCAGAACCTGAGAACTGACAGGCAGGTGTGCTGGGCACCACTGAAGGTTCCCTTCTCAAGGTGTGTGGTGGTGGTGGTGATAGTGTGTGTGTGTGTGTGTGTGTGTGTGTGTTTTCAGGGAGGAGGCAGCCACTCCAGGTCTAGCCAGGCTCCATGACCTCCCAAGTCCCTCCCTGGCAAGCTGCTTCCCATCAGACGGAAGCAGGCACTTCGGAGCAGAGGACAGAGGACTCCCTGAGGGACCTGCGGGGGTAGTGGGAGGCCAGGTGGGGTGGGATGAGGCAAGGCTCTTCTGGGGCTGAACCCCTCCCTGTAGGCTGCTGGGCGTGACCCTTGCCTCCCTGGCCCTTTCCCACTGGGGAGGATGGGTTTGGGACCGGACTTACTCAGGAACGGCCCCACCTTCAACCGCCCCAGCACAGCGGCCACTGTCCACTCAGTGCATGGTCACACATGCTCACTCTTGGCCTAACACATGTGCGTCTCCTCCAGCCAGGTGGCCACTTACTCCCAGCCAGCAGCAATATTGGAAGGCTTCCCTGGGATTTTCTGGGTGCTTCCCCCTCCCCCATCCCTACCCATAGCAGGAATCCCCCCCCGACCTGTTCCCTGGCATGGCATGGGTCAGCCAGCAGTGTGCCATTCATCCTGTCTCACGGCCGTCCCTTGTTCAGTGCCACAAGTGGGCAGGGCCTTGATGCTGTGTTGCGTGGGGCTTTGTAGGCCCCTCTGGCCCCAGCTCACAGCTGCTCCACCCTCTGTCTGACTCTCTACCCTGCTCCCAGGCCAGCGTGACGTCGACGCCGGGAAGCCCCTCCACTGACCCAGGCCCATCTTCCCTCCTCCCCGCCCCTTGCCTGGCACAGCCCCCGGGGACAAGGACGCTGTGCAGGCGGCCTGCGCGCACGCGCACGTGCACACACCCACCCCCACCCCTCACTCTTCTCGCTCTTTCTGCCATTTCTCAGCAGCGCTCTGTATGGCTGCTCTCACCCTTTGTGCTCCGGTTTCCTCTTCTCTCCCTTTCTCTGCTGCCTGGGTCTCCGTTTCTGAATTTCCCCACCTCCCTAACCATCTCCATCGTAGTTAGCGCTGTCTTCCTACGTCTGTCTTTGTCTCCTGCTCCCTCCTGCCTCTTCTCACTCTGTCTGTCACCCTTGGCAGACCCGGCCTTGGCTCCATCTGTGGAACATTCCCCCCTCCCCGCTCCTTTGCCCTTAGTGGTGCTGGTGGGGGGTAGAGGGCCTGCTGAGCCGACAACCCTAGCTGCTTGCTCTGTAATTGCCTGAGGAATGGTGAGAGATCAGAGACCCAGCAGCAGTGGGAGGGGAGGAGGGAGCGCCCCCTCCCAGCTGTTATGCCTCGCAAACTTCTGGCTGCTTCCTGCTTGTCTCCAACTGCCCAGGGCGGTGGCAGGCTGGGTGGCAAATACTGGGAGACCAAAAAAGAAGTTGGATATGAGCCTGTGGGAAGATGGGATGGGGCTGGGGTGGGGCAGGGAGCGGGGACCAGGGGTTTGGGGATATTGTATTTCCCCTGAGTGTACATGCCGAACACCATTCCAGGATTCTAGATTTGGAGGACAAATAGAGGAACTTGCGTGGCAGAAATCGTCGACCTCCAGAGCACCCCAAAGCCTCTGACACGCAGGAAGGTCCTTCTTTGAGCTTCTCCTTGCTCCAGTTTCCTCCCCTCCCCCTCCTAAGACCAGTGCTCAGAGCTCCCAAGGCTGCTGTTTGATCATCTGCTCTCTGATCCGACTCTCCTACTGCTCCTACAGGCCTTGAAGTTGAGGCTAGTGCTGCCTGGGGCCTCCCCTGATCCACTGGCTTTGTGGGGAGAGGCCGGGGTGGAACAGATCCACTGTTGCTCTTCCCTTCTGGGCCCAGGTCCAGCTCTTGCAGGTTGGGAATCACACTTCTTACCCTCCGAGTCATCTCTTGGCCTCCAGGCCATGCACACTGACCCACCCTGCTGCTTCTCCACCACCCTCTGCAGCAAGCTCTTGCCCAGAGTCCCCACGGGATGTGCCGCATTCACAGCTCTTCTTGGGTCACTCTGTTACACAAAACTGACAAGGCCCAGAGCCTTAGCACAGCATGGCTGACTTCTCTACCATCCTTTCGGTGTTCTTGCTGAGGCTCAGTACCCGCTTTGATAAGGTCCTGGCTGGGCAGAGGGAGGATGTGCAGTATGGATTTAATGAAGGCGTCTAGTCTGGGACTTCAGCCTCCAAGCTCTGTCACCTAACAACACCCTTTCTTGCCTTGACTGCACTTTAACCACTTCCTGTTTGGAATTGAAGTGGTCTGGCCACTTGGGAGTCTGTTTCCTCCTCTTGTCATTGTCAGAGGAGCCCCCTCTTTCAGACCCTTAGTCTTTGGGTCCCCTTACTTGTAAGTGAATGTGGACATGGCTGGTGTGGCTTGGGTTTGGGGTGGACACATGCAGCGGTTGAGCTCTGAAGACTCAGAAAAAGACCTAGAAGTTGGGACTTTGAGACACACAAGAAGTGTTAGAAACACTGTCACAGAAAATATCCCAGAGCTTGTCCTGACCCCCTGTCCTGACCCCAACCTGGAGCATCTGGAAGGGAGGAGGCCTCAGTGGCCTCTCTTGACCCCCAGGGGGCTGAGGAACAGCAGGGGGTTGTTTTCCTCCTTTCTCTCCTCTCCCACACCAATTCTCAAGGGAAGGCTTCCTTCCCCATTCTTTTTTTTTTTTTTTTTTTTGAGACGGAGTCTCGCTCTGTCGCCCAGGCTGGAGTGCAGTGGCGCAATCTCGGCTCACTGCAAGCTCCGCCTCCCGGGTTCATGCCATTCTCCTGCCTCAGCCTCTCCAAGTGGCTGGGACTACAGACGCCCGCCACCACGCCCGGCTAATTTTTTTTTTGTATTTTTTAGTAGAGACGGGGTTTCACCGTGGTCTCGATCTCCTGACCTCGTGATCCGCCCGCCTCGGCCTCCCAAAGTGCTGGGATTACAAGGGTGAGCCACCGCGCCCGGCCACCCCATTCTTTCTTTCTTTCTTTTTTTTTTTTTTTTTTTTTTTTTGAGATGGAGTTTCGCTCTTGTTGCCCAGGCTGGAGTGCAATGGTGCGATCTTGGCTCACTGCAACTTCCACCTCCTGGGTTCAAGAGATTCTCCTGCCTCAGCCTCCCAAGTAGCTGGGATTACAGGAATGCACCACCACACCGGGCTAACTTTTTTTTTTTTTTTTGAGACAGAGTCTTGCTCTGTCGCCCAGGCTGGAGTGCAATGGCGCAATCTCCACTCACCGCAACCTCCGCCTCCTGGGTTCAAGTGATTCTCCTGCCTCAGCCTCCTGAGTAGCTGGGATTACAGGCATGAGCCACCACGCCTGGCTATTTTTTTTGTTTTGTATTTTTAGTAGAGACAGGATTTCGCCATGTTGGCCAGGCTGGTCTCAAACTGCTGACCTCATGATCCCCCTGCCTCAGACTCCCAAAGTGCTGGGATTACAGGTGTGAGCCACCACGCCCAGCCCTAATTTTGTATTTTTACTAGAGACAGGGTTTCACCATGTTGGCCTGGCTGGTTTTGAACTCCTGACTTCAAGTGATCCACCCACCTCGGCCTCCCAAAGTGCTGGGATTACAGGCATGAGCTCACTGTGCCTGGCCTTTTATTTTTATTTTTATTTATTTTTTTAAACAGAGTCTCACTCCATCACCCAGGCGGGGGTGCGGTGGCACGATCTTGGCTCACTGCAACCTCTGCCTCTCAGGCTCAAGTGATTCTCGTGCCTCAGCCTCCCAAGTAGCTGGCATTACAGGCGCCCACCACCACGGCTAATTTTTTTTCTTTTTTTTCTTTTTGTATTTTTAGTAGAGATGGGGTTCTGCCATGTTGGCCAGGCTGGTCTCAAACTCCCGACCTTAAGAGATCTAACCGCCTCAGCCTCCCAAACTAGTGGGATTACAGGCGTGAGCCACCACGCCTGGCCCTTTCCCCATTCTTTCTTCATTTTCCTGAAACTATTTTGTGAAATGCAGCCATCTTGGGCCCCTTTCCTCCCTTCTCTATCCCACTTTCCAAGCCCCCCATTAGCTTTTTAGGGCTGTACAGCACCCAGGCATCAGTTGGCTCTGAAAGCTATAGCAATGTGACTGCAAAAAGAGTTCTTCTCTACATATGTGTGCACACAGAGATAATAGATACAGGGATTCATCCCCACAGATACATAAAGACATACAAGAAGACACACGTAGCTAGCAGACTTGTGTGTTGATTCCCTCAGGCACACACACTAACACACCCACTCATGAGTGCAACCCCTCCCAGAGAAGACACACCACAGAAATACCAGCTCACGTACAGCTCACTCCCTGCTTGCAGATCCACAGCCACACACATGCCCACGGACACCTGCTCACAGGCACATGCAGACACATACGGGGATGGTGTGCACACAGCGGCCTGTGCCATGCACAGGGGAGCTGATGGGGCAACAAGTTGGTACTGGGGAGGCAGCTGGCAGGAAAGGTGCAGATAGAGAGTAGAGAGGGAATAAAAGGCAACCTAGAGGCCCAGCCAGGGCTACCTCTTCCAGATTTCTCCCTCCAAGGTGGGGAGGGGTGCGGATGGGGAGGGGAGGGCTGGAGAAGCCGGCCAGCTGGGGGCGGGGCTGAGGGCGGGGCCAAGAGCCCGGGTTTACCCAGATGTTAGTCACTAACGTCCTTCCGTTCTCTCATCTCTCTTCCCCCACCCTTCCCTTCCCTTCTCCCGTCTCCCAGTACCCCCACTCCCAACTCCCGCCCCAAGCCACCCACCGGCCCCCTTCCCCTCCGGCCGGAGCCTGAACCGAGCCCGGCTGGCTGTGCTGCGCGGTGCCGCCGGGAAAGATGGTCGTGGCGCTGCGGTACGTGTGGCCTCTCCTCCTCTGCAGCCCCTGCCTGCTTATCCAGATCCCCGAGGAATGTGAGTAGCTGAAGGGAGCCTGGGCGCCTCCCTTCGCCGTAATGTTGTGCCCCTCTTTATCTTCTGCCTCCTCACCTTCTCCCTGCTCCGGGCCCTGACTCCTCTCCCTGGCTTTTCCTGGGCACAGGGTGGGCAGGAGATAGCCAGGACGTTGGGTACCCCTGGAGAGAAGGGCAGGGTAGAAGATGCGGGGCGTGTCAGCACCACGGACAGGGACAGGCGCGGCCGCCGGGGCGATTTCAGCACCAGGGACAGCGAACCCGGAGTAGGGGCCCCGAGGTCTTGGGCCTCCTCCATGCTCTCCTTAGCCCTCCCCATCCCTGCCCGCTCCACTCCGACTCCTCCGCTTCCATCCCCCACCACAGGGGTGTGGCAGCAGGAGAATGGGGCCGTCCCCAGCCCTCAGCTGGCTTGTGCAAAGGCCCGTGTTCCAGTCTTGTCCCCATTTCTCTTTCCCCTCCTGGGCCCTTGGTCACCCTGTCTCTGAACTGAGACAGGGAAAGGTGGCTTGAAAAACCCTGGTCCCAGCCCAGCAGCCTTCTGGACCCTTTTTCCTGCGTAGTTATTTGGTGGGGGTGGGGGCAGGGCTGCTGGAGCATGTGTTTATGGTTGTAACATTTGTTGGGGGCACAAGCAGGTGAGTGGATGTTGGGGAGTGTGGCCATAGGGTTGTGACTAAGCATGGATACACTGTGTATGTCTGTGTGTTCTTGTGATTGACTGAGCGTAGATATTGGTGAATGTGATTTTGACTTCCTTACATGGGTAACTGTGTGAGTCACTCTGTTACTTACTGGCCAGGCTTGTGGAGGTCGGGAGGTATTTGACCACGACATTTGATTGCATCGGGTCATGTGTATGTGTGAGTGGGGCTGAATGTAAGTACACACTTGCATGTGGGGGGCGTTACCGTGATGGTGTTTTCTCCTGTAAGTAGCTGTCAGGCCGTGTGAGGGGCATGTCACAGGGTATCACGTGTGAGGTCGTTTGTGTCTCTTGAGCTACCAGGCTCCAGTCCCTTCCCAGCCTCACCTTGACACCTTTGTCTCTGGGCCTGGACAAGGAGGAGGCCAGTGCCACTGAGAGATGAGTTGGCAGATAGGGGTTGGGAAGACTGTCTGTGCCAGCAGTGGGACAGGGGCTGCGAGAGAGGCTGGGGAGGCACCTGGCATTGGGAGGCAGTGAGGGCTTGGAGGAGGTAAAGGGGCTGGCCCCTTAGACACATACATGGAAGGCCAGGGCCATGCAGACTCCCCTGGTACAGATGCACATGGACACATGCACACAGGTGCATGAAGACAAGCCAGGTAGAGGGATGAAGGAGCAGAGCCACGGAGGGGCCACACAAGTGGAAACACACACCAGTGAGGCTTTTAGACACAAAGGACACAGAGGTGGATACACAATATAACACTGTACAGTGGAATGCAAGTCATGCATTCTCTACAGAAAGATGGGAGTGGGGAGAGAGAACTAGGCCAAAAGGCCATGGCAGCTCCAAGGCTGCCCTGGGCGCTGACCAGCACTCGTTCTTGACCCTGATACGACACAGTGGGCAGTGGCAGGCAGCCGGCCCTCCCTGTTGGAACCTGTCTTCCATCTCTCCCTCCCCAGCCCCTCCAGCCCCCTTTGTCTCTTTTCCTGCTTCCTCCACCTAGTTGGCTTTCTGCATCCTGTCATCCCTGTCACCATCTCCCTCCCCAGCTCAGGGCCCTCTGCAGTGTCCCCAGGGAGCCCCCTCCTCCCTCCCTGGACCTTCACACTGAGGTCTTCTGCAGAGACAAAGCTTTCAGAGGCAGCCTGCTGCTCCCTCCCTCCCTCTTCTCCCTTCCTCGAGGCCGCCCTGGCCAGTGCTCTGCAGAGTCCTGGGGCTGGGCAGCAGCTCTGGCCTCTGCCCCAGAGAGCTTGGTGGCTGGCTGGGAGGAAGGAGGGAGAAGAGGAGGGCTGGCGCCAACCCCGCAGGCTATGGAAACTCAGAGGCAGCAGGGCCTTTGGGATAGTTTTCAGGGGGAGGGGGCAGCAGGGCTCTGAAGGCTGGGCCCTGGTAATTGAAAACACTCAGCTGTGCTAATTGGATTAGGAGGGAAGCAGGCTGGAGCAGGGGAGGGTGCCTTCCAAGGCATCCTGAACGGGTGGGGTCAGTTCTGCAGGCCCTGCCAGGGGGCTGCAAGGACACTCCTTGTTAAAGGCAAGAATTTCTCTCTCCCTGTCTGCTAGAGCTGGAGGCATGGCCTGGCTGCCTCTGGGCTGCACGCCCTGTGTATCTATCCAGTGGAGCTCTTCTCCCTGGGCATCTCTCTGTCCCATCTCCCTGGGCTTGACCTGCCACTGCTCCAGCCCGGCGTGTGCCCCCTTGTTGCCACTGCCAAGGCCTCCTCTCCTGCCATTCCCTCTCCACAGGGGCGCTGCAGGAGCTTACTGTGTCCCCTGCCATCTGCCCCACTCTGGGGCTGCCTGTCAGTATTTCTCTCCATTCCCTCCCTTGCTGCCTGTCTGGATTTCTCAGATGAAGGACACCATGGTAAGTTAGGGAGGGGTGAGAGTGTTTCCCAGAAGGCCAAGGAGAAGGGTAAGGAGGCCCTCGGCTGAGCCTGCGCCCCCACCCTCCTGAGTGCTTCTCTCACCTGTGCGGGGCTGGCTTTGTTCTGTCTCTGCCCCAGCCTGGGTACTCTGTCACCCTCACTATTCCTCTCTGCCATTCTCTCTGCTCCCTTCTCCCCTGTCTGGGGTTTGTCCTTCTTGGTTTCTGTGTCTTGGCTTTTGTTGCCCCCACTTCTTTCTGTCATGCCCTTTTTGTCTTTCTCAGGCATCTCTTTGTAACTTCCGTGGCTGTCCCCTCTGTCCCTGCCTCTCTGTACATTTTTGCATGTGTCCCTTTCTCTCTCTCCCTGTTTTCATGTCCCACAAGCCTCTTTTGTTCTTCCCCTCCATTCGTCCCCCTGTGGCCATGGGGCCTCCAGGGGCTCTGGACCCTGCTTCCCTCACGAAGGGACAGGGGCCGAGGCTATGACACCAGCCAGGCACCCTCACCACCGCTCTCTCCAACCTGTCTCCAGTGATGGAGCCACCTGTCATCACGGAACAGTCTCCACGGCGCCTGGTTGTCTTCCCCACAGATGACATCAGCCTCAAGTGTGAGGCCAGTGGCAAGCCTGAAGTGCAGTGAGTGATCTCTGCCGTCTCAACCCCTGTTGCCTGCCACCGACCCCGGCCTTGTGCCTCCCTGGACCGCCTAACTTCTAAGCCCAGAAGCCCCAAACCTTGCTAATCATCCCAAGTCCTCGCCATCTCCCAGTCCATCCCCTGGGGGCCCTGGCTGCTTTCACCTGTCCCTCCAGCCTGTTCCAGCCCCCGTTGGGTTCCAGGGCCTCAGGCCTCCGGGCCTTTTTCCGCCCACAGGTTCCGCTGGACGAGGGATGGTGTCCACTTCAAACCCAAGGAAGAGCTGGGTGTGACCGTGTACCAGTCGCCCCACTCTGGCTCCTTCACCATCACGGGCAACAACAGCAACTTTGCCCAGAGGTTCCAGGGCATCTACCGCTGCTTTGCCAGCAATAAGCTGGGCACTGCCATGTCCCATGAGATCCGGCTCATGGCCGAGGGTGCGAGGCGCTGCAGGGACCAGGGAGGGCAGGTCCCGGAGCTCGTGTGGGATTGTGGGCTGGAAGCTGCTGTCAGCCAGTTGTCTCTCGTGGCGAGGGGCCTGGGTGTCCTGCCAGCCCTCCACCCCACCCCAGCTTCTCCCCTGGCCCGTCTTGTTTCTTGTGCAGTCTCCTCCTTTGCCCTGTCTCTGTCTCCATTGCACTTCCAGTCATCTCATGCCTTTTCACTCCCTCAGGCTTTCCTGGTGCCTGCCTCGTGGCTGAGCAGGAAGGTGGTGGGGGGGCGGGGGCGGGGGGCGGGGGGCGGCGGGCTGGTGGGGCGAGTGACTGATTCTGGGCAGACCTGCCTGAGTCACTGCAGTCATCTCTGTCTACACCCGCACTCCATAGCAGGGCCGCTCTTCTCTGGCTTTTCCACTTGGCTCTCCATCTCTTCCTCTCCACCTCCGACTTGGTCTCTCTTGCTCCACGGCTCTCTCTTGATCTGTGTCGCCTTTTCCCTGGGGTTTTCCCTTCGCATTCCATCCTCCCTGAGCTTTCTGCCTCCTGAGCACTCTCCTCTCCCCTCCCCACCCCTCCGGTTACCTTGGGAACCGTTGCCATAGTTTCTGTGTCAGGATGATAGAAGGGTCTGTGACTCCTGCATCCCTCCACAGCTCCCCTCCCCCATCACTGCACCTCAGCCTCAGCCTCCCCCTACCCGTCCTTTCCTAGGGTGGGCAGGGAGAGCTGAGAACCGTGGAGGGTTAACCCTTCCTGGCCTCCTGGCCTCCTGCTCACCCTGGCCTCCCTAAGTGCTAGTCTCTGCTATGAGTCCAGAAGGTATCCAGAGTGTCTGCCTCCTTTGCTGTGAACCTTCTCCTGGCCTGACCCTCTCGCCCCCTCGTCCATCCCCGGTGTAGCCCGCCACTCCCCTGCCCCCACCTCCTTTCTCCTGCCTAGCACCGTCTGGACCAGGAGGAGAGTGTCAGACCGTCTGTCCCTTCTAGGTGCCCCCAAGTGGCCAAAGGAGACAGTGAAGCCCGTGGAGGTGGAGGAAGGGGAGTCAGTGGTTCTGCCTTGCAACCCCCCACCAAGTGCGGAGCCTCTCCGGATCTACTGGATGAACAGCAGTGGGTGCCAGCGAGTGGCTGCCTCGTGGGGTTGGGGTGTTAGCAGGGGTGTCTTCCTGGACGGGGTCATGACTTCGGCCTCCTTGCCCCCTGCAGAGATCTTGCACATCAAGCAGGACGAGCGGGTGACGATGGGCCAGAATGGCAACCTCTACTTTGCCAATGTGCTCACTTCCGACAACCACTCAGACTACATCTGCCACGCCCACTTCCCAGGCACCCGGACCATCATTCAGAAGGAACCCATTGACCTCCGGGTCAAGGCCAGTGAGTCTCAGAGGCTCTGCACTCTCTCCCTGACTCCTTTCACCCTCAGGCATGGCCCTTCCCACCATAGGTCCATCTGACAACTCCAGGCTTCCTCAAGAACAGCTTGGCTCCCACCTCTACCCTGCCCAGACTCCTTCCCAGGCATCGAGAGCAGAGACAGGACGCTCTCCTTAACGGAGGAAGACACAGAGGCCCCGGGGGCTGGCTGGAGTGTCGAGTCCCTCAGCCTTGCGATTCTGGGGTGGAGGGAAGAGTGGGCAGCCCACCCACCCACTTTCTCCTGGCAGCCAACAGCATGATTGACAGGAAGCCGCGCCTGCTCTTCCCCACCAACTCCAGCAGCCACCTGGTGGCCTTGCAGGGGCAGCCATTGGTCCTGGAGTGCATTGCAGAGGGCTTGTGAGTCTGGGAACCCAGGGCAGGGCAGGGCAGGGTGGCACAGCCCTAGCGGGGAGCTCAGACCACCGCGGGGTATAGGGGGCTGGGGCGAATGGCCTTGTCCTTTCTCCCTTCTGCTCTCTCCCCTTTGCCTCCCGGGCAGTCCCACGCCCACCATCAAATGGCTGCGCCCCAGCGGCCCCATGCCAGCCGACCGTGTCACCTACCAGAACCACAACAAGACCCTGCAGCTACTGAAAGTGGGTGAGGAGGATGATGGCGAGTACCGCTGCCTGGCCGAGAACTCACTGGGCAGTGCCCGGCACGCCTACTATGTCACCGTGGAGGGTATGGACCTCCTGGGACAGTGGCCTGTGATGTCCACTGTCATCGGGGAGGGGAGGGTCTGCACTGAGTCAAGAGCCAGCTGCCGGCTGTGGGCTCAGGGCGGCTCTCCCCTTCCTCCCAGCTGCCCCGTACTGGCTGCACAAGCCCCAGAGCCATCTATACGGGCCAGGAGAAACTGCCCGCCTGGACTGCCAAGTCCAGGGCAGGCCCCAACCAGAGGTCACCTGGAGAATCAACGGGATCCCCATGGAGGGTGAGCAGGGCCTCACGCAGGAGTGGGGAGTGTGGTGAGCCCTGGGCGCTGTGGGGGAGAGGAAGAGGAGGGTGAGGAAGGGCCTCAACGCAGCTCAATGCCGGGCTGGGGCCCATGGGCCCACCTGCTGCATGCACAGAGCTGGCCAAGGACCAGAAGTACCGGATTCAGCGTGGCGCCCTGATCCTGAGCAACGTGCAGCCCAGTGACACGATGGTGACCCAGTGTGAGGCCCGCAACCGGCACGGGCTCCTGCTGGCCAATGCCTACATCTACGTTGTCCGTGAGTGCCCTCCCTTCCTTACCTTCTAACTCCCAGTCTGTCCCTGCAGCCCACTGGGCCAGGCCACCAGAGTGGCTCAGCTGGCAGCTGATGTGTCCTCGGCCTACCAGGCTGGCGCCGACCTTTCTCCTTGCTGACACCCTTTGCCCCATCTCACTCAGCCTCATGATAGCCGAGGGAGATGTAAGAGCGGAAAGGTCTTAGCACTGTGACTGAGCGGAGGCTCACCCCGGACAGGATGTGACCAAGGCCAACCCAGGTGGCACCTCTCCTGGAACTTCAGGGAAGGCTGGGGACTAGGCCAGGAAAGCTTTTGGGGAGAGGTGACTGTCAGTTAGGCCTGGAATAATGTAAAAGTTGGGTGGCTGCGACCAGAGGCGCATCTGAGGCAGAGGGCAGTGTCTGAAGGCAGAGAGAGACGCAGCCTGGCGGGGGCCTCAGCTGGGAGCAGGGAAGCAAGACTTGCAGGGCTCTTGGGGGCCCGAGGAAGCTGTGCAGAGGGTCCCTGGCTCCTGGCCCAGCTGTGGCCCCAAGTCCTGCCCTGTCTCCCGAGACTCTTCCTCCCCTAGAGCTGCCAGCCAAGATCCTGACTGCGGACAATCAGACGTACATGGCTGTCCAGGGCAGCACCGCCTACCTTCTGTGCAAGGCCTTCGGAGCGCCTGTGCCCAGTGTTCAGTGGTGAGTGTCTTGTCCTGGTAGTGGTGAGTGTCGTGTCCCAGTGGCCAGGGAGCCAGGGAGGGCAGGGAGCCAAGGCCAGCCAGTCAGAGCCAGGCCCGCCCTGCTCCCTCCAGGCTGGACGAGGATGGGACAACAGTGCTTCAGGACGAACGCTTCTTCCCCTATGCCAATGGGACCCTGGGCATTCGAGACCTCCAGGCCAATGACACCGGACGCTACTTCTGCCTGGTTGCCAATGACCAAAACAATGTGACCATCGTGGCTAACCTGAAGGTTAAAGGTCAGGCGACCCTTGCCACGTGGCTGGCAGTGCCTCTGGGAGGGAGGGTCCGGGCCTCTGGAGGACAACAGAGTGACTTCCCCATGCGCGCATTACCCTCAGATGCAACTCAGATCACTCAGGGGCCCCGCAGTGCAATTGAGAAGAAAGGTTCGAGGGTGACCTTCACGTGCCAGGCCTCCTTTGACCCCTCCTTGCAGCCCAGCATCACCTGGCGTGGGGACGGTCGAGACCTCCAGGAGCTTGGGGACAGCGACAAGTGAGGACAGTGACGGTGAAAGGGGGCACAGTGGGAAAAGCTGGAAGTCCAGACCTCTTGGCCTTGTGCTTGCTTTGATGGGGAAGGCTCTGACAGGAGCGGGGAAAGGAGACAGGAGGGAGGGATGGGAGGGGAGAAGAACTCAGATGGCAGGAAGGACAGACACGGCTCCTCCACAGGTACTTCATAGAGGATGGGCGCCTGGTCATCCACAGCCTGGACTACAGCGACCAGGGCAACTACAGCTGCGTGGCCAGCACCGAGCTGGATGTGGTGGAGAGTAGGGCACAGCTCTTGGTGGTGGGTAAGTCCTAGGGTGGAAGCCTCCACTCCAGAAGGCCGGGGCTCACATCCCTGGGCCCTTTCAAGCACCGACCCTCCCCACCCTCAGGGAGCCCCGGGCCGGTGCCATGGCTGGTGTTGTCCGACCTGCACCTGCTGACGCAGAGCCAGGTGCGCGTGTCCTGGAGTCCTGCAGAAGACCACAATGCCCCCATTGAGAGTAAGAGGCTTGAGCTTGGTGCCACCCCACCATCACCTCTGCCAGCCCTGGTCCCTCCTGGGATCCTCCCTCCTCCTGGAGCCTTCCTGGGGGCACATGGTGACATGGTTTGGGGGGACTCACCGCTCCTCATGGGAATCTGGAGATGCCAGTTGGCCTGGGTACTCAGGGACCCAGACTATACCCAACCCCTCCACAGCCCTTCCCCCAAAGCCACACGCTGATCACTCCATTGTTGGTTCACTTCTTGGCAGAATATGACATTGAATTTGAGGACAAGGAAATGGCGCCTGAAAAATGGTACAGTCTGGGCAAGGTTCCAGGGAACCAGACCTCTACCACCCTCAAGCTGTCGCCCTATGTCCACTACACCTTTAGGGTTACTGCCATCAACAAATATGGTCCCGGGGAGCCCAGCCCTGTCTCTGAGACTGTGGTCACACCTGAGGCAGGTGAGTTAGGGTGGCACCCACTCCCATGCCACCTGGAAGGGGCTCCAGGCTGTGAAGGGAGGGCTTAGAGAGGTGCCGGGCCCAAGTTCCTCTGCTTCCAAATTTTCAGGGGCAGCGCAAGGGGGCTGGACTCCCCTGGTGCCAGAATGAGCCACTTGTTCCTTGGCCCTCAGTCCTCGTGGCTCTCCAAAAGAGGCTGCAGCATTGATGTGTTAATACTTTCCTTTCCAGCCCCAGAGAAGAACCCTGTGGATGTGAAGGGGGAAGGGAATGAGACCACCAATATGGTCATCACATGGAAGGTGAGAGTCCCTGGGCTGAGCTGCCTGGGGGACATGAGGCCGTGACCTGGGTGTCTGTTGCTCCCCCTTGGCTGTGCAAAGGAAGGGGCTGATGTCTGGGGATGCTGGTTTGCGCTGGGGGGCGGGCCAAAGAATGCTGGTGTTCTTGGCCAACCAACTCCTCTTCTGCTGGCCTCCTCCAGCCGCTCCGGTGGATGGACTGGAACGCCCCCCAGGTTCAGTACCGCGTGCAGTGGCGCCCTCAGAGGACGCGAGGGCCCTGGCAGGAGCAGATTGTCAGTGACCCCTTCCTGGTGGTGTCCAACACGTCCACCTTCGTGCCCTATGAGATCAAAGTCCAGGCCGTCAACAGCCAGGGCAAGGGACCAGAGCCCCAGGTCACCATCGGCTACTCCGGAGAGGACTGTGAGTATCCGGCAGAGCCCCTCGCCCAGGGTTGAGCTCGCCTGCTTCCACCCAGCCCATGTCCACACCCCTCAGCGCTGGTGTGCGCCTTTCCTAAGGATGAGGATATTCTCTTACATAACCAGAGCGACGTTATGAAATTCCCCACACTTCACATTTCTATAATTGGCAGCGGTATTCCAGTTATATCAGCCAATGCTGCTTCTTTCATTTCCTTGAATCTGGAACATGACCAGATGGTAACTTGAAGTACCCCGTCAAGTTTTTTCTTCTGGTTTCTCCTTTTTTTTTTTTCTTTTCTTTTCTTTTTTTTTTTTTTTTTTGAGACGGAGTCTTGCTCTGTCACCCAGGCTGGAGTGCAGTGGAGCCGTCTTGGCTCACTGCAACCTCTGCCTCCCGAGTTCAAGCGATTCTCCTGCCTCAGCCTCCTGAATAGCTGAGATTACAGGCACTTGCCACCACACCCAACTAATTTTCATATTTAGTAGAGATGGGGTTGCACCATGTTGATCAGCTTGGTCTCGAACTCCTGACCTCAAATGTTCCACCAGCCTCTGTCTCCCAAAGTGTGGGGAATACGGGTGTGAACCACCACGCCCGGCCATGGTTTCTCCTTTGTATAAGCTACTATTTTCACCTTTGCAACTAATAAGCAGTCCAGGCAGAGATCTTGAGACCATGCAAACACACCTCTCCTCCTCAAACTGTGCCTCATAAAACATCCAAATCCATCTTCTCTGTGTGTGGGGGCTTGGGCCTGGCCTCAGGGCTGGGGTGAGAGCCTATGGCTCTTTCCAAGTCACTGGTGGTTTTCAGACCCCCAGGCAATCCCTGAGCTGGAAGGCATTGAAATCTTCAACTCAAGTGCCGTGCTGGTCAAGTGGCGGCCGGTGGACCTGGCCCAGGTCAAGGGCCACCTCCGCGGATACAATGTAAGGGTTGAAGGCATGGGGGCCCAGGAGGGTGATCACTGAGGTAAAGTGACAGGATGGTGAGGGGGCTTTGCCACCTGCCAGCCGCTCTCCTGGAAGACTTGGGTTGAGAGGAGGGTCCCCATCAAGGGTGGTGGGGGCATGCGCTGGGGGCCCTGCTGGGTGCCTTCTGCCCCCGCGAGGTCTCCTGTCTGCTTGTGCAGGTGACGTACTGGAGGGAGGGCAGTCAGAGGAAGCACAGCAAGAGACATATCCACAAAGACCATGTGGTGGTGCCCGCCAACACCACCAGTGTCATCCTCAGTGGCTTGCGGCCCTATAGCTCCTACCACCTGGAGGTGCAGGCCTTTAACGGGCGGGGATCGGGGCCCGCCAGCGAGTTCACCTTCAGCACCCCAGAGGGAGGTGAGTCCTGCACCCCACGCCTCATCCCCTGTCCTCCTCCCCAGACCTGGGCGAGGACCTACCTGCCACTCGTTTCTGTGCCTTGCAGTGCCTGGCCACCCCGAGGCGTTGCACCTGGAGTGCCAGTCGAACACCAGCTTGCTGCTGCGCTGGCAGCCCCCACTCAGCCACAACGGCGTGCTCACCGGCTACGTGCTCTCCTACCACCCCTGTGCGTGCGCTGCCCCAGCAGGGAAGGGAGGTGGAGGGGCCACGGGGAGGGGGCAGAGCTGCAGCCACAGCCAACCCCTGTCTGTCCCCACAGTGGATGAGGGGGGCAAGGGGCAGCTGTCCTTCAACCTTCGGGACCCCGAACTTCGGACACACAACCTGACCGATCTCAGCCCCCACCTGCGGTACCGCTTCCAGCTTCAGGCCACCACCAAAGAGGGTCCTGGTGAAGCCATCGTACGGGAAGGAGGCACTATGGCCTTGTCTGGTAAGCCGGAGGAATGACCTGCCAACAGGAAGGCCCCGGCCAGCCGGGTCCAGGAGGGAGGGCCTTAGACTTCCTGGCAGCTGCCACACTCTCCTCGTGCCCCTGCATCCCCCAGGGATCTCAGATTTTGGCAACATCTCAGCCACAGCAGGTGAAAACTACAGTGTCGTCTCCTGGGTCCCCAAGGAGGGCCAGTGCAACTTCAGGTTCCATATCTTGTTCAAAGCCTTGGGAGGTAAGCGTGAAAGGGGGCCTTGGGGCGAGGTGGGGAAGGGGGCTCTAGGCCAGAGGGGCTGCCTGGCACTCCGACTCACCCCGGCTGCCACCCTCTCTCCCTCGCAGAAGAGAAGGGTGGGGCTTCCCTCTCACCACAGTATGTCAGCTACAACCAGAGCTCCTACACGCAGTGGGACCTGCAGCCTGACACTGACTATGAGATCCACTTGTTTAAGGAGAGGATGTTCCGGCACCAGATGGCTGTGAAGACCAACGGCACAGGTGAGGCGCCGGGGGCCCACCATCGCCTGCCAGGGAAGCATGGGGGCTGCACAATTCATGTCCTTCTGTCCCCTGAATGGCCACTACTGCCCAGGCCCCCTCCACGGCTCCTGTCTGCTTCTTCCCCCAGAATCCGGGTGTCCCCGAATCAGCCCCCTTTCATACCCTTTCCGCAGATGCCCTTTTCCCTATCTCCCTGTCCCTGTCACTCCTCAGCCCCCCAGAGGGCCCCGACTTTAAGAGCATACTTCAGGGCTTCAGGTCGGGTTCTGGCTTGGGCGGCAGCACGGGGGGCTGGTGTCTCACCCTCAGGCCGCGTGAGGCTCCCTCCTGCTGGCTTCGCCACTGAGGGCTGGTTCATCGGTTTTGTGAGTGCCATCATCCTCCTGCTCCTCGCCCTGCTCATCCTCTGCTTCATCAAGCGCAGCAAGGGCGGCAAATACTCAGGTAGCCTCTGAGCCCCACGTGATGGGGGTGGAGCCGAGGGCATAGAGGAGCACCTCGCCCCTTCCACTCTTCTGCAAGGCCTCCTGGATTCCCTGAGCTCCCCACAAGATGACAGGCGCATGGTGGGGGCAGGCAGGGGGATCATCCTCCCAGGCTGGGGTTGGGGAAACAGGCAAGTGGTGGCTGGACCGCAGGGGGCGAGCGGTTTCTTTCAAGGCCTCTTGCCTCTGGACATTGTTGAGACAGAGCGCTGGGGGTGCGGGGCGTAGAGGGGCCCGGAGCCCCGGGTCAGGCTGGGGCGGGAGAAGAAGCTGTCCTTCTCTGTGTCTCCAGTGAAGGATAAGGAGGACACCCAGGTGGACTCTGAGGCCCGACCGATGAAAGATGAGACCTTCGGCGAGTACAGGTGAGCCAGGGCAGGCGTGGGTGCTGGCACTCAGCTCCACCCTGGCCTTCACATCTCACCCCCTCTCTCTCTTCTCTGTGCTGCCGGGTGACTTCAGGTCCCTGGAGAGGTAAGGCAGGGGCGTGGGGCGTTGACCCCCCTAAGGGAGGGGCCAACAGCAAGGACTCCCTATAGACAATGTGCGCCTGGTGTGCCATTGTCCCCTGGCTGCCGGGGCTCTGACAGGACTCTCACTTCCCAGCCCCCAGGCCCGGCACCTCCTCATTTCAGGGAGATGCCGACACTCCCCAGCCCCTCCTCTCCACACAGATACCTTCACTGCTCCCCTCTCCCCAAGGGAGGCCCCAGACAGTTTCCCAGACAGGAACCAGGCCCCATAATGCCCTGGCCGAGTGCACACTTGCTCCCTCACAGTCCCCAGGATCTGGGGAATGCCCAAAGATGACAGCCTCAGACCTGCCTGCCAGGGTGGCCAGAGCTGCTCTTTCTGAGCACATTCTAAGCAAATGGAAGGCAGGCAGGCGTCTGCCTCACCCCCAGCCAGGCTCCTGCAGGGGCTCCGCAGTGCTCTCACTCGCACCTGCCCTGTGCCTCTGCAGTGACAACGAGGAGAAGGCCTTTGGCAGCAGCCAGCCATCGCTCAACGGGGACATCAAGCCCCTGGGCAGTGACGACAGCCTGGCCGATTATGGGGGCAGCGTGGATGTTCAGTTCAACGAGGATGGTTCCTTCATTGGCCAGTACAGTGGCAAGAAGGAGAAGGAGGCGGCAGGGGGCAATGACAGCTCAGGGGCCACCTCCCCCATCAACCCTGCCGTGGCCCTAGAATAGTGGAGTCCAGGACAGGAGATGCTGTGCCCCTGGCCTTGGGATCGAGGCCCCTCCCTCTCCAGCAGGCCCGTGGGAGGCTGGAGTTGGGGCAGAGGAGAACTTGCTGCCTCGGATCCCCTTCCTACCACCTGGTCCCCACTTTATTGCCAAAACCCAGCTGTACCCCTTCCTGGGCACACACTGCTCTGCCCCAGCTTGGGGGCAGATCTCCCACATGCCAGGGGCCTTTGGGTACTGTTTCGCCAGCCCATTTGGGCAGAGAGGCTGTGGTTTGGGGGAGAAGAAGTAGGGGTGGCCCGAAAGGGTCTCCGAAATGCTGTCTTTCTTGCTCCCTGACTTGGGGCAGACGTGGTGGGGTCTCCTCAGGACCAGGGTTGGCACCTTCCCCCTCCCCCAGCCACTCCCCAGCCAGCCTGGCTGGGACTGGGGACAGAACTCGGTGTCCCCACCATCTGCTGTCTTTTCTTTGCCATCTCCGCTCCAACCGGGATGGGAGCCGGGCAAGCTGGCCGCGGGGGCAGGGGAGGCCATCTGGAGAGCCCAGAGAGTCCCCCCACTCCCAGCACCACACTCTGGCAGCATCGCCTCTTCCCACGGCCCAGCCCACCCCACGGCCGGCTTTCAGGAGCTCCATACACGCGCTGCCTTCGGTACCCACCAGACAACATCCAAGTGGCCTCCGTCACTACCTGGCTGCGGGGCGGGCACACCTCCTCCCACTGCTCACCGGCCGGCCTCTTCCAGCCGCCCTCACCCCCCAGGACCCCTTAGCAGCCCTGCCCTCCCTATCGTCTGAACAGTTGTCTTCCTCAGCCTCCTCCCGCCCCCACCTTGGGAATGTAAATACACCGTAACTTTGAAAGTTTGTACCCTTGTCCTTCCCTTTACGCCACTAGTGTGTAGGCAGATGTCTGAGTCCCTAGGTGGTTTCTAGGATTGATAGCAATTAGCTTTGACGAACCCATCCCAGGAAAAATAAAAACAGACAAAAAAAAAGGAAAGATTGGTTCTCCCAGCACTGCTGTGCCCCTGCTCAGCAGCCACAGCCTCCCTGTATGCCTGTGCTTGGTCTACTGATAAGCCCTCTACAAAAAAACAAAAGTATATATATATATGTACATAATATCAGAATTATAACAGGCAAATAAAACCTGAAAATCAAGAGCACCTTTTGTCATTTCACGGAACACTTACTTCCCCTGTCCACGTCACACTGTGGGAGGTGCTAAGAACAACCTGCCAGGCGGGTCCGGGTGTGGCCCAGCCATGCAGTCCTGATGCTTCCCTGCCCTTCCCAGAGCCTCGGCCTTCCACCCACCCTGCCAGGCCTGGCTGTTGGCTACCTTGGGTGTTGCTGTCACATGGTTGCTGGGACTCAGGATCCTCGCCTCTGCTGGCCTTCTGAGACCAAGCTTAGCTGTCCCCACGGCCGGGCCCTTCACTGCTCAAACATGAGAGTAGAGTGTGGCCAGCGGCAGGAGCCTCTTCCCCTGCCTCAAGGGACACAGCTCCATGGCTCAGTGGAAGACTCATGATGTGCCCCGGTGGCATCGTTCTCTCTGGGGTACCCAGCCCTCTAAACCAGTACAAAGCACCTTATTTATTTTTGGAGACAGGGTCTCACTCTGTCTCCCAGGCTAAAGTGCAATGGCGTGATCAGGAGCAGGTGAAACCATCTACAGCCATAGATGGCAGGACAGGGCTTACCTCTGTAGCTGGGGATTGGCTGCCTGGAAGCACAAAGGCATTCTCTGTGGTGATGCAAATGTTCTTTAATTTGGTCCAAGTCGTGGTTGCATGTGTGGATAGGCAGGTAAAAAAATCAGGTTGCAGTGACCTGAGATTGCACCACTGCACTCCAGCCTGGGTGACAGAGCGAGACTCTGTTCAAAAAAAAGAAAGAAAGAAAGAAAGGAAGAAGGAAGAAAGAAAGAGAGAGGGAAAGAAAGAAAGAAAGACAGAGAGAGAAAGAAGAAAGAAAGAAAGGAAGGAAGGAAGAAAAGAAAGAAAGAAAGAGAGAGGAAGGAAGAAAGAAAGAAAGGAAGAAAGAAAGGAAGGAAGAAAGAAAGAAAGAAAAAAGAAAGAAAGAAAGAAAGAAAAAGAAAGAAAGAAAGAAAGAAGAAAGAAAGAAAAGAAAGAAAAGAAAAGAAAAGAAAAGAAAAAAGAAAAGAAAAGAAAAGAAGCCAGCACAGGTGAGCCCTTCACTTCCTGGGCTCAAGAAATCCTCTGGCTTCAGCCTCTCAAGTAGCTAGGACCATTGGAGCACGCCACCACGCCTGGCTAATCTTTAAATTTTTGTTGTAGAGATGGGGTCTCCCTATGTTGCTCAGGCAGATTTCGAACTCCTGGGCTCAAGCAGTTCTCCCACCTCGGCCTCCCAATAGTGCTGGCATTACAGGCGTGAGCCACCACGCCCAGCCCAGGACTAAGCACCTTAGATTTATGACCACAAGCCTCAAGTGGACCCAGGCAGAGCCAGCCTTCCTTGGGAATTCTGGAGTTTCCTCCCTGGTTCTCCAAGGCCTCACACCTTCCCCTCAGCCCCTAGGCCTTGCACTTTCAAGGTGAGAACTTTGTTTCATGTTTCACTGAGCAAGTTGAGAGCATCTGAAGAGAATTTCTTTCCTTGAGTTCCCATCATCAAATCTGTCCCCTCCCCAGCCCTAGCCCCCTCAGGTGAACCCCTCCCACCATGTGCAGTGGTCTCTGCCACCCCTGAGACCCCCTCTCTCCTTCTGTTTTCTGCATCTGTAATTTTTCTGTCTCCCTGTGGGGTCAGGCCCAGCAGCATACCAACATGCCCTCGGAGCTTCTATCACCGGAAGCTCCCGCTCCTGCCTGCGCATGCCTCCTGGCTCCTGCCCCCTTTCACTGCTCCTGTTTACAGCAAAACCCCTCAAGACTCCTCTACACTCATTGTCCCCCGTGATCCCCACCTGTAACGGCGTCCACTTATCTCCCTCCAATATCTGTTTTTCTGTTCTTCCATAACACTAGATTTGTGTCTTGGGGACATGGCAGCTCAGCTGAAGACCCATTTCCCAGCCTCTATGCACCCAGTAGGATGGTCGGGCATGAGTGCGCCTATATCTGCAGGGCAAACCTGTGCTGGCCCCTTTCTTTCTTCCTTCCTTCCTTCCTTCCTTCCTTCCTTCCTTCCTTCCTTCCTTCCTTTTTCTTTTTTGAGATGGAGTCTCGCTCGGTCACCCAGGCTAGAGTGCAGTGGCATGATCTTGGCTCATGGCACCCTCCGCCTCCTAGGTTCAAGTGATTCTCTTGCCTCAGCCTCCAGAGTAGCTGGGACCACAGGCGCCCGCCACCACGCCCAGCTTATTTTTGTATTTTTAGTAGAGACGGGGTTTTGCCACGTTGGCCAGGCTGGTCTCGAACTACTGACCTCAGGTGATCCGCCCGCCTTGGCATCCCAAACTGCTGGAATTACAGGTGTGATCCACCACGTGTGGCCTTGTGCCAGCCACTTTCTGTCTCCTTACAGTTGAAAGGCAAATGTGATCTGTGATCATGGGGAGAGCTACCTTGTTGCACCAAAGGGAAGTCGCACGTTGAGGATGGCGGAACAGCAACAAAGGCAGCCCGAGGGCCTGAGGACCTGGAGCTGCCACATCCGCCCTGGGCTGCTTTCCTGAGTTTTTAAAAAATTAAGGCATTTTGTTTTTTAGAGCAATTTTAGGTTTGCAGAAAAATTGAGCGGAAAGTAAGGAGTTCCCGCAGACCCCGTCACTCCCCCTACACCTCCCCATGATGAACATTTCGAGTCAGTGTAGTACATTTGTTACAACTGGTGAGCCACAGTGAGAAGCTCGCGTGAACTAAAGCCCATAGCTGACGTCGGGGTTGACTCTGGTGTTGTCCGTTTATGGGTTTGGACAAATGTATAATGACATGGATCCACCATTACAGTATCATACAGAGTAACTCCACTGCCCTAAAAATCCGTGAAACATGTCCTTATTGAGGGTTACTGTGCAGAAAATCAAGTGCATGCCTGGTTTTTTCGCCTGCCTATCCACACATGCAACCACAACTTGGACCAAACTAAAGAACATTTGCATCACCACAGAGAATGCCTTTGTGCCTCCAGGCAGCCAATCCCTGGCGGCAGATCTAAGCCCTGTCCTGCCATCTATGGCTGTGGATAGTCTCACCTGCTCCTGACGGGTATGCAAATGGAACCACATGCTCTGGAGCCCTTTGTGCCAGCCTCTTTCTCGAATCACTTCCATGAGGAGGAAGAAGGGACCTGCTCCTTCCTGTGCATATCATCTAGCAAGGCTTCTTCACCCTTGCAGCATGTGCTTCATTTCTGTGGCACCGCCTGAAGCCAATTTTCAGATCTCTCAACACTTGCAAGACCAGCTTCATTGCATCCCACCTCTGAGACACCACCACCAGACACCCACTGCCCTATGCTCAAAAATCTGAGTACTAGGCCATCCCCTGAGCTCAGAGACCCCAGTGTCAGCCAGACCCCTGCTCCTTAGAGGTCTGGATCCCAGCCCCACAAGTCCCTCTACTGAGCTGACTCCTTCACAACTAGCTAGACCATGCCCCCACCTCAGACTTCAGAGACCCAGCTTCAGCTCTGTGGGCCTCTCTCTAACCAACCTTCCTTCCTTCCTTCCTTCCTTCCTTCCTTTCTTCCTTCCTTCCCTTTCTTACCTTTCTTCCCCTTCCTTCCTTCCTTCCTTCCTTCCTTCCTTCCTTCCTTCCTTCCTTCCCTTTCTTCCCCTTCCTTCCTTCCCTTCTTTCTTTCTTTTTTCTTCTTTCTCTTTCTTCTTTCTTTCTGTTTTCTTTCTTCTTTCTTTCTGTTTTCTTTCTTCTTTCTGTTTTCTTTCTTCTTTCTTTCTTTTTTCTTCTTTCTTTCTTCCTCTTTTCTTCTTCCTTTCCCTCTCTCCTTCCTTTTTTCTTTCTCTCTTTCTTTCTTTTCTTCCTTCCTTCCTTTCCTTTTTCTTTCTTTCTCTGTATTTTCTTCCTTCCTTCCTTTCTCTCTCTCCTTCCTTCCTTTCGTTTTCTCTCTCTCCTTTTCTTCTTTCCCCTCCCTCCCTCCCTTCTTCCTTCCTTCCTTCCTTCTTTCCTTCCTTCCTTCCCTCCTTCCTTCCTTCCTTCTTTCCTACCTTCCTTTCTCTCTCTCTCTCTCTCTCTTTCTTTCAACAGAATCTCCTCTGTTGCCCAGACTGGAGTGCAGTGGGACAGTCATGGCTTACTGCAACCTCAAACTCGCAGGCTCAAGCGATCCTCCTGCTCTCTCACAGCCTTGATCTAGGGCTTCTTCCCTGCAGAAATGTGAGAGAATCCATTTCTGCTGTCGAAGCCACTTGGTTTGTGGCACTTTGCTATGGCAGCTCCAGGAAATTAACACAGCCCCTAAGGCTGGGGAACGAAGGGAGTTAGAACTCTTCAAACAGAGGAGGCTGGGCGCTGTGACTCACACCTGCAGTGCCTGCACTTTCAGAGGCTGAGCTGGGAGGATCACTTGAGCCCAGGAGTTTGAGACATCTGTCTACAAAAAATACAAAACGTAGCCTGGTGTGGTGGCACGTGCCTGTAGTCCCAGCTACTCAGGGGGCCAAGGCAGGAAGATCACTTGAAATCTCAACTGCATGCACCAGGGGAGGAGCTGTCATCCTTTCTACTTCCTGATCAGATCCTGACTGATAGCAAAATTAGCAGCTGGAGTGGTGTCAAGAATCATATCCTGAAAGATGGGGTTTGGAGATTGGTTTGTTTGCATCCTTGAGCTTGAAAGCAGTGGTAAGTTTCAGGGTCTCGCTCCTCCCGACCACTGCCTGACATTTCGTGTGAGACACGTGGTGAGGCTGGGAATTCAACTGACCTTGCGATTCTGTAACCCAAGCAATCAAAGTTTGTGTTTGATTTAGCACTGTTAGCCCTGCAGGTACAAGGAGTAAGAGGATTTTTAGGGCTGACCTGGTACCCATTCTCCTCTCAGGACCCACCACAACCACCCCCATCCCATAATGAGGGTGCAATCCACCACAGGTGGACAGGTACACACTAAAACACAAGAGGAAAACCCATACACCAGAACAATAACATGATTTTTGTTAAGAAATATTGGCAAAAACCTGGGCGAATATGTGTGGAAGTGGATTCTAAGGATGTTCTACCAAAAGGGATGGATATAACATTGGATTGGGCACAATTTCTTGAGCTGGGGGCATTTACCAAAGGGCCTATATTTAATGTTGGTCCATGCAGCTGAAAGTGACTCTAACAGCCTATGTGGTTGGTTGACTTAAACTGGAACTCAACTGTGGCCTAAATTCAACGATATTGAGATGCCAGAACAACCCTTGCCTAATGGAGAGAAAGGAACCCAATGTCACGATTCTGAGGGAAATTGCAGAGATTAGTGCCTTGAACTTGCAGGTTGCAGTCATGATGTCTCTCACATGCTATTTGTCTATTTGGCGCTTGGCAGAAGGTGGATGGCTCTTCAAGAATGACCGCAGGTGAATTGATTGCAGCTGCTGTTTCAGACGCGTCACTTTACTGAAGCAAAGCATCATAGCCCCTGTCAAATAGTGTTAATCCATAGCAATTTGCAAAGACCACCAGAGCACTTTTTTTATTGCCCAGGGTTGAAAAGCTCACGTATTTGCACTTCAAAGACCACATTTCTTTCAACTTGGCAGGGCCAACAGTAGGGCCAACAGTATATCTTCACAGTCTTCCCTAAAGGCTCTGCCATCTCTCCTCCTCTCTGACACGAAATGGTACTTACAAACTTTGATTCTCTTTCTCTCTCTCTCTCTCTCTCTCTCTTAATTTGAGACAATCTTGCTCTGTTGCCCAGACTGGAGTGCAGTGGTGTGATCTTGGCTCACTGCAACCTCCACTTCCTGGGCTCAAGCGGTTCTCCTGCCTCAGCCTCCTGAGTAGCTGGGACTACAAGCATGCGCCACCACACTGGATAATTTTTTATCTGTAATATTTTGTAGAGACAGGGTCTTGCTGTGTTGCTCAGGTTGGCCCCAAACTCCTGGGCTCAAGCCATCCTCCTGCCTCAGCCTCCCAAAGTGCTGAGATTACAGGCGTCAGCCATCGCACCTGGCCAATAGCAGTTGTTTTGATGGTAAACGTTACAACTTAGCCTCTAGGTCACAGAATAGTTAAGTGGTACTATGACTTATTTAAAGGAGAAATTAATATCATCAATACCGTGACTGTAATTTGGAGATGATTACAAAGACTGTTGGGACTTTATGTCTCCCCTCTTGAGAAGAGGGTAGGAGCATATTTGCATGAAGGATACTGGCATCTTGTTACACAGAAACATAAAGTTGTCATTACTGCTGAGGGAAGTTCAAATTACGCAAGAAGGCTTCGAACTGACGTTGCGAAGCCAAAGGGGCAGGGGCGGGGAAGGTGCCATACTCTGCTTTGTGAGGCTGGTGCTGGGACTCTGAACCTACATTCCTTCTTTGTGGTCTGGCTGGTTGTCAGTTTCCACCAACTGGGACACTAGAGGGAGACTGGAAGGCTGGGAAGGAGAGAAGGGTCTTGCTCCTTCCTGTTTGCTTTCTATTCCCGTTGCTGTAGCGCCAGTCTTAGCAGCAGCAGTGGTTTCAGGCTCCAGCTCATTTCAGCCTTCTCGGAACCCGCCAGATGACACCCCTTCCTCAGAGGTCGGAGGCCCAGCTCTACATGCCCCACCAAGTGTTGGCAGCACCAGCAGCAGACATTCCACACCCAAGATGTGCAAGCCCATTGATTATCAGAGGAATGCAAATCAAAACAACAGTATCACTTCATACCCATTAGATTGACAAATACGCACACACGTAGAAATGCAGGCAATAGCAAATCCTGGCAGGGATGTGTGGCTAGAGAGCGCTCATGTACTGCTGGTGGAGATACAGACCAACACAGCCATTCTGGAGAACAATATGTCAGTATCTCGTCAAATTAAGTATACACTAGATTGGGTAATTTTGGTAATTCTCTGTAATTCTGCTCTTGGGTATACATCACAAAAATTCTTGGCTGGGCATGGTGGCTCACGCCTGTAATCGTGGCACTTTGGGAGGCTGAGGTGGGAGAATTACTTGAACCCAGGAGTTTGAGACCAGACTCAGCAACATGCTGAGACTCCATCTCTACAAAAAATACAAAAATTCGCCGCGTGTGGTAGCTCATGCCTGTGGTCCCAGCTACATGAGAAGCTTAGGCAGGAGCATCCATTGAGTCCAGGAGGTTGAGGCTGCAGTGAGCCATGTTCATGCTACTGCACTCCAACCTGGGTGACAGAGCAATGGCCTGCACGACAAAGGTCATGGCAGCATTATTTGTAGTGACTGAGGAAGCAGATAAAACATTAGGGAGTGTTATGCAGTACTTGGAAGCAAGATTATATGTAGACTCAACAATATAAATAGAGCCTAAAACCTAGTGCTGAATGACTTCTGTGTCTGGCAATGACAAAATAAGTAATTTGAACCACAACCTCCACTGAGAACAACTAAACAGACTCAATAAAACAGGGAAAATATTTGCTTGAAAATATCCAAGTGATAATAGGCAGTGAAGCATATGGGACCAAGATATGGGAGAAAGGAAATGAGCTGAGAGATGAGCTCAGCATTTAAGGCTGCTTATCCCCTATGGCCATCCGCTAATTCCAGCAGAGACAGCTGAGGGCCCAAGAAGCTGAGCAGAACAGTTAGCAGACTTATGAGGTAAGGGGTCAAAAATCAGAGTGCAGGGCTCACCAAGGAGGAGGGTCCTAGTAAGCCCCTCGTGCTTTGGGTTGGAAACCCAAAGGTCTAGGAATAAGTGTAAACTGGAAATAGAATAGCCCTCTAAAGGACTGCATCCCTGTCCCCTAAGGGACTGTAGTCAAGATTTGAGCTCTTTCAATCCCTGAAAATTGGATTAAGGTGATCAGGATTTCTAGTGCCCCAGCTGCCTGCCAGAAACAAATGTAAATTTTCTCTGCAGGAAGATAACATTGTCCTTGGCTTCAAATGATTTATAGTTTTCCATTCACAATGTCCAGCACTCGATAAAAAATAACCAGGACAAGGCCCGGCATGGTGGCTCATGCCTGTAATCCCAGCACTTGGGAGGCTGAGGCAGGTGGATTGCTTGAGCCCAGTAGTTCAAGGTTACAGTGAGCTATGATTGCACTCCAGCCTAGGTGACAGTGTGAGACCCTGTCTTAAAAACAAACAAAACATGTCATAAGGAGAAAAGAAAATGTAATAAAAATGAAATTAGAAAAGTAATATAATAAAAATAGAGCCACAAGGACTCCAAATAATGGCATTATCAGATACAGACTTTAAAATAATTATATTTAATAATTCAAGGAAACAAAAGACAGAATTGAGAAATTTGGCAGATAATTTGAAACTACAAAAAGAATCTAGTGAAAAATTTAGAAATATAAAACATACAAATTAAAATTAGGAGCTCAATGGGTGGGATATACAAGAGTTGAAGAGAGAATTGAACAGAAAGATAGTTGAACAGAAAGATAAGTCAGAAGTGGCCAGGCGCGGTGGCTCACGCTTGTAATCCCAGCACTTTGGGAGGCCGAGGCGGGCGGATCACGAGGTCAGGAGATCGAGACCACAGTGAAACCCTGTCTCTACTAAAAATACAAAAAAATTAGCCGGGCGTGGTGGCGGGTGCCTGTAGTCCCAGCTACTCGGAGAGGCTGAGGCAGGAGAATGGCGTGAACCTGGGAGGCGGAGCCTGCTGTGAGCCAAGATCGCGCCACTGCACTCCAGCCTGGGCGACAGAGCGAGACTCCATCTCAAAAAATAAAAAATAAAAAAAGATAAGTCAGAAGAAAATAGCCAGACTAAAGCTTGGAGAGGTAAAAAGGTGGTAGAAGACAAGGCAAAAGGAGGTAAGAGACATAGGGGATACAGAAAGAAGGTCTCGTATATGTGTGTGTGCGTGTATTTTTTTTTTTTTTAAGACAAGGTCTTGCTGTGTTACCCAGGCTGGAGGGCAGTGGCACAATCTCTGCTCACTGCAGCCTCGACCTCCTGAGCTCAAGCAATCCTCCTACCTTAGCCTCCTGAGTAGCTAGCACTACAGGCACATGCAATCATGCCCAGCTAATTTTGTTCATTTTTTTTTTTTTTGTAGAGATGAGATCTTACTATGTTGCCCAGGTTGGTCTTGAGCTCCTATGATCAAGGGATCCTCCTGCCTCGGCCTCCCAAAGTGCTGAGGATTACAGGCATGAACAACCATGCTTGACCTAATATATGCTTAATTGGAGTTCAGAAAAACAAGGTGAGAAAGAATGGGGCACAGGTAATATTTGAAGAGTTAATGGATGAAATATTTCCAAACTGGTGAAGGATATCAAGTCAGTTTCTAGGAGTCACATGAACCAAGAGCAGGATAAAACAAACTAACAAAAAACCACACCTAGGCACATCATAGTAAAACTGAGGGAAAGCAAAGACAAAGAGAAAATATTCAAAGCGGCCGGGCGCGGTGGCTCACGCTTGTAATCCCAGCACTTTGGGAGGCCGAGGCGGGCGGATCACGAGGTCAGGAGATCGAGACCACGGTGAAACCCCGTCTCTACTAAAAACACAAAAAAATTAGCCAGGCGTGGTGGCGGGCGCCTGTAGTTCCAGCTACTCAGAGAGGCTGAGGAAGGAGAATGGCGTGAACCCGGGAGGCGGAGCTTGCAGTGAGCCGAGATTGCGCCACTGCACTCCAGCCTGGGTGACAGAGCGAGACTCCATCTCAAAAAAAAAAAAAAAAAAAAAAAAAAAAAAAATTCAAAGCAGCTGGTGGGTGGGTTGATTACTTTTATAGTTATGCAGTTTGACTGACAGCCAACTTCTCAACACAAACTACAGAAGCCAGAAAACAAGACAATGGTATATTTGATGTGCTAACAACAAAAAAAATAACTGCCAGCCTTGAATTTTATGTCCAAGGACAATCTCTGTCCTTGGATCACAAAAATGGCCTCAAATTCATGCCATTCCTGGATGCATACCCTTTTGTGATGGAACTTTCAGCTCCTCCCTGCAAGAGGTAGAGTCCATTTTTCCACACTGTCAGATCTGGGCTTGGCCATGTGATTTGCTTTGGTCAATGGGACATTAAAAAACAAAAGGCTTAAAAAGTGCCACTATGGCTGGGCGCAGTGGCTCACACCTGTAATCCCAGTACTTTGGGAGGCTGAGGCGGGTGGATCACCTAAGGTCAGGAGTTCGAGACCAGCTTGACCAACATGGTGAAACCCTATCTCTACTAAAAATACAAAATTAGCGGGGCATAGTGGCGCAGGCCTGTAATCCCAGCTACTCGGGAGGCTGAAGCAGGACAACTGCTTGAAGCTGGGAGGTGGCAGTTGCAGTGAGCAGAGATGGTGCCATTGCACTCCACCCTGGGCAACAAGAGCAAAACTCTGTCTCAAAACAAGAAAACAAACAAACAACAACAACAACAACAACTCAAATAAGGGAAAAGGTGGTAGGATGGCAGGACTGACTATCATGTAAGCTTAGGAGCAGCTATTCGGTATTTGGGACTCTAGAGAAAGTCAAAGAAGAAAAGAAGAAACTGAAAAACTTCTGTGTTAGTTGCTCAAGTCTGTTTACTAAAAGGGAGTAACTCCTGTTCTGGACAACCCAGAAAGGAAAGGAAGCAAGACACGTGTCATCATTGCAAGAAGCAAGGACATTGGAAGAGGGATTGTCCAAAGAGACTGGGGCATGCAGGATGGCAGGAACAAGAGAATCAGGGGTAGGGGCCTAGGAGGATAAAACTCTCAGCTAGGAGATACTTTACAAATGGCTCAAAATGGATAGATTGAGGAAATGGCAGTGGCGGGAAGAGATTAGGTTTAAGTGTGTGTATGTCGGTCACTGCTTGCCAGGCTGACCTGTCCTTGCCTTTTCCCATAGAGACTGGTGCTACTTATTCTGCATTTGCCTTGGAAAGCTCTTGCTCTTGCTTTCCGTCAGTACAGGTTGTTTGTATCTTGGCTCAGCCTTCTACATATTCCCTTCCCTCCAATTCCCATCAGATGGGCCCTCTGCCTTTGCCTAAGGAGCAAGTGCTCCCCCTTTCTCCTGACTCTTCTGTAAACCTATTGGCAACAGACCTGCCGTGCACCTCCAAGCCTACCATATTCAGTGCTGGAAAAGCCCCCTTCCTGAGCTGACACAAATCAAGTCATCTTTTGAGCCCTAGAGAATCAAGATGCTGATTTAATTTGCGCTATAGAGCCCATAAAATCAATTTACCAAAGGGATAAGCCATAGCTGTGTGTAAAACGATCTCCTTTGTTGGGAGCTCAATTAGAAGGAATGAAATAGGTTATAAAAGAATTAGAGGCCAGATGTGGGGGCTCACCTGTAATCCCAGCACTTTGGGAGGTCGAGGCAGGAGGATCTCTTGAGCCCAGGAGTTTGAGACCAGCCTGGGCAACATAGCAAGACCCTGTCTCTACAAAAAGCAAAAAAGAAAGAAAGAAAGAAAGAAAGAAAAATTAGCCAGGCGAGGTGGTGCGTGCCTCTAGCCCTAGCTACTCAGGAGGCAGAGGTGGGAGGATCTCTTGAGCCCGGGAGGTCGAGGCTGCTGTGAGTTGAGATGGTGCCACTGCACTCCAGCCTGGGCGACAGAGCAAGACCTTGTCTCAAAAAAAAAAAAAAAAAAAAATAGAGAAACTAGGGATAATTTGAAAAAGCCACCCACTTTGAAATAGTCTCACACTTCCGAAAGAGAAGAGAGGTAAAAGTGATGAAGATGGTCAACTGCTAAATTTATTTGTGTAAGATCTTAAAGAACGCCGGGCACGGTGGCTCACACATGTAATCCCAGCACTTTGGGAGGCCAAGACAGGCAGATCACCTGAGGTCAGGAGTTCGAGACCAGCCTGGCCAACATGGTGAAACCCTGTCTTTAAGAAACATACAAAAAATTAGCTGGGTGTGGTGGCACGTGCCTGTAATCCCAGCTACTTGAGATGCTGAGGCAGGAGAATTGCTTGAACCTGGGGGGCAGAGGTTGCAGTGAGCCGAGATCACACCACTGACCTCAGCCTGGGCTGCAGAACAAGACTCTGTCTCAAAAAAAAAAAAAAAAAAGGCCGGGCGCGGTGGCTCACGCTTGTAATCCCAGCACTTTGGGAGGCCGAGGCGGGCGGATCATGAGGTCAGGAGATCGAGACCACAGTGAAACCCCGTCTCTACTAAAAATACAAAAAAAAAAAAAAAATTAGCCGGGCGTGGTGGCGGGCGCCTGTAGTCCCAGCTACTCGGAGAGGCTGAGGCAGGAGAATGGCGTGAACCCGGGAGGCGGAGCTTGCAGCGAGCCGAGATTGCGCCACTGCACTCCAGCCTGGGCGACAGAGCGAGACTCTGTCTCAAAAAAAAAAAAAAAAAAAAAAAAAAAAAAAAAAAAAAAAAAAAATCTTAAGGAAGTAAATATTGATCAATTTTCTGCATTTTCTTTCTCTCCATTCCTCTAGCGGATGAATCTAAATTCTTGTTTGCTTTTGCTTATGAGAAAGTCTGATATTTATGGCAAACAATTCCTCAAGGGTTTTGAATGCTCCCATTATTTTCTCTAGTCATTTACAGAAACACTTAGAGGAATTTCTCCCACCAGGGGGATCTATGATTATTCGCTATGTAGACGACTTGCTGCTAGTAGCCTCAGAAACTAAAGAGCAATGCAAAACTGATGCTTTGGCTTTACTGCAATTTCTCATCTGACAGGGACATAAGGTCTTGCTAGACAAATTGCAATAGTGCTAACCTGAGGTGAAACAATTAGGGCATCTGTTGTCAGCTGTGAAGAAAGAGAAAAAGAAGCTGATGCTTAGGCAGGAAGTATAAACAATGGGAAAGACTCTCTTAGTAAATATGAATCTCCCTTTTGGAATACCAGAGCATTTGAATCAGACAGAAAAAGTCATTTTATTCCTACTGTCATCCAGTAGAATAAAAAAATTAATGAATTAATTGACAAATTAATGAATCCAGCTCTGAAAGACTCATTGGCTAAGATTCTGCAACCTACAATGTTAAGATGGCCTGGAACTTTACCACTAGCCTTGTCTAAAATTACAGCCACTCGTTTAAGCAAGCATGGCCTAGCTCTAACTTGGGTCCAAGACCAAGTCCTGTGCCTGATTTTTAAAAATATTTTTATTTATTTTTATTTTTTGAGAAAGAATCTTGCTCTGTTGCCCAGGCTGGAGTGAGGTGGCATGATCTCAACTCACTGCAACCTCTGCCTCCCAGATTCAAGTGATTCTCCTGCCTCAGCCTCCCAAGTAGCTGCAATTACAGGCATGTGCCACCACACCTGGCTAGTCTTTTTTTTTGTATTTTTTGTAGAGATGGGATTTTGCCATGTTGGCTAGGCTGGTCTTAAACTCCTGGCCTCAGGTGATCTACCTGCCTCAGCCTCCCAAAGTGCTGGAATTACAGGCATGAGCCACTGTGCCTGTCCTTCCTGTGCCTGATTTAACTGAATACTCCCGTAATCATACTCAATACTTAATAGGGCTTTTCTCTTCTTTAGAAACCATGAGACTTAAAAAGTCAGAAGGATCTGGAGGTATCCCTCCAAAGAAGTCCACCATCCCAGATGACTGGGAGGTTTCCTCTGCGTCAAAGCTTTTCCAGGGGAAAGGCCTGGGCTGCCACTGTGCTGAGAGGAACCCTTTCAAATGCTACTGATCACCTATAGGGCCATCAGAGAGAAAGAAAAACGCAGCTGGACCCTTGGGAGGATTGCACTGTGGTTGCCACAAAGGACTTTTCCTGTAACTGGTGTTGGCTGCTCTATCCACAGTAGTGGTTCTTTGAATTACTGTAAGACTCACATTTTTACTAACAAACATGTTATTTGTTAACATTTGAAATTGATCTGTTTGGAATAATTTAATGCTGGGAAGGCATAATCTCATCAAGCTGTAGGAGGTCCTCACTCATAGCCCAGCAGCAATTAGCTACAAAATAGTTCTACAATATCATCATTAGCAGGTCTATTCATATTTAAGGAAACAATTAGATATTGGGACTATGACTACAGAATGGATGAAAAGAACAGCATCTAATCAATAGACAAATAGAAAGCTGGCATTTATAGTCAGAGGCTGCGAAGACAGGTGTAATGTCACTTCATTAATTGTACAATGCAAGTTCTCTCCAGTCCCAGTATGGATAAAAAAAGGTTGTCTGTTATCCAGGGAGACTTAATAGGCTGTTATAATAACATAACTTGATTGGGACTGATGCCTGAGAAAGTGCTGATAGGATGAGTTTATCCTCAACTAAAAACAGATAGGGCAGGCCGGGCGCAGTGGTTCATGCCTGTAATCCCAGCACTTTGGGAGGCCGAGGTGGGCTTATCACCTGAGGTTGAGAGTTCGAAACCAGCCTGACCAACGTGGAGAAACCCCGTCTCTACTAAAAATACAAAAATTAGCCGGGCATGGTGGTGCATGCCTATAATCCCAGCTACTCGGGAGGCTGAGGCAGGAGAATCACTTGAACCCGGGAGGCAGAGGTTGCTGTGAGCCAAGATCACGCCATTGCATTCCAGCCTGGGCAACAAGAGCAAAGCTCCATCTCAAAACAAACAAACAAACAAAAAACAGATAGGGCTGTGTACATTATACCCTGGAAGTTCACAGTAAGACTTTGATCCGCCGGGCGTGGTGGCTCACGCCTGTAATCCCAGCACTTTGGGAGGCCAAGGCGGACGGATCACGAGGTCAGGAGACCAAGACCATCCTGGCCAACATGGTGAAACCCCATCTCTACTAAAAATACAAAAAATTAGCTGGGCGTGGTGATGGGCACCTGTAGTCCCAGCTACTCGGGAGGCTGAGGCAAGAGAATGGCGTGAACCTGGGAGGTGGAGCTTGCAGTGAGTCGAGATCGCACCACTGCACTCCAGCCTGGGTGACAAAGTGAGACTCCATCTCAAAAAAAAAAAAAAAAAAAAGACTTCGATCCTAGATATGGCCATAGGTATCTTTGTAGTTCACACTGAGAAATACCATTCAGGAAGACAGAACAATTACCAAAGTGCCTACATTATTATTGTCAATATGATGTTACAGGGCCAGGCGTGGTGGCTCACGCTTGCAATCCCAGCACTTCGGGAGGCCGAAGTGGGTGGATCACTTGAGGCCAGGAGTTTGAGACCAGCCTGGCCTGGTGGTAGGCACCTGTCATTCCAGCTACTCAGGAGGCTGAGGCAGGAGAATCGCTTGAACCCAGGAGGTAAAGGTTGCAGTGAGCTGAGATCGCGCCACTGCACTCCAGCCTGGGCAACGGAGCAAGACTCCTCAAAAAAAAAAAAGTTACATATATATATATATATATACATATATATATATATATGTATATATACATATATATATACATATATATATATACATATATATATATATACATATATGATGAAAACTCAAGAAATTCTGGGGGTCTTACAAGGAAAACTCTTCATTAAAAATTTATAAGACTCCAGAGTTAAACTACTCCTTAAGCTTGGATTGGATAAGATTTTGTAAGGAGCCATGAAATAATATTCAAATGGTTAGCCATTTGAAAGCTCAGGCAATGAAGATGTCATGACAGCTAGTACGATTAATGTGTGATGGAGGGAAATGTTTACACATTGCTTACAAAGAATCTGATTGAACTCTGCACTATTGATGTGATATATTTGAAAGTTGTCCTCCAAGGCAAGTATTGTACTGAATTCAAAAACTGATGCTACTGCAATTGTGGTCATTGTTTTGCATTTTACTATGGACTAGCTGGATATTTAGGCATCTGCAACTTGCCCAGAAAAAGGTAAAAGCAACAATGGTGTTAATTAAATATTGCAATGTTATTATTTCATAGTAACACAGGAAGAAGATTGTAAGGGCAAATACAGATTAAAAACAAGAGACTTAATTCTCTCTGTTGAAAATAAGGTAAGAGACTCCCTGCACCTTTTTCCTTTATCTTTTGGAATTTCTTTCTCTGTCCTTTTCAAAGGTATGTAGATGTTTTTAATGGCTAAAGAAGCTCTGGCTAGTTTCACAACTCAGGAATGTTTCCTCTCCTCTGGGATCCGGGAGCCAGCTTTTTGAAATGTAATTAATTATCCAGGAAGATAACTCTCCTCATCTGTCAGTTTCAGCTGCCACCTGGCTCTGAATTGTGAAACCTGCCTACTGTAGTGGATACAGACCCACTTAGCTGTATAGAAGAGTGAGTCCCTTTCTGTCTTTTGTTTTTAATTAAATTTCCCCAACATACTCCATAGCAATGGGGAAAGGATAACACTTGTTATAATAACATAACTTGATTGGGACTGATGCCTGAGAAAGTGCCTGGTCGGATGAGTTACATTTCCCCAGCATAGTCCATAGCAGTGGGAAAAGGGAACAACTCCTTTCCCCATTGCTATGGAGTATGTTGGGGAAATTTAATTAAAAACAAAATATTCTCCCAACCCAGAAAACCTCTCCACAAAAGTAGAAGAGAAAGAAAACAATTTATAACTGAATAAGCATTAAACCAGAATGCGGTGTGCATCACAGGTAACCCACTGGAGGGACTGCAAAGACAGAAAGGAAGACTAGCGCCCTAGCAGCCCCTTTGGGTCATGGCCTCGTCCCAAGGATGCAGATGGCGGGCACTGAGACCCTGAGGGCATGAAAGGAGAGGAAGGACTTGATTTGCGAGTTGTGCAAGTCATAGAATTGGCAATATCCCCTCCCCAGGGGTTCATACTGTGCATTTTCTCCAGTAGGCAATTGTGATGGGACCAGAGAATTGCCGATGGCTCCCTTGCAATGTAAAAGTGCCCAAGTTCCGATATGTGTAAGCAAATGCCTCTGCCCTCAAAGGGAGATGCATCTCAATGCACTGTTGCTTTTAAAGGAAGAGAGTACTTTGGTCAGCTTCCTGGCATTGCTTAAAAACAAGACCCAAAATGGACCTTGTAATAAGACCCTACAGAATCCTTCTTGAGGATCTTCAGCCTGGAAGTCTTTTTTTTTTTTTTTTTTTTTTAAATAAAAAACAAATCTTGACCACTGCCTGACGTTATACACAAAAAAAACCCAATTCCAGATGTGTTGTAGATCTAAGAACAAAAGGCGAAACAATAAAGCTTGTAGAAGACAACAGGAGAATATCTTCAGGACCTGGGGCTTGGGAAAGGTTTCTGCTTTGCTTGCTAGGAGGCTGTCTGACTCCTCCTTTTGCCAACAATGGAGTTGGCAGGGGGTTTCCATGCACCCCATTGCTTTTGTGTTGCTATGCAGAAGAGTGGAAATGCTGTCTCTCACTATCATCTTCACGTGTTTCTACCCAGTCTCCTTTTAGAAGAGATGTTCTTTCTTTTTCAAGGAACGCCTGTCGAAATGTATCAAATGCCTAGTCAGCAACTAGTGATCCTGTGAGTTTCCTCCTTTAATTTGCTGAGTAATGAATTCTGTGGAAAGATTTCCTGATGTTGAATCACCTCTGTATTTCTGGAGTAGACCCGGAATTCTATTCTATTCATAATAATAGAATATTACGTCTTGGTCAGACATAATGTCTTATTCTTTTGCTATATCCCTGGAATCCATGTGCTTATCTTTGATTTATAATTTCTGCCTTGGTAATCAGAAGTGACAGTTGTTCATAGGTTTCTTTTTGTACTCTGTTTAGGAGGTTTGGGTGTCAGCCTAGGTTTAGGTATTGTTGGCTTTATGAAATGTTTTTGTGTGGACTGGAATAGTTTAAATGATATCAGAATTATTTTGTCTTGAAAGATGATATAGGACTTGGCTTTGAAACTACTTAGGGTTGGTACTGTTTTATGGAGAATCCCCTATTTTATTTTATTTGATACAGGGTCTCCCCCCATTGCCAAGGCTGGAGTGCAGTGGCATGATTGTAGCTCAGTGCAGCCTCAAATTCCTGGGCTCAAGCGGTCCTCTCACCTCAGCCTCCTGAGCAGCTAGGACTACAGGTGTGTGCCACCACGTCCAGCTAATTTGTTAATTTTTATTTTTGTAGAGATGGGAGTCTCACTGTATTGCTCAGGCTGGCCTCAAACTCCTAGACTCAAGTGATCCTCCCACCTTGGCCTCCCAAAGTGTTGGGATTACAGGCGTGAGCTACTGAGTCTGGCTTCCTTCTCTACTTTAAAATAGTAATTTGTAGACTCAAATTTTCTAGTTCTTGTTGGGTTTTCAGAAAGTTATATTTTGTTAGGAAATTATCAATTTTTTTCTGTTGTTAAAGAATCAGCTTTTGTTTTATTTACAATTTTTACTCTTTTATGTTTTTTATTTTATTCATCCCAGTTTTAATCTTTATTCTCTTTTTCCCCCTTCCTTTGTTTCCCCTTTGGCTTCTCTCATTCTTTTTCTGGTTGTCGTTGACTTTTGATCTATCTTCCTTAATCATGCATATCTTGACTATTCTAACTGCCCCTCCTGGAAAGCTTGAGTTGTGTGTAGAGGTTGGGGTAAGACGTGCTCCTCTTTCCACGATGCTCTCGAAGCTTGTCGTTTCTGTATGCTCTCCTCTTTAATCCAATGATTCCTTAAGATAAGTTTTTTCTTTTCAACTTCTTACTTTGAAAATTTAAAAACCTACAGAAAAGTTGCAAGAACAGTACATTGATTTGGTCTCATCATTTGATATACTATTCAGGCATAAAAAGAAATAAAATACTGATCCATGCCACAACGTGGATGAGCCTTGGAAGCATTGTGCTGAGTGAAAGAAGCTACACACAAAAGGCCACATAGCGTATGATTCTATTCATATAAAAGATCGGAATAGGCAAATCCATAGAGACAGCAAGGAGATGAATGGTTGTCAGGGGCTAGAGGAGGGGGGGAACGGAGATTGATTGCTAACAAGTAAGGGGTTTCTGTTTGGGGAGATGAAAATGTTCTGGAATTATTAGTGATGGTGGCACAACATTGTGAGTATACTAACAACCGCTGAATTGTATGTATGCTTTAAAGCGGGTAATGTGATTACCTTTTTTTTTTTTTTTTTTTTTTGAGACAGAGTCTCTCTCTGTCACCAAGGCTGGAGTGCAGTGGTGTAATCTCGGCTCACTGCAGCCTCCACCTCCCGGTTCAAGGGATTCTCGTGCCTCAGCGTCCCAAGTAGCTGGGACCACAGATGCACAACACCATGCCCAGCTAATTTTTGTATTTTTAGTAGAGACGGGGTTTCCCCATGTTGGCCAGGCTGGTCTCGAACTCCTGACCTCAGGTGATCCGCCTGCCTCGGCCTCCCAAAGTGTAGGGATTACAGGCGTGAGCCATCATGCCCGGCCTATGGTTTTTTTTAATTTTGCCTTTAAAATTGTGAATTATATGAAAATACAGAAAATGTATATATACAGTTTAATGACTAAAAATAAACAACAACTACTGATGACAATAAACCTGAAACAAAGTAGAAATATACTAAATTTACTAAAACAGACAAAAAAAGAAAGGTCTGGCATGGTGGCTCACACCTGTAATCCCAGCACTTTGGGAGGCCGAGGCGGGTGGCTCACTTGAGGTCAGGAGTTCGAGACCAGCCTGACCAACATGGTGAAAACCCGTCTCTACAAAAAATACAAAAATTAGCCAGGCGTGGTGGTGGGTGCCTGTAATCCCAGCTACTTGAGAGGCTGAGACAGGAGAATCACTTGAACCTGGGAGGTGGAGGTTGCAGTGAGCCGAGATCACGCCACGCCACTGCACTCTAGCCTGGGTGACAGAGTGAGACACCGTCTCAAAAAAAAAAAAAAAAAAAAGCAAGCAGGCAAGCCCTAGTAACCCTAAAAGTATAAAACAGATTGAAGCAGCGGTTTAAAAATCTTCCCAAAAATAAAACAGCCAGCCCACGTGGTTTTACAGACAAGTTCTAGCAACTCTACAGACTCTGCCAGAGAATTGAAATTACCCAAAAAAACCTTAATATTAACTAGGCAAAGACAGAACAAGATAGGAAGATTGTAGGTCCATTTTGGTCTGGAATACAGAGACAAAAGTCCTAAACAAAAATTTTTCTTTTTTTTTAATACAGGGAATTATAATTAGATTGGCATAGTTAAGGCCAAAACTATAGATATTGCTACCTTATTTATCTTCAACCCTTGCCTTTAAGAGACAAATGAACACAAAACACAGGTGAATCTTGCTTGGTTCTAAGACAGTGAAGGAATTTCCTCAGTATTTAAATATATTCACATAACCAGTTATAGAAATCTAAATATAAAACCAATCTCCAGTAAGTTTTAAGATGGCACTCACCATCTTTGTGAAAAGTTGAACATTACTAACGAAGTCTAATCATATCTTATCTTTAGAAGGGGTGAACAATGATAGCATTTACTGAATTGGAGTTACTATTAAAATTCAAAAACTGAACATATTCATTTAACCACAAACCAGTCTTAGTTTTAAATCAGGACTGCCCAACAAAATATTCTGTCAGTCATTCATGATCTGAATTCTGGTGTATGAGATCTACTAAAGGATGGTACACATAAAAAGGTCATGAGACATTTCTGTTTTGTAATAAATAAGGCAGTGGCCAATTATTACTCATTAGTAGCTTTTTTGAGAAAAGCTATCAAGTCTGCCCTTTCTTCCTTCTTCTTAATGCCGACAAAGATCATTTTTGTTCCAGGGATGTGCTTCTTGGGATTCTCCAAATACTCCATCAGCGTATCCTCTCCCCAGGTGATGCCTTTGTTCTTATTGGTGGCTGTGTGAGAGTATCCAGCGGCCTGACCTGTCTTCCGACCTGTCTTCCGCCCTAAGAGACTGTGGAGATTTGGCCCAGTCTTGTGCTTGCCTCCCTTTTCAATGGTGTGGCACTGGGAGCACTTCATAATAAAAATCTTTTTGCCTTTCTCAACATCACCCATATTTAATTCTCTTTTTAGTCGCTGGCGCAGCGAAGATTCCCGCTCCGAAGCCGGAAGTCCCCACTCTCTCACAAAATTTTTTCTAAACCAGATCCAAATGTGTATAAAGGAAAATAGCCAATAATGACCAAGTTCAGCGAATGTCAGTAAAGCAAGGTGATTTAATATTAGAATGTCCATAAATGTCTTTTTTTTTTTTTTTTTTTTGAACAGAGTCTTTCTCTGTCACCCAGGCTGGAGAGCAGTGGCGCAATCTCCGCTCATTGCAAGCTCTGCCTCCTGCCTCAGCCTCCCTAGTAGCTGGGACTACAGGTACCTGCCATCACGCCCGGCTAATTTTTGTATTTTTAGTAGAGACGGGGTTTCACTGTGTTAGCCAGAATAGTCTCGATCTCCTGACCTCGTGATCCGCCCACCTTGGCCTCCCAAAGTGCTGGGATTACAGGCGTGAGCCGCTGCGCCCGGCCCATAAGTGTTTTTTAACACAGGAGCAAGATAAAGGAGAAACACGCTAGTGATCTCATTAAGTGCAGAAAAAGCATTTGATAAAATTCAACACTTATTCATAACAAAAACTCTTAATAAGCCGGGAATAAAAGGGAACTTTCTAGACTTGATAAAATACATACATAATTGTATTAATAGAGAAATGTTAGAAATATTTTTTCTTTTTTTTTTTTAATATTTTTTTTATTTTGAGATGGAGTCTCTGTTGCCCAGCCTGGAGTGCAGTGGTGTGATCTCGGCTCACTGCAACCTCTGCCTCCCAGGTTCAAGCAATTCTCGTGCCTCAGCCTCCCAAGTAGCTGGGATTACAGCCACCTGCCACCATGGCTGGCTAATTTTTGTATTTTTAGTAGAGACGGGGTTTCACCACGTTGGCTAGGCTGGTCTCAAGCTCCTAACCTCAGGTGATCCACCTACCTCGGCCTCCCAAAGTGCTGGGATTACAGGTGTGAGCCACTGCACCCGGCCTAGAAGCATTTTCTTTTTTTTTTTTTTTTTTTTTTTTGAGACGGAGTCTCGCTTTGTCGCCCAGGCTGGAGTGCAGTGGCGCAATCTTGGCTCACTGCAAGCTCCGCCTCCCGGGTTCATGCCATTCTCCTGCCTCAGCCTCTCCCAGTAGCTGGGACTACAGGCGCCCGACATCACGCCCGGCTAATTTTTTTTGTATTTTTAGTAGAGACGGCGTTTCACCGTGGTCTCGATCTCCTGACCTCGTGATCCGCCCGCCTCGGCCTCCCAAAGTGCTGGGATTACAAGCGTGAGCCACCGCGCCCGGCCGAAGCATTTTCTTAACAATTAGTAACAAAGCATGCCTGTCCACTTGTACCACCTCTTCTGGGCTTTGTTCCGGAGGCTCTAGCAGGGGTAGCATAGCAAGAAAAGGAATGGAAGGCATAAAGATTAGAACGATGGAAATACATCTGTCATTATTTCACATGAAGTGATCTTCTGAAAAAAAAAAAAAAATCCAAAAAGGATATAAGGACAAATTATTAGAAAGAAAAGAGAGTTTAGCAAACTGACTGGACATAATGATGAATATACACAAGCCAAGTGTATGTCTATGCACCACCCATAGTATTTAGAAAATGTACTCTGTAAAAAGACCTCATTTATAATAGCAACAAAAAATTTAAAATACTCAGAAATAAGTAAAGTAAAGTAAAAGATGTAGGCGGGGCATGGTGGCTCGTGGCTGTAATCCCAGTATTTTGGGAGGCTGATGCAGGAGGATCACTTGAGCCCAGGAGTTTGAGGCTGCAGTGAGCTAGGATATGCCACTGCACTCCAGCCTGGACAACAGAGCGAGACCCTATCTCTAAAATAATAATAATCACAAAAAGAAAACAGAAAGATGTACAGAAAATTCTAAACACATTTTAAAAGACCTAAATAAATGGAGAGATATTCAATGGTGATTGTTAAGATAGTATCAAATCTCCCCAAATTGAGTGAACAGATTCAATGCCACTCTAATCAAAATCCCCACAGGATGTTTTGAGAAACTAAAGTTCATTCTAAAATGTATATGGTAGAGCAAAGGTCAAGACTAGCTCAGACAACCCTGAAGATGCATGAGGAGGGCTTGCCTGGCAAATAACAAGGCTTATTATAAAACTATCATAATTAACAAAGCCTGACCTTAGTTCGAGGGTAGACAAAGTAGCCAGTGGGACAAAATAGAGAGCCCTAAAGAGACCCCAGAAAAATGGACCTTTAATATATGACAACAGCCTGGGTAACGTGTCTCTGCAAATAATAAATAAATAAATAAGCCAGATGTGGCATGCGTCTGTGGTCCCAGCTACTTGGGAGGCTGAGGTGGGATAATCACTTGAGCCTGGGAGATTGAGGTTGCAGTGAGCTGTGATCGTGCCACTGTACTCTAACCTGGATGACAGAGTGAGAACCTGTCTCCAAAAAAAAAGAGAGAAAAATACATATATAATATGACAAGGTGGCAAGGCAGATTAGCGAGGAAAGAGGGATTATTTAACAAAAGGAGAAGGAAATAGAGGTGATTTATAATGGGGAAAAATGAAATTAGGCCCTCCACATCTTACACAAAAATAATTTCCAGATGGATTAAGGATTTAAATGTCAAAAAGGAAACTTTAAAATTCTTAAAAGAAAATGTAAAAAGTATCTTTCTGACCTTGGATTAGAAAAGGATTTCTTAAACCAGATATAAAAAGCATTAATCCTTAAGAAAAAAATAAGGTAGCCGGGCACAGTGGCCCATGCCTGTTATCTCAGCACTTTGGGAAGTGGAGGTGAGAAGATCGCTTGAGCCCAGGAGTTTGAGACCAGTCTGGACAACATGATGTGACCTCATCTGTACAAGAATATTAAAAAATTATTTGGGCGTGGTGGGTGCCTGTAGTCTCAGCTACACGGGCAGCTGAGGTGGGATGATCACTTTAGCCCAGGAGTTCGAGCCATGTTTGTGCCACTGCACTCCAGTCTGGGCAATGAAACCCTGTCAAAAAAAAAAGAAAGAAAAGAAAAGATAAGGTGGATTTAATTACACTAGAATTAGAAACTTCTTTTTATGAAAGACTCCTTAAAGAAAGTAAAAAGGCAAGCCACAAATGAGAGAATACACATCGCTGGCAAAGGATTAGTGTCTAGAATACGTAAAAAATTCCTACAAATCAATAAGCAAAAGGAAGAAGAAAATATAAAAACGGGCAAAAGACAACTCCAGGCAAAACAGAAGAGAAAACACATATGGCCCAGAAACCATGGAAGGAAAGAGCAGCCTTGCTGGTAATCAGGGAAATGCAAGATTATGGTGGGATACTGTTTCGCACCCATCAGTCTGGCAAAAACGAAGGAATCCCCCAAATAGCAAGAGTTGAAAAAGATGTACACTTGAACCCGGGAGGCGGAGCTTGCAGTGAGCCGAGATCACGCCACTGCACTCCAGCCTGGGCTACAGAGCCAGACTGTCTAAAAAAAATAGATGAGAAAGATGTAGATCAAAAAGGATCTTGTACACACTGTTAGTGGAAGTGTAAATTGATAGGAGCACTTTGGAAAACAGGGCTTATGTAAAGTTGCATGCTGGCTGATCTCACAGTAATTCCCAGGCACACATACAAGAGCAACTTCTCCCCATTGCACTAGGAGACAGCCACACAAATGTTTACAGCAATGCTGTTTATTTATTTTTATTTTTTGAGACGGAGTTTCGCTCTTGTTGCCCAGGCTGGAGTGCAGTGGCACAATCTCAGCTCACTGCAACCTCTGCCTCCCTGGTTCAAGCAATTTTCCTGTCTCAGTCTCCCAAGTAGCTGGGATTACAGGCGCATGCCACTACACCCGTCTAATTTTGTATTTTTAGTAGAGATGGGATTTCACCATGTTGGCCAGGCTGGTCTCAAACTCCTGACCTCAGATGATCTGCCTGCCTCAGCCTCCCAAACTCAACTAAAGAACATATAATTTTAGGCATATATGATACAGCTATATTAAAAAAAAAAAAAAAACTAGGCCGGGGGTGGTGGCTCACACTGGTTATCTCAGCACTTTGGGAGGCTGAGGGGGAGGGATCGTTTGAGCCCAGGAGTTTGAGACCAGTCTGGGCAATATAGTGAGACCTGTGTCTACAAAAAAAATTGTAAATTATTAGCTGAGTGTGGTGGCATGTGCCTGTAGTCCCAGCCACTTGGGAGGCTGAGGTGGGAGGATCAGAGGGAGGATCACTTGAGCCCAGAAGGCGGAAGGTGCAGTGAGCTGAGATGGCGCCACTATACCCCTCTCTGAGCAACAGAGCCAGACCCTACCCCCTGCTGAAAGAAAACCTAAGCGGGAAGCAACCCAAGCACCCATCGACAAATGAACGGATAAAGAAAATGTGGTGCACCCGCACAACAGATTACTATTGCGCCATAAAAAGGAACGTAGTTCTGATGTACGTTGCAAGATACATCAACCTGAAAACAACATGCTAAGTCACATAAGCCAGTCACAAAAGGACAAATACAGTGATTCCACTTACATAAAGTATCTAGAATGGGCAAATTCATAGAGACAGAAAGTGGCTACAGGTTACCAGGGGCTGGGGGAGCAGGAACTGGGGAGCTATTGCTCAACGGGTGCAAAGTTTCTGTTTGGGGCGATGGCAGTGTTTGGGAAACAGTGGTGACGGCTGAACATTGTGAATGCTCTACTTATACAACACAAGTCAGTTGTACCACTGAGTCGTATTGAAAAATGGTTAAAACGGCAAGTGTTGTGTTACATATATATTCTATCACAATTGTATTTTTTATTTTTTTATTCTTTTGATATATTTTCTCCAGACAGGGTCTCGCTTTGTCACCCAGGCTGGAGTACAGTGGTGTGATCATAGCTCACTGCAGCCTTGACCTTCTGGGCTTCAGTGATCTTCCCATCTCAGCCACCCGAGTAGCTGGGACCACAGTAACGCACCACCATGCCTGGCTGTTTTCTAATTTTTTGTAAAGACGTGGTGTCACTATGTTGCCCCGGCTGCTATCAAAATTTTCAAAAGCAAGAGAATATGCAGGATACTGGTTATCTTGGAGTGGGGAGGTGGAGTTGGGGAGACGGCAGAGCACCTGGGTGTATTTCAGTAGGGCATTGGTACAGGGCCCATTCCTGGGCTGGCCAGTGGACTTACAGACATTCATTAGCTTATTTTTTATTTGTATTTGTATTTATTTTATTTTATTTTATTTTATTTTATTTTATTTTATTTTATTTATTTTCTGAGATGGAGTCTTGCTCTGTCACCCAGGCTGCAGTGCAGTGGTGCGATCTCAGCTCACTACAACTTCTGCCTCCCGGGTTCAAGCAATTCTCCTGCCTCAGCCTCCTGAGTAGCTGGGATTACAGGCGCCTACCACTGTGCCCGGCTAATCTTTTTGAATTTTTAATGGAGACGGGGTTTCACCATGTTGGCCAGGCTGGTCTTGAACTCCTGACCTCGTGATCTGCCCCCCTCAGCCTCCTAAAGTGCTGGGATTACAGACTAGAGCCACCGTGCCCAGACTTATTGATTTACTTTTTTGAGATGGAGTCTCTACCACGCAGGCTGGAGTGCAATGGCACAATCTCGGCTCACTGCAACCTCCACCTCCCAGGTTCAAGTGATTCTCCTGCCTCAGCCTCCCAAGTAGCTGGGATCACAGGCATGCACCACCACATCTGGATATATATATATATTTTGTATTTTTGTTAGAGACTGGGCTTCACCATGTTGACCAGGCTGGTCTCGAAATTCTGACCTTAGGTGATCCGCCCACCTCAGCCTCCCAAAGTGTTGGCCACCACGCATGGCCTTAGCTTATTTTCTAAACAGAAAATAAAATGAAAGAGGGCCTTGGATGGACAAGTGTTGATGGATAATGACAATCTGGCTCTGTGAATCTGAAGCAACAACAACGAAAGACAGAAGGAAAATACCATGTTCATATGAGAACATGAGAAGCCCTCCGGGGCCCTGCCCATCTGAAAAAATGGCGTAGTAGGCCAGGTGCAGGTGGCTCACACCTGTAATCCCAGCACTTTGAGAGGTTGAAGTGGGTGGATCACCTGAAGTCAGGAGTTCAAGACCAGTCTGGCCAACATGGTGAAACGCCGTCTCTACTAAAAATACAAAAATTAGCTGGTGTGGTGGTGGGTGTCTGTAATCCCAGCAACTAGGGAGGCTGAGGCAGGAGAATTGCTTGAACCCAGGAGGCGGAGGTTGCAATGAGCCAAGATTGCGCCACTGCACTCCAGCCTGGGGGACAGAGCAAGACTCTGTCTCAAAAGAAAGAAAGAAAGAAAAAAAAAATGTAGCAGAAATAGACCAAAGAGTAAAGGCAATTCAATGGAGAAACGGTAGCCTCCCCAGCAAATAGTGCTGGAACAACTGGACATCCACATGGAAAAATGAACCTAGGCACAGACTGCTGTGGCTTGAAGGTATGTGGCCTTCCAAAATTCATATGCTGAAACCTAATTATCAAGATGATGGTATCGCAGGGCGGGGCCTTTGAGAGGTGATTCGGTCAAGAGGGCTCCACTCTCATGAACAGGATTAGTGCCCTGATAAAAGAGACTTCATGGAGCGGTCTTGCTTTTCTCCCCTTTTCCAACATGTAAGGACATCATGAGAAGACATCATTGATGGGACGGACCTTCACCAGGCATGGAACCAGTTGGCACTGTGATCTTGGGCTTCCCACCCTCCAGAACTGTGAGAAAAATGATCTGAGACAGACCTTCCATCCTTCACAAACATTATCTCAAAACAGATCATGGACTCAAATGTAAAACACAAAACTATCAAATCCTAGAGGATAACATGGGAACATCTAGGTGACACTGGGTTTGGTGATGACTTCTTTAGATACAAGGCCAACAGCACGACCCATGGAGGGAGAACAAAGCAGCAAACTCAGCTCATGGCCAAGTAAGGAAAGGGCAACCCGGTCACTCTAGGCCAAGGCTCCCAGGAGAAGGGAGCGGGACAGTTTCTGGGTTGTGGTCTGGCTTCAGCCTCCCTGACAGTACCTTCTGGAAAAGCCAGTGGGCAAGGTCGTTAGAGACTCCTGGGAAACATGGGTCCCCACTCACACATCTGACAGGGCTGGGCTGGGGACTGGGGATTGCATGCATCCAGTGGAAAAAATACAGTTGGCCTTCATATCCGTGGGTTTCACATCTGAGGATTCAACTGGCCATGGATGGAAAACACTTGAAAAATAAAAAATAGCAATACAACAATAAAGATAATACAAATTAAAAAACAAATCAGGCCGGGCGCAGTGGCTCATGCCTGTAATCCCAGCACTTTGGGAGGCTGAGTCGGGCGGATCACGAGGTCAGGAGATCGAGACCATCCTGGCGAACACGGTGAAACCCTGTCTCTACTAAAAATACAAAAAATTAGCCGGGCGTGGTGACAGGCACCTGTAGTCCCAGCTACTAGGAAGGCTGACGTGGGAGAATGGCGTGAACCTGGGAGGCGGAGCTTGCAGTGAGCCGAGATCGCGCCACTGCACTCCAGCCTGGGTGACAGAGCGAGACTCCGACTCAAAAAAAAAAAAATCAATACACTATAACTGTTTATGTAACATTGACATTGCACCCGGTAATATGAGTAATCTAGAGAAGATTTAAAGCATTAGGGAGGATGAGCAAAGGTTCTATGCAAATAGTATGTCATTTTAGATCAGGGATTTGGGCGTCCATGGATTTTGGTATCCCCAGTAGGGGGAAGCCTGGAACCCATGCCCCGTGGACACCAAGGGACAACTGTAGTCAGAAGGGTGGGATCCTCTGTGTGTCCCGCTTCTAAGAGCACCATGGCCTTTTTGCAGCTCTCTATGGTGGGTCAGAGTGGAGCCCTTCTGTGGGGTGTCATGGCATCCTCAGTGGGTCCAAGCTCTGGGACGTGGAGGGAGAGCAGGGACCTACCTCATCAGCACAGAGTAAGATAGGACCCATCCAGGTAGGAATCTGGGCCAGACTCACCTGGGTACCCATCTTCAGGTTAAAGAATGCTGGAGTGCCCCGGGGAGCACGGTGGTGCCGCCCTCACCCTGTCTCTGTCTTGAGCGCAATCGCCCGCTCCAGCCTGACTGCTGTGCTGGGATGTCACTGCACTGTCCTCAAGCTGCACTGTCAAGCGCAGTAACTGCCCCAGGATCAGCTGTGTCTCATGTCCTTCCTCCCGGATGCTCTCCCAGGGCTGTATATTTGTTAGGGTTTTCTAATTGCAGGGAGAAGAGTATTCTAACTTTAGCAAGAAAATGGATTTATCTGGCATGATGCTGGGTAGATCACCAAATTGGTGGAATGTCTAATGGAGCGGGCTTTCGGACACACAGGCAAGACCAGTTCTTTTTTTGTTTTGTTGTTTTAGAGACTGAGTCTCACTCTATGGCCCCGGCTGGAGTGCAGTGGTGCAACCACAGCTCCTTATAACATTGAATTCCTGGGGCCAGCCATCCTCCCGCCTCAGCCTCTTGAGTAGCTGGGACTACAGGTGCGTGCCACCACGCCCGGCTAACTGAGACCTGTTTTGAGTGGGATCCAGAGCAAGAAAGGACCCTGCAGGAGGACCACCAGCAGTGAGAGCCAACCTAACGGTGCTGGAGGGATCTGTCCATGGTAAGCCAGGGTGCTATGCGGAACCGTCAGGAAGCCTCAATGGAAGGATCCCAGCAGGGACCACAGAGGCTGTGGCAGGGCCACACCTTCAGTGGCAGAGCTACTCACCACTGAAAAAAACATAGCTATGGCCATGCTACCGGGACCTAGAAGAGACTTACAGACTGACCATGGGGCATCCAGGGCCTGTGTGACCCAAGCCACCCATTGTGAACTGAGTATTGAGGTGGAGATGGCACACTGAGGCCCAGGCAGTCCAGACCCCCGGTCACCCGGCTCTTTCAGACTGGTATGCCCCCTCAGCTCACACCTATGGCCTCATGGGAGGTGGTGGTGGGATGTCCCCATGACTGACTCAGACCCAGGTCCTCGACTGGTCATCTCATGTCACCACTAGGAAAAACACCTGCTGTCACACTGAGGCCCTATGCAGGGTGGCCCTGAGGGACAGCAGTGAGGGGACATCCTCTCGGGGAGCAAGACACTAGGTTGTCTACTTTGTAGAGGGAGAAATGGCCTGAGATGAAGGTGTCCATGACCCCCGGGCAGTGGAAAATGGCTGGGCTCACTGGTCAGGGACCCGGGTGGAGGAAGATTGGAAGAAGAGACAGGTTTGGCGAAGAGGTACCCACGGGAGTGCTCAGGGAGCGTGTGGAGCCCCGTGCTCGTGCTCGCGCCCATGGCGCCGGGGAGCATGCAGTGTGGAGGGGGCGCGCCAGAAGCTAGCGAGCAGAGGGGACCATCTGGTGGAGGTCAGCCAGCTTCTCCCCAGGATGCGATGGACCCACGATGCCAGTGGCCATGGTGGGAGGGCTGGAGGCTCTGTATAAGCCCAACGGCAAGGGCTTCCTCTTACCACGGCTCACCTAGACACTGCCGCTAGTGAATGTTCCATCCACCAGCTGCAGACACCGATGCTGAGCCCTCAATATGACGCCATTCCTCAAGACTAGCCAGCCATTGGGTGGCAGGTTGCAACCTGCACACCAGCCCTTGTCTCAAGTTCTGCTTTCTGGGAGAAGCCCTGGATAAGAAACTCGCCTCCCTTCTCCATATTCTGGGCAGGCCGGCCATTCCTGATTTGTCCTCTAACGAGGAGTCAGGGAGGAAAGGAAGGGCTCTAATTAAACAGCCCCGTGTGGCTGGGGGTTCCCTCACTTGCCCAAACCTGGAAATGAAGCATGTAGCAATTTCTCCAAGTGATCTCCTGCAGCCAGGGCAGCCCCTGGGGACGCAGACTTTCACCCGCTGCTGCTTTCCAGGCAAAGGCCTTCTCCCTCCAGGCTTGTCCAAGAAGAGGGGGAGGTGGTGGGAGAGAAGAGGAAGAGATGGAAGGGCTGTGAAAGCGGGGGCCGGGTGAGGGCTGGGGCTGAGGAACAGGTAGGCGGCGGACCCAGGCTGGCCAGTGCTGGGTGCAGGTCCGGGTCCCAAGGCCTCCGATGCCACTCTCCCCACGACCCACCCCCTCCCCACGCTTCGCTCATCCTTTTCTCTCTCTTTCTTTTCTTTCCTTTCTCTCCTCCCTTTCTGTCTTTCTTTCTTGCTTTAAACAAAGGTGTCCGTTTCAAAGACAGCAGGGAATGGCTGAGTTGAAGGAGGGATGCAGTCATTTAAGGCGAAGCCCGAGGAAGGAGCAGAGGCGTGAGGGCTGCTGCGTCCAGGACCGGGGAGAGGGGCTGAAATCGCAGACTCTCTGTGGGGGACCCAGGAGACTGCTCCTCCTGGCAGGACCCCTCTCTCCCAGAGCCGCATAGCGCAGACAACGCGCCTGGTACCCGCCCCTCAGGACCGGACGCCGGGTGTCGTGGGGTGCCTAGGACCCCCGCCCGCTTCCGTCGAGCGCCCACCCCCGGCTTCCCGCGCCGGCTCCAGCGCCCCCGCCGCTCCCTCCCGCAGCCGTCCCCGCTCCCCTCCCCGCCCCTCCCGGCGCGCGTGCGCCCCGTGCCCGCGCCCCTCCCCCGCCGCCGTGGGCGCGCTCGCGTGCCCGTCGTCCCGGGCGGGAGCTGTAGACGGCCGGCAGCTGCTGGACGAAGAGCGGGCGCCGGGAGCGCCGAGAGCGCGGCCGGGCGAGGCGGGAGCGCGGGCGCTGGCCTGGCCGCGGGCGGGGGCCGCCGCCGCGCCGCTGCCCCCTGTCGCGGGCCGGGCCGCGGCGCCGAGAGCGAGGGCCGGGCTCCCGGGGCTGGCGGCCATGGGCAGGAGCCGGAGGCGGCAGCGGCAGCGGCAGCGGCGGGCCCCGCGGGCGGGGAGGCGCGCGGCCCACGGCCCCTGACGGCCTCTGGCGGCCCGGCGCGCCCCCGCGCTCCCTGGGGGGCCGTAGCCTGGCAACGCCCGGCGCGCCCGCCCATCCCCCGCTGCCCTTTTTCTCCTGGCCGGGTGCGAGGGAGCATGCCCGCGCCTGGCCTCGGCCAGCGAAGAGTTAACCTGAGGGGCGAGCCGCTGTCCCCACCTCGGGGGCGTGCCCCCCTCCCCCGCTAGGCGGCCCGCCCCCCGCGCCAGGGTATGGCCCCCGGCCCCGGCCCGGGACCCAAGGTCCCGCGCCCAGGTCAGTGAAAGGCGTCTTCCCGTTCCCGCCCTCCGCCTCCTCTCGCCCGCCAGCAACATGGGATGTAATATGTGCGTGGTCCAGAAACCGGAGGAGCAGTACAAAGTGATGCTGCAGGTAGGGCAGCCGGCGCTGCGGCGGGGGCGCGGCCCTCCGCGGGGAGGAGCGGGCCAGTGGGGAGGCCCGGAGCGGCGGGCGTGGGAGAGCGGGAGGGCTCGAGGAGGACAAGGTAGGGAGCCGTCCGCACCCTCCCATCCAGGTGCTGTTGGGTGTTGGCGCTCCGTGGGAACCAGCCACGGGTGGGGTGGGAAGTTGGGGTTGGCCCGGGTGGGGCGCGCTTCCGTCCCGGGAGGCGCGGTGCGGCGGGCGCGGGATGGAGGTTGCATAGCAACGAGCGCAGTTCCCCGCACACGCTCTCCCCGCAGGACCCAGGGCGGGGGAGGGAGCCAGGCTCCCGCCGTGCGGGGGGCGCCGAATCTAGATCCCGGCGGGCCTGGAGCGTGGGAGTGCGTGGGCCTCCCCGGGCGCGGTCCAAGTTCGTCCGGGGGCTGGGTGCCCACCCCGACACCCACTCCCGCCTGGCCCTGCCCGAACGATGGGCTCCCGGGCCTTGGGCGTCTCGGGTGAGTGGGCACCGCCAGGATCAGCGGGTTGGGCTCTCTGCGGGCAGCAGTGCCTGGCCGGGCTTTGGGGGGCGTGGACCAGCAGGGCCCCACGGGGAGGGAAGGAGACGCGGGGCCCGGAGCTCGGACCTGGAGCCCAGCCCCGCGGCCCGGAACGGGGCTTCTTGCCTGTGCGTGGCGTGACTACGTGAGTGCGTTCCTGTGCCCCGTCTCTGTGTGCGCGGAGGCTCCCCCGGCCCCGCATTTGTGTACTTTCTGTGTGCACTCTGCAAACTGTCCAGAGAAATGTCCCGGATGCTGTGGGCCGAGACCCCCTAGGGCTAAGTGGAGGGAGGTCAAGGTCAAGGCACCCAGGAGCAGACAGGGCTCAGACAGGTATGCGTTTAGTGGCCTGGATTCAACTCCCGGGTTTATTGGTCTGGACTGGGAAGGAATCAAGTGCTTTGCAGGAAGGGTGTTGACTTGGGAGAACGTGGGGGAACCCGTGCAGGGATCGGCGAGAACTCCGGGGCAGGGGCGGGGGGAGGAGGGGCTGGGCACGGGGGAGAATTCCCAGGAATCCGGGGACTGACTTCACGCTGTGAGCCGAGCTCCTCTGGCCACCTTGTGCGGGAGCGGAGGGGCAGGGCGGGGACGCAAATCTTGCCCCACCCTGGCGGAGCTCCTGGTCCTCTCTCCCCGGCCCTTCTCCGGGGGTGCGCGGGGCCCTCGGCTTCTCCCGTTCGCTGTCCTCCGCCTTCTTCCCTCTCAGTTCCCGGCTGCCGCTCCTCGTCTCTTGTTCCCGCTGTTTGGAAACCTTGGGTGGCCATTGCCAGCCCCCTAGCGGGATAGGAATGCGACCGAGAGGGCGTCCTGTGGAATCCGTGTTGGATTCCAGGGCTGGGATGGTTGGTTGACGGGGACTCTGGATCCCATCCTACTGCTTCCTTTTCGGGAGTCATTCCATCAAACGGCAAGCGATTTCTCCAAGCGATTCCTCCGGGGCCGTTTTGACTTTCCTGGAGAAGGATTGGTGTCGCTCTTCATTTAAGGCCAACCTCGTGGGGACTTGTGGATAAGGTAGAGCGACCCGAGCTGCACCCCAGGCCTGAAATGAGCCATGAGACGACACCGGTAGCCCTTGGGGCTCCCCACAGCCCTCCGGGAAGGCCTCGGCAGGTCGGGCTGGGCCTGCCTTCAGGGAGGTGAACTTGGGTGGGCCCTCCCTGCTCTGCGCCCTAAGCTCTCCTTCATGGAAGGGACTTGCCCTCCCCAAGGAGGCCCGCCAGGAGGAGGGCCGCTGCCGCGTGCGCCCTCGATGCGCTTTCCTGCTGCGCTCCCTTTGAAAATTCCCGTGGAAGTTTGGCTGCAAACTTTCACTTTCTACATTCCTCCTTGGCCCAATCAGAGCCGGGATTTTAGGAGGAGAACCATCCTTTACAACTAAGGGAAAACAAGAGGACTGAAAAAAGTAGATACAGAAAGCAGTGCAAGCCATGAGCTGTCCCAGGGGACTGCGCTTCTGGGGGTGGACGCATCACCAGGTCCCAGCCTCTTCAGAGGAGAAGGAGCTTTTGTTCCAAAAGACAGGTCAGCTTCTGGGACCCCGTGCCTGCTTCCCGGCCTCCCTAAACACGGGTGCTCCCCCATCTTCAGGGGGCACTTCTCCCTGTCTCCCCTGAGTAACCTCATCTGCACCCCCTTGGGCCTCTGCACCTTGTCAGGGTGAGGCACTTCATGGGTCTGATTTTCAGAAAGAAGCACATGTGCATTTGCAGCGCCTTCCATATACAATCCACAGAGGCCTGGGATCCCCAGGCTGGGAACCCCCAAGTCTCTAGCCTACCCTTGTGTTCCAAGCCATTTTCTGCCAATGACTTACAGCACTTCCAAAATTACAGCTGTATTGAGCTATAATTCTCCTACCGTACAACTTACCCTTTCAAAGCGTACAACTCAGTGGTTTTTAGTATACTCACAAGGTTGTGCAACCCACACCAGTAATTCCAGAACATTTTCATCACCCCCAAAGAAACCCTGCACTCATTAGCCGTCACATCCCCATTTCTCCCACAAACTTCCTAGCCCCTGGCACCCACCAATCTACTTCCTGTCTCTATGGGTTTGTTTATTCTAAACATTTCATAGAAACTGACCTTTTGTGTCTGGCTTTCATTAATCATAATGTTTTCAAGGTTCATCCATGTATCAGTAGTCAATTTCTTTTTATTGCCAAATAATATTTCATATTGTGACGTACAACATATTTATCCATTCGTCAGTTGATGGGCATTTGGGGTGCTTCCACCCTTGGGCTGTTGTGAATAGCGCTGCTGTGAACACTGGTCTACTTGTATCTGTTTGAGTCCTTGCTTTTAATTCTTTGGAGTATGTGCCTGTAGCAATTGAACTGCTTTCCACAGTGGCTGGAACCAGTTTACATTCCCACCAGCAACATACAAGGGTTCCAATTTCTCTATATCTTTGCCAACAGTTGTTATTTTCTGGGTTTTTGTTATGGCTGTCCTGCTGGGTGTGAAGTGGTATCTCATTGTGATTTTGATTTGCACTTCCTGTTAGCTAAATGATGTTGAGCATCTTTTCTTGTGCTTGTTGGCCATTTGTGGATCTTCTTTAGAAAAATGTCTGTCCTTAAGCCAGGGCCACACTGCTTTCATTACTGCAGCTTTGTAGTAAGTTTTGAAATAAGGAAATGAGAGTCCTCCAACTTTGTACGTCTTTTTCAAGACTGTTTTGTCTATTCTAAGTCCCTCAAGTTTCCATATTAATTTCAGGATCAGGTTGTTAATTTCTGGAAAGAAGCCAGCTGGCATTTTGATAGAGATTGCATCAAATTTGTGGATCAATTTGGGTAGTATTGTTCATGAACATGGGGTGCGTTTTCCATTTATTTAGGTCTTTAATTTCTTTACATGATGTTTTGCACTTTTGTTAAGTTTATTCATGAGCATTTTCTTTATGATGCTATCGTAAATGGAATCGTTTTCTTAATTTTACTTTCAGCCTTCTCATTGCTACTGTATAGAAATACAATTGATTGGCTGAGCGTGTTGGCTCACGCCTGTAATCCCAGCAATTTGGGAGGCCAAGGCGGGTGGCTCACCTGAGGTCAGGAGTTCAAGACCAGCCTGGCCAACATAGTGGAACCCTGTCTCTACTAAAAATACAAAAAAAATTAACGGGGCATGGTGATGTGTGCCTGTAATCCCAGCTACTCAGGAGACTGAGGCAAGAGAATCGCGTGAACCCCAGAGGCAGAAGTTGCAGTGAGCTGAGATCACACCGCTGCACTCCAGCCTGGGTGACAGGGCAGGACTCAGTCTTAAAAAAAAAAATTGATTTTTATACATTGATCCTATATCTTGCGACCTTACTAAAATTGTTTATTAAGTATAATTTGTTTAGTAGATTCCTCAGGATTATCTACATATTAGGATCATGTCATTGGCAAATAGAAATCGTTTTTCTTCTTCCTTTCCAATCTGGATGCCTTTGATTTCTTTTCTTTTCTTTCTTTTTTTTGAGACACAGTCTCACTCTGTCACCCAGACTGGAGTGCAGTGGTGCAATCTCGGCTCACTGCAACCTCCGCCTCCCGGGTTCAAGTGATTCTCCTGCCTCAGCTTCCCATGTAGCTGGGATTACAGGCACACACTACCACACCCAGCTAATTTTTGTATTTTTAGCAGAGACGAGGTTTTGCCATGTTGGCCAGGCTAGTCTTGAACTCCTGGCCTCAAGCAATCCTGCCCGCCTCGGCCTCCCAAAGTGCTGGGATTATCGGTGTAAGCCACCATTCCCGGCCCTTCGATTTCTTTTTCTTGTTAATTTGCGCTGGCTAGAGTCTCTAGTACAATGTCGAATAGAAGTGCCGGTGAATGTCTTTCCCTTGTTCCTCATCTTAAAGGTAAAGAAGCTTCCAGTGTTTCACTAGGGGGTATAAAGTTAACTGTGGCTTTTTCATAGCTGTTCTTTATCAGGGTAAGGAAGTTCCCATTCTATTCCTAGTGTGTTTTCATCATGAGAGGCGTTGGATTGTGCAGTGCTGCTTCTGTGGCTAGTGAGATGACCACATGTTTCCTTTATTCCACGGATTTGGGCTGTCACAGGCACTTTCGTGTGTCATGTCGGAACCTCAGCCCCATTCCTATATTCCAATCATGTCCTCTTAGTTTGGAAAATCTGGGACCTCCCCTGAAAATGGCGGATTACTGCGTGTTGAGTTAGGAAAAGGAAGCAGGCTGGTTGCCCAGAATGGAAGGCAGGAAGCAGCATGTCCCCAGCTCCGGAGCCTTTTCTGCAGCCCATGTCCCTCCACTGCCACTGGGCCCCCTTGTCGTATATCTCATCATGGTCCACACTCTGCTGAACTTGTCTCGGCCTTGGCACCCCCTTCTCTGACACCATGATGTGCTTGCTAGCATCCGGGCACGCCGGAGATGGTCGGGGGATAAACCCCTGGTGCTTAGGACTGGTCTCCCGCCCATCCTACTCAGGCTTTACAGGGGGAGTGGGTCAGGACCGCCTGTCGTCTCCCCTCCGTCCACATCGAAGGAGGCCAAAGGACACCTGGCCAGCCCTTCTGGTGATCTCCCAGGCATTCTTGCCTAAAGCACCTACATGTGAGCCCCCATGGTGCTGGCAGCCATCCTGGGTGCGTGGCATTCAGCAGGAAGACACTGCAGACAGGGCCTCACCCCCTCCCCCAGACTCCCCTTTTTGTTGTTGTTGTTGTTGCTGTTTTTTGAGACAGAGTTTTGCTCTTGTTGCCCAGGCTGGAGTGCAATGGCACGATCTGGGCTCACCAAAACCTCCGCCTCCAGGGTTCAAGCGATTCTCCTGCCTCAGCCTCCCGAGTAGCTGGGATTACAGGCATGCGCCACCACGCCTGGCTAATTTTGTATTTTTAGTAGAGATGGGGTTTCTCCATGTTGGTCAGGCTGGTCTCGAACTCCCGACCTCAGGTGATCCACCCACACCGGCCTCCCAAAGTGCTGGGATTACAGGAGTGAGCCACCACGCCTGGCCCCAGGCTCCCCTTTTTATAAGGGGGAGACCATCGCCAACACGTGGGCAACTGCGGGGGAGAGAAAGTACTGCCTGAGTGCAGGAGCCTCCAAACTGCTCTCCCACCCACCAAGCAAGGTGGCTTCTCTGGCTCCCTCCTGCTTGCACGGGGGCTTCCTGTGAGCAGGGATTTGGGTCTGACACGGGCACTCTGCCTTCCCGCTTCACCAGCACCAGATGGTGCCAGCACATCCACGCTGGCCTCCACCCTTCCAGGGGAAAGCTGGACTCTCAGTCAACTCAGTGGTTCTGCCGCAGAAGCTGACTGGGGAAGAAGCAGGCTCTGAGAAAGTCCTTGTGGAGTGGAAGAACAGAGGGCCGGACACTGAATTCTGACTGCCATCTTCCGGACCAGGTCATCCTGTTTTGTATCATCGTCCCAAGATTATAGAATGCCCTTTCCCCTCTCACCTCGGGGTTCCTGAGGACTGTCCAGTCTGCTGAAATGAAATTCGATAGTGCCAGAGAGCAGATTCATGGTGGCAGGGATGGGCAGAGGGGCATGAGGACACTTTTGGGGAAGATAGAAATGGCCACTGTCCTGACGGTGGTGACGGTTCCCCAGGTTCATGTATGACATATGAACGCCTGCCCTCTGCACGCTGAAGATGTGCAGGTCACCAGCCAGCAACAGACCCCACCAAAGCTTTAGAACAGGGACTCCATGGCCGCATGCGCGCATCCCGGGGGGAAAGGCGTCCTTTCCTTCCTTCTACTTCAGGGGCCCTGCCAGAGAAGGCAGTGCAGTGTGGAGATAGGAATGGAGGCAGCCGCCAACTGACAGCTGTGTGGCCAGGGGCAAGTCGCTGCGTGGCCCACTGGCTCAGTGACTCAGTTTCCTCAACAGTGAAATGGCGGTGAAGAGTGCTTGCCTCCGAAGGCCATTGTGACAAGGAAAACAGATGGCGTGTCCCCCGGGATCTCACTGGGTGGAGGGGGGAGTTGCTGCCCTCAGGCCATTCGGTTGGTCATTAAGAAGTGGAAATTGGCCGGGCGCGGTGGCTCACGCCTGTAATCCCAGCACTTTGGGAGGCCGAGGTGGGTGGATCACGAGGCCAGGAGTTCGAGACCAGCCTGGCCAGCATGGTGAAACCCCGTCTCTACTAAAAATACAAAAAATTGACCAGGTGTGGTGGCTCACACCTGTAATCTCAGCACTTTGGGAGGCTGAGGTGGGCGGATCACCTCAGGTCAGGAGTTCGAGACCAGCCTGACCAACATAGAGAAACCCCATCTCTACTAAAAATACAAAATTAGCCGGGCATGGTGGCACATGCCTGTAATCCCAGCTACGCGGGAGGCTGAGGCAGGAGAATTGCTTGAACCCAGGAGGCGGAGGTTGTGGTGAGCTGAGATCACGCCATTGCACTCCAGCTTGGGCTCATAACTCCGTCTCAAAAAATATATATATATATTAGGCGGGCATCACGCACCTGTAGTCCCAGCTACTCGGGAGGCTGAGGCAGGAGAATTGCTTGAACTCAGCAGGTGGAGGTTGCATGAGTCAAGATCAAGCCACTGCACTCCAGCCTGGGCGACAGAACGAGACCCTGTCTCAAATAAATAAATAAAATAAAAATAAAAATAATGAAAAAGGAAATTACATGGAGAAGGCCTTACCTCTGGGTATGTCGCAGCTAATGCCCAGTGACAGAAGAATGTCCAATATTATTCTGAGAATTTCACTCAGGAAAGGGACCTCCAAGTTTTGAAGAAGTGCGATGTAGTATAATATTAGTTAGGACAGCCTGGGCAACATGTTGAGACCTTGTCTCTACAAAAAGAAAAAATTGCTCAGGCGTCGTGGCATGCGCCTCTAGTCCCAGCTTCTGGGGAGGCTGAGTGGGAAGATTGCTTGAACCCAGGAGTTGGAGGCTTCTGTGAGCCGTGATTGTACCACTGCACTCTAGCCTGGGCAATGGAGCCAGACTATGTCTGGAAAAAAAAAAAAAGACAAGAAAGAAAGAAACAAAAACCAGATGGACAGGGAACAAAGCGGAGGCATATGTGGTCATTTTGCACAGGAGTTGGGCCAGAGGAGGCGAGGCTGAGCAGCCTGGGGCTGGACAAGATGTCCTCCCTTTCAGTGCATTCTGCCTGTCCTCATGGCTGCCTGGAGCATTGAGAATGAAAAACGCTGCAGAGGGAATATTGCTTTGATTGTTGCTAGATGTGAACTGTGCCCTAAGCCAGTCAGGTTAGCCCGAGGTGGGTGGGAGAATGGGTTTAGTTGCTGGGCCACGTGCCTGGAAAGCTGTGAATATGTACCCGAAGGTTGATCTTGATAATGGCTTCAGGAAGTGGTTGGCTTTTCCTGTGCAAGGTGTGGGACACCCCCCTTTCCTGTTTTTTTTTTTTTTTTTTTTTGAGACACTCTTGCTCTGTCACCCAGGCTAGAGTGCAGTGTTGTGATCTCGGCTCATTGCAGCCTCTGCCTCCTGGGTTCAAGCAATTCTGCCTCAGCCTCCCGAGTAGCTGGGATTACAGGCACCTGCCACCACACCTGGCTACTTTTTGTATTTTTAGTAGGGACAGGGTTTCACCACGTTGGCCAGGCTGGTCTCAAACTCCTGATCTCTAGTGATCCGCCTGCCTCAGCCTCCCAAAATGCTGGGATTACAGGCGTGAGCCACCATGCCCAGCCTCCTTTCTGCTTCTGAGCCAGGACTACGGAGGTGTCTGAGAGGCCACCGCTCTCCCGGAAAGGTGGGGGCCAGGTGGATTGATGAGACTTCAGCAGACCCTGGGCTTCAGGGAGGGAAGGGGAAGTGAGGGGAAAGAAAGATGTTTGCCTCCTGCAGAAGGCCTTTATTGAGGTCCGCCCTGGTTCCTCCAGGGTGCGCTCTGAGACAGTACAGCGCCACCGTCCACCCGAAGTCCTTGTTAAAGTGCACTTTCTGACTGAGCCACCAGCATGGGGCCTGGGATTCTGCACTTCTCACCAGCTCCCAGGTGATGTGGATCCCACTGGCTGTGAGTAGCTAGGGCCTTGGGTAGGAACCGGGAGTAGATCCATGGTAGCCCCAAACCACATTAACATGGATGGTGAAGTGAGGTGTTGTGTGTTTTTTTTTTTTTACAAATGTAGGGTGAGGCCTCACCCCACACCTATTAAATCAGAACATCCAGGGGTCGTTGCCTACATGGGGGCTTTACAGGACATAACTTGTTCTTCCCTGCCATGTGCAGCTAACTGACCCTCCTTCCCTGTCACCGGCACCGCTACCAGTATACATGTCTCTCATGGACACCCAGACACCCCTTCCCCCCACTAACTGCTCAAAGGCCTTTGAGATGAAGCCCTCCCATGTTTCTCTCTCTTCTGCCCCCAGGCAGAAAGGGTGGGCACAGAATTATGGAGGCGGGTGGTGTGGCTTGCCCAGGAGGCCACACTTGGGGGCATAGGCAGCCATGCTACTTGCTGGGCCTGTCACCTCTTTGTCCCTGCTAGAATTCTTACACGTTGGTGGAGACATTTTGCAGCCACCAATGCAGTAATTAATTCAGGCAAAAATCATCACTGGATGCCAAAACCATTAGATGTAAGGTTGTTGGGGACAGAATATTCACAAAGTCTCCAAATATTACCCCAAATTACCTGTGAATCAGGAAGGGAAACTGCGTCTTTACAGGGGAGAGATCTGGCAGCCGCCACCTGGACCACGTGATCAAACAGCCTCCCCAACAGTGGGGCAGCCTGACCCTGCCAGCCGCCAGATGCGGGGCTGGGGAGGAGACATACAGCATCTCCTGCAAGGCGCTCTTGTCAAAACGCTCAGCCTGAATCACACCGTGGGAATGAATCAGGCAATTTCAGACTCTGGCACATTCTATAAGGACTGGTCTCTTGCAAGAAGTCATTCCCATTAAAGTAAATATATATATATATATATATATATATTTTTTTTTTTTCTAGATTAGAGAGGAGACATAATAACTAGAGACCTAACAACCGAATGTAATATGTGTGCTTCTTGATTGAATCCTAGATTTTTTGTTTGTTCGTTTTGTTTTTGAGATGGAGTCTTTCTGTGTCACCCAGGCTGGAGTGTGATGGTGTGATGATCTCAGCTCACTTCAACCTCTGCTTCCTGGGTTCAATCGATTCTCCTGCCTCAGCCTCCCAAGTAGCTGGGACTACAGGCTGCACCACCACGCCCCGCTTTTTTTTTTTTTTTTTTTTTTTTGAGATGGAGTCTTGCTCTGTCGCCCAGGCTGGAGTGCAGTGGCACGATCTCGGCTCACTGCAACCTCCTCTGCCTCCCGGGTTCAAGCGATTCTCCTGCCTCAGCCTCCCGAGTAGCTGGGACTACAGGTGCAAGCCACCACGCCCGGCTAATTTTTGTATTTTTAGTAGAGACGGGGTTTCACCATATTGGCCATGCTGGTCTCGAACTCCTGACCTCGTGATCTGCCCGCCTCAGCCTCCCAAAGTGCTGGGATTACAGCATGAGCCATTGTGCCCAGCCTCAAATCCTAGATTTTTAAAAAAACTATAAGGGTGTTAGCGGGACAGCTGGGGAGATGTGAGGCTGGCCCATTGTATGAGTGCGTTATTCCGTGCTAAGGGTGTTGTGGTTCCACGGAGAGTGGGACTGATGGCATCTTGCTTTCAAATGCTTCTGCACATGTGTGTGTAGAAACCCCAAGAGCAGGTGTGGGGAATCTGCAGATGTTCCCACATGCTTGTGGGCGGACAATTTTCAAAATCCCGAGCTGGGGAAACATGAATGGGGACTTTGCTGGGCCACTGAGTGGGTGAATGTAGTGAGCCTGCGGCTTCTCCTTTCTCCTCTGATGCTCTGGGAGATCCCCCTGATGCCTGACTTGGCCTGGAAGCTAGAGTCACAACTGCTTCCAAGGTGTCCTGGATACTCCAGATGGCAGAGCTGAGAGCCAGCAGGTAGGTCAGAGCTCGGCCTGGGGCAGAGGATAACTTCCTGTCTCTGTCCTTCCCCAGTCTGTTTCCTACTCTACAGCAGTGGGGTAAGGGGAGTCCGAAGGTGGCAGCCCCCCACCCCCCGTGGCAGCCACGGCGGCCCCTGGAAGTGATGTGGCTTCACCTCCCATCCCGCGCGTTGCCAGTGAGAGTGAAAGGGGTCGCAGGCACCGTGTGACAAGCACTTGGGATTGCGTGTCTCCCAGGCCACAACTGTTTTCTTAGCCTCTCCGGCCTCTCTTCGCGGCTTCCCAGAGATTCCTGATCAGCAAGAGGGCGTCGCGCCCCACCCAGCTGTGCGCCTGCCACCGCTGGGTGCAGGAGGGTGCCTGGGGCAGGGCCTAGAAACTGCTCAGCCTCCGACGAGGTTGGCGGGGCGGGCGGGCAGGAGTCCTGCCAGTACAGCCACCAGCGTGGCGGAGGAGGGACGAGTGTGGTCCGCCCTGCTCCCGCGGCCGCAGCCGCCCCGCCGCCGTCGCGGCGCGCTCTTTGTCTGAGGCTCCGGACTCAGGGGGCGGGGCGAGCGCGCCTGGGGCCCCGCCCTCTCCTCCTAGGGCGCCCCGCTTCCCGCGTCCCCTAAGGCCCGCCAGTCCCTTGCTCAGCGGGAGATCGCCGCCCCACAGCGACTGCCCGTGGGGCCGACTGGGCGTCATGCCTGCCTCGCCTGCCCCGTGTTGCCCCCTCCCCTGTCCCTGTGTCCCCCTCCCCTGCCCGCATGTCCCTCTCATGCGGGGAAAGCGGTGCCAGCACTTTCCCCGGCCTTGCGAATTGCTCTTCCATCGGTATTCAGCCGCCCCTCTCATGTCCCTGAAAACCCAACCTGTTCCTTCTCTGCAAAAAGCTCCGGAAGGCTGTGTCGATGCAGGTCGAGCTTCCCCACCCGGCCCCCTCCCACCTTTTAGCAAATCCAGAGGTCCCACCTTCGCCCTCCCCTCCCGGGCTCCAATCCAGTGCATTGAGCTGCTCCTGGGCTTCCCTCCCGGGACTTTCTAGTCTCTCTCCCCAACCGGCTCCGTGTCAGGGTGCCCCAGGACTCTCCTTGGGCCTCTCCTGTTCTTGTCTACAGTCACTCCCTAGGTGAGCTCCTCCATCTCATGCTTTTGCTTTTTAAATTTTTATTTATTTATTTTTAAATTTTTATTATTTTTGAGACAGGGTCTCGGTCTGTTGCTCAGGCTGGAGTGGAATGGCACAATCACGGCTCACTGCAGTCTTGACCTCCCAATGCTCAGGTGATCGATCCTCTTGCCTCAGCCCTACTGCCTGCCCCCCTGCCTCCTCCACCGCTTGGGGCTACAGGAGCGAGACACCATGCCCAGCTTCGTCTCATGATTTTTTTTGTTTGAGACGGAGTCTTGCTCTGTTGCCCAGGCTGGAGTACATTGGTGTGATTTGGGCTCACTGCAACCTCCACCTCCCGGGTTCCAGTGGTTCTCCTGCCTCAGCCACCCAAGTAGTTGGGATTACAGGTGCCTGCCACCACGCCCTGCTAATTTTTGTATTTTTCGTAGAGATAGAGTTTTGCCATGTTGGCCAAGCTGGTCTTGAACTCCTGACTTCAAGTGATCCGTCCTTCTTGGCCTCCCAAAGTTCTGGGACTGCAGGCTTGAGCCACCACGCCCGGCTGTCATCTCATGATTTTAAATAAAGAAAAATTCCTAGTTTAATTGAACAGCAATGGTCACATGCCACACAGTTAGCTGACTTGGGCTTGGGCCAGACATATTTGGAGTGGGGCACTGGAGATGTCCACATGCTTCGGGAAGTTCAAGCTAGAGATAAAAACCTTCCATTTCCTGCCCTGGGCCTAATCCCTGAGTCCTTCCTTCCTCGGTCTTCCTCACTGCTGTGAGGATACCCCTGGTCCTTGTGGTCCTGTGTGGCAATTTTATGTTTTCTTGTGGTAAGGTATGCATAACATAACATTTACCACTAGTGACTTTAGTCTGTTCTCAGTTTTGTGCAGCCGTGGCCACTGTCTAGTTCCAGAACAGGTTCATCGCCCCAAAAGGGACCTCATACCCCTCAGCAGTGACTCCCCAGGCCCCACTTCCTCCAGGTCCTGGCAACCATTCGTCTGCTTTCTGTCTGCCTCTTTGCCTTGGCTAGACTGTGCTCATGCAGTTGTGTGTGCCGGTTTTTCATCCTTTTTACGTCGGGATGGGTGTACCATGTTGTGCTCATCCATTCATCCAGTGGTGGACACGGGTTTTCTCCGAGTCTTGGTTACTATGGATACTCTGCTGTGAGCATTTGAGTATAAGTTTTCTTTGCATGCCTGTTCTCAGTTCTTTGGGGATTGCTGGGTCATATAGATAAGCTACACCTAACCTTGTGAGGAGCCACCTGACTGCTTCCCTGACTGCACTATTTTACATGCCCAGCAGCAAGGCGTGAGGCTCCAGAGTCCCCGCGTCCTCTCCAATACTCCTTTCAGTGCTTCCTTTCACTGATTCCGGCCCCCTCGTGGTGTGCGGCGGTATCTCACTGTAGTTTGGGTGTGCGTTTCCTCTGTGTGTACTGGCCTGTGCTGACACGTCTTTTCCTGCGCTTATTCGATGTCTTCTTCAAGCCCTCACTGTCCCTTGCCCCCAAGCCAACAGCAGGTCCTGGCAGCCTACCTCTAAAACCCAAGCTGACTCTGGCCACATCCCACCACCTCTACTGCCACCCCTGGGGTCATGCCACCATCGTCTGTGGTCTGGGCCACTACAGTCTATCCTCCTGGGAGCTCCCTTCGCTACAAGGAAGGAAGCATGGCTGGTTTCTTGTCATCATTTAGGTCTCAGCTCAAGTGTCACTGACCCAGAGAGGCTGTCCTGACCACTGTACCCACCCAGGCAGCTTTGTCTCTGTTCCCTCCCACCTTCCAACCAAGCCCCTTGGGGAGCGGAACGGGATGGGGGGTGTGTTCTGTATCCGACCACCTCACACCCTCTGCTCCCCATGCAGTCCACCGTCTCTCCCTTCAGCTCCTTGGCACTCCTTTCCTATGGGGCACCCTGTCCAGGGCAGGTGGGGCAGGGCTCCCCCCTCTTCCCCCATCTCCTGTGCTTCCTGGGCCCACCCCGCACCATCTCTAGCCTGCCCGGGAGTCACGTGACCTCGGCCCACAGAATCCCCAGCACACACCCCACCCATAGGCCTAGCCCCAGTCCCGGGGCCCCTGGTGCCCCACTTACCAGGGCCCCTCCCCTGCCTTGCTCGCCCCCCAACACCCCTGATTGTTGGAAAGGTCTTCCCATGCCCACCACGACCCCCTCCCACTCATCTGTGGGCGGGAGAGCTTGGTCCCTGCCCCACGTTGCCCCCCTAGCATCCAGGCCCATCACTGAGCCCCCGACAGGCCTGGGAACCCCACTGGTGGGTGGGGACACACCAGCTGGGGGTCTTGCTCACACCGAGGGGCTGGGGGTGGTGGTGGCTTTCCCAGGGCACCCTGCCTTGGGCTGCAGGCCGCTGGGTGGGCACCGGCTCCCTCGGAAGGCAGCCCAACCCGGGATCCTGCCGGCCCTGGCCGCCACTCTGCCGGCCGGGGCCTGGGGCGATCAGTGCCCCAGCTCCTGTCCTCTTCTGCTCAGATGCTGGGCTGGGAGACCAGGGGCCACAGCTCGGCCACTCAGAGCCCTTTCTGCAAGTCTTAGAGGGAGCAGTTGGGGGGTGTGTGCAGAGGCGCTGCCCTGTGGGGAGGGCGCATGGCTCAGTCCTCCGGGCCCGAGGCCCGCCTAGCCTAAGTGGCCTCCAGGACCCATGGCCAGGCCCTTCTCCAGCCTTCCAGAAAGAACCAGCTTCCCAGGGTTCCCTGGGGAAGGCCTGGGGCCACCTCCTCTGGAGGGGTGGGGCCTGTGCTTCATTCCTCCTTCCCCAGGTCCCCTTCCAGGCCAGAAGGTCCCCTCCCTGACCTGGAGCTCACAGCCTTGTAATTAAATTGTAAACATCCTTGTAATTAAATTCATGTAATATCCATTATTATTATTACTATTTTAGACTAAATTACTTACAGCACATTGACTGGATCAAAGGCTACCATGAACGTTTTCAAGGGTTTTTATAGTTATTGACAAATTCTTCTCCAGAAAGTTGACCACTTTACACTCTGGGGTAAGATTCAGACTAAGTGTGTCTAGAAAGGGTGATGGGGTCGGCTGGGAGGAGGAACTGGGCTTGCAGGGGACCTGGGGCAGTGGGTGCTCTCAGTGTGCAAAGGGGAACTGGGCTGTCCCAAGCAGGGTGTGAGGGCCACTTGGGCCACATTCAGGCAGAGGGGCCCTGCTAAGGCTTGAGTCCCCTGTTCAGAGCAGGGACCATGGTGGAAATTAAGGACTTTCATGTGAACTGTGGTTGAGATTGGAGCTGCAGTCCTAGAGGCAGCCCTCTTGGGCCCATCTTGGCAGCAAATCAGGAAGGAAGTAGATCTGTGTGCTGAAGAGTCGCCATGGGGCACGTCAAGCCCCTGGCTGAGCCGTGGTGTGCTCACAGGCTGCTGCACTCCCCGGGGCAGCGGAGTGCCAGGGACTTGTATTTTCATCTTTGTGCTCCTCCGCCTCCTCAGTGTGGCGCTCTGAGCACTTTGATTATTTTTTTATTTTTTATTTTTTTGAGACGGAGTCTCGCTCTGTCGCCCAGGCTGGAGTGCAGTGGCGCAATCTCAGCTCACTGCAAGCTCCGCCTCCCGGGTTCATGCCATTCTCCTGCCTCAGCCTCTCCGAGTAGCTGGGACTACAGGCGCCCGCCACCACGCCCGGCTAATTTTTTTGTATTTTTAGTAGAGACGGGGTTTCACTGTGGTCTCGATCTCCTGACCTCGTGATTCGCCCGCCTCGGCCTCCCAAAGTGCTGGGATTACAAGCGTGAGCCACCGCGCCCGGCCGCACTTTGATTATTTGAAAGGAAATGCGAAAATTTGTACAAAATCTATTGTGCTAGCACGGGATGGAGGAGGGGTCTTTGTGAACAGGCTTTGAGGTTTGCTTGGCTCCCAGCTCACTACCCAATCAACACGGTTGACTGCCACAGGGTGGCCTCGCTAAGGTGAAGCATGATGCCCAGCATGTGGTCAGGATGGCACGGGAGCACTGGAGAAGATGAGGGTCGCTGGGAACCTGGGCGAGGGGGGACAAGGGGCATTTGAGTGGGCTTCAGGTACGTGAAGTGTTGCAAGATAAAGTGGGTTTCTTCTGGATTGTTCCAAAGGAGGGAGGTTGCTCTCAATGAAGGAAACATTCAATAGTGAGAGTTTTCCGATAATGAGCTCAGTCAACAATCCCCACTCTCCCCATACTAGAAGCAAAGTGGATTTCTTCTGGATTGTTCCAAAGGAGGGAAGTTTGCACTTGATGAAGGAGACTTTTTTTTGGCGGGGGGTGGATGGGGTCTCACTCTGTTGCCCAGGCTGGAGTGCAGTGGTGCAATCTCAGCTCACTGCAGCCTCCACCTCCCAGGTTCAAGTGATTCTCCTGCCTCAGCCTCTCAAGTAGCTGAGATTACAGGTGTGCACCACCATGTCCGGCTAATTTTTGTATTTTTAGTTGAGACGGGGTTTCACTGTGTTGGCCAGGCTGGTCTCGAACTCCTGATCTCAGGTGATTTGCCTGCCTTGGCCTTCCGAAGTGCTGGGATTACAGGCGTGAGCCTCCGTGCTGGGCAATTTTTGTATTTTTAGTAGAGTCCAGGTACATCAGACCCAGGGGCTGGGTCATGCCTGTAATCTCAACACTTTGGGAGGACTAAGCAGATGGCTTGAGCCCAGGAGATCGAGACTAGCCTGGGCAACATGGTGAAACCCCGTCTCTTATTATTATTATTTTTTAAAAGGTAGATCAGATAAATTACAGGTCCTTAATATATATTCAACAAATTACGGAAATATATAAAACTTTAATTCAGCCAAGAAACATATTAAACTTTTATCTTCAGCAAACTGTTAGGAGTTGGGATGGAAGTAGAACTCAGGGTGAAGCCCTCTTGGGGTTTGTAGTCTAATGAAAGGGAGGTAATTAGACAATCAGACATAAAAGGCTGAGCTCCGGCCTGGGTACCCTGAGGCCTCCTGGACTTGCTGTAGCATCTGGAGAAGTAAGGGGCATCATCTCGCGTTGTCACTTAGCACCAGCACTGCCACCCAGCCTTGATGTGGGCCCTGTTGGCCTGAGCATTTTTCCTTGAAGAAGGTATTAAAGGGAGATTGAAGCCGGCTGTGCCCACCCATCCCCTATGCCCTTCATCAGCTTGCCTCTCTGCTGTGTTTTCCACCAAGTACATACTATGAATAAGCATGTGCACCTCCATTAACCGCACATACAGAATACCAGGAATTGTTTGTTCCACCGCTGGCAGACCTTTGGGCTGTCCCTGGTGTTTGGCCACTGTGGCCTTCATGCCCACGTCCTCCTGGTCCTCCTGGTGGTGGTTCTGAAGGGCATCTCCTCTCATCTCATGGCTCCAAGTGCTTGCTAGTGGGTCCCCTTCGCCCTGAGCACCTGTTGATATCCTTTGCCCATGTTCTTCTTGAGTTGTTTGTGTCTGTGTTTTCTTGTTGTTTTGTAGGAATTCTTTGCATATTCTGGAAAACCCATTATGAGGTCCATGCATTGTAAGGCTCTCCTCTGAGCCCGTCTTTTTACTGTGTTTAGGGTGTCTTTTGTCGTCTAGAAGTTTTACATCTCTTCCATTATTGCTTCCCCATTTGAAATATTGAGAATTTTATCTCTATCCCACACCATAAAGATATTGTTCTCGTTTTGCTTTGTCCCTGTAGGTCTTTGATCCAGTTGGAATTGCTTGGCCAGGGCTTGGACTAGGTCTTCTGTCTTGGTGGGGCAAGCTCCCAGGGTGTGGAAACGTTTGCAGGTGGGGCAGGAGGGAGATTCTGGCGGGAAGCAACCTGGGGTTGGCCATGTTGAGTGTTTGTGCCTTTTAGAGACTAGAGTGGTTGAGTAGGCAATCCGAGGGTTGGGGCATTACAGGGGTGGCTTTACCAGTGTGCTACCTCACCATGGTTGGGGGTGGGGCGGGGGGGAAGGGCTCTGAGCAGGACTGGAAGAGCTGCTGTCATCAGAAGGGCCACAGTGTGGCTCCTTACCATGTGCCTGGCCCTATACCTCTTTGCTTATGGCCCCATATTTTCCCACCTTGTTAGTAGCCCTTAGCCCTTCCCCAGAGGGGAGCTCATTTCTTCCTTGGGGGTCCAGCATGACCTGATGAGGAGAGAGAGAGAGAGAGAGAGAGAAGGCTTCAGGAGCCCGTGGCTTCCACCCAAAGACCTGCCTGGCTGTCACAGGCGATCACTCTGATTGCTGCTGATCCGAGGTGCTGAGGCTGTGCCCGCGCCCATCCCCCTCTTGACATCCCAGCCTCCACCAGCTTGCCCAGCAAGCTCTCCTCGGTTTCCATAGCAACACTGCTGCTTGGTAATGATTCCGGGTAGAAAGGCATTCCTGCGTTCTCTGTCATCTCTGTCACCTGAGCATCCCACTGCCTGCTTGCTGTTCTGCCCCGGGAGTTCAGGAAGAAACCCTGAGGACAGCTCCGAGCCCTTCCACTTGTGTGTTGGCTTCTCCTCAAGGGCAGTGGTAAGCTGGTAAATGTTCCCAGACAAAAAGCCCTGATTTGGAGCATTTGCCGATTTCCCTGGTGTAAATGCTGCCACTATAGCCGATTTCAAGCCACCACTGCGATGTCACTGAACTTGGAGTTGGGGGAATGCACACACCATCACAGAGTATTCCCATCTCCCACGCCAGATGTGAATAACCCCAAGAGCACAGATGACAGAAAAGTGTAGTAAGATAATTAGACAGTGATGTGTTCCGAGGATTTATTGCCTTTGTTGTTAATATCATTCAGTTACCTGTACATTTCTACAGTTAAAATATCAATAATCGCTGTGTTTGCCAACTGGCTTCCAAATTTCCCAGCTTCAGTTGGCTCTAGCCACTGCTGCTGAGAGTGTTGAGGCCATTCCGTCATGTCCCTTTGTCTACAGCCTTCCCGAACCCACACTCCGCTACCGCCCACCCTCTTCCATCCTGCCTTTGTAACTGCAGCCTCTCCACCAAGCACAGCATGCCCTGTCCCGACTGACATTCTTATGGTCTTCCAACAAATACCTTCTTGGCTGAAAGCTGTTTCCTTTATAGTATTTGATCCAGAAATTCCACCTCAATAAATTTTCTCCACCTTGACAACCACTGGTTACACAAAGATTTAAGTATGAAAAATGTACAAAATGGACCCCAAAATGTGTCTTTCCCACTTTCTTTATAATAAAAAATCAAAGCCACCCTTACTGATGTGATGATGAACATGATGGTCCACTGGTGTGTTGGTGTGGATGGACCTTAAGGGGCCTGCAGCTGCAAAATGGCACACACAGAAAACAGACTGGAAGGAAACAGGCCACATGGCGAGGTGCGGTGGCTCATGCCTATAATCCCAGCACTTTGGGAGGCTGAGGCAGGAGGATTACTTGAGGTCAGGAGTTCGAGACCATCCTGGCCAATATAGTGAAACCCCATCTCTACTAAAAACACAAAAATTATCCAGGTGTGGTGGTGGGTGCCTGTAATCCTAGCTATTGGGGAGGCTGAGGCAGGAGAATCACTTGAACCCAGGAGGCAGAGGTTGCAGTGAGCCAAGATTGTGCCACTGCACTCCAGCCTGGATGACAGAGCAAGACTCTGTCTAAAAAAAAAAAAAAAAAAAAAAAAATAGGTGGGTGTGGTGGCACACACCTGTAGTCCCAGCTACTTGGGAGGCTGAGGCAAGAGAACTGCTTGAGCCCGGGAGGTGGAGGTTGCAGTGAGCCAAGATCGTGCCACTGCACCCCAGCCTGGGTAACAGAGCAAGACTCCATCCATCTCAACAACAAAAAAGCCCCCCCAAAACAAAAAATGAACCTGTGTTTCTTTTATAATTGGACAAAACTGATTTTGACAAAAAGCTCTTTTCAGAATATGAAAATTTCGGGGAGAAGGGAGACATAGAAAACTTCAAGATTATCTACAAGGACATAGTTAAACAGAAAAAAGGTAATGCAGGAGCCGCTGCTGAGGTTCTGAGGACAAGCTGGGCTTTCACGAGATAGCTGTCTTCCCGAAGGGACTCCTACGGCTGTGCTTCTGCCGTATTGCAGGCACTAAGACAAGATTTTGCCGTCGGAATTGACATCTCTGTGAGAAACCCGGGGAGGGAGGTGCCGCTGTGAGAACGCAGGACAGAGAGTTCTTGTAAACTTGCTAATATTCGCACAACTCGGAAAAGCAGAGGGCTCTATGCAGGCGCAGCCACCTGCACCCACGCCCAGGGCCCTTCTGCCCTCTCATCTGGCACAAGCTCCCGGACTGCTCTATCCCTAGGAGGACTCTGGCTCTCCTTGCCCTGCCCTCTCTGTGCTGACTGGGGGCTTTGCTTCCAACTGCAAACCAGCCTCCCTGGGTCTTTTCTTGGCCCTGTTCCCTTTGCCTGATGGAGGCCAGGTGTCCCCTGCTCCAGAAGCCTTCCCCGCCTCCTGCCGAGGCATGCATGGCCAGCCGTGTGCTCCCTTAGCTGTGGGTAAGGTCTGTCCCCACGTTCACTCGCGGGGCATAGCCATTTGGGAATAATGCCAGTGTGTAGCCCCCCTTAGCCCAGAACAGCCCTTCCACAAGCCGCTGAGCCCATGAGGAGACCCTGCACGCCTGCCTCGAGAGCTGCCTCCTCCTAGAAGTGCTTCCTGCTGACTCTTGCTGGCCCCATGGCACATGCCCTGAATTCTGGTGGAGTCTGTTCAGTCCTTCTTGGTCCTTAGTCATTCGTCCCTTCTCTACTTGCCTCCCTTCCCCAAGGAGGACTTGAAGGTCGCAGCATACTGTCCCAGGGTGCTGCGGAAGCAGCCTTCGACCTTGTGGGCACTCCTTGCCCCACCACCTGCGCTGTGCGTAATGGGCTTCCTTCTGCTACCCTTCATTGTCCTTCCTTCACCCCTATAGCATCCCGCAGAGCTGCTCAGGTCCTACTTCCGCCTTGGGCCCTGGCCCGCGATGGCCTCCTCCTCCCCGACCCCCACTTCTGGCCACCGGGCAGCCTGTCCTGGCTCATGACCTTTGACTCAGTGCCGCAACCTTGCTGAGCTTGCTGACGTGGTTTCCTCATCTGCAATAATGGCATCTCCCTCAAGGTTGTTGGGGGGTTAGGATTTTGTGGGGACCCACATCAGGGGTCTTTCCCAGAATGTAGCACATGGCACGTGCCCAAAAAACAGTGGTGGCATTTTTTTTTTTTTCTTTGAGACGGAGTCTCGCTCTGTCGCCCAGGCTGGAGTGCAGTGGCGTGATCTTGGCTCACTGCAAGCTCCGCCTCCTGGGTTCACGCCATTCTCCTGCCTCAGCCTCCCGAGTAGCTGGGACTACAGGCACCCGCCACCATGCCCCGCTAATTTTTTTGTATTTTTAGTAGAGGCGGGGTTTCACCGTGTTAGCCAGGATGGTCTCGATCTCCTGACCTCGTGATCTGCCCGTCTTGGCACCTCTTTTAGGCTACTTTGCAGTTCCAGGGGGCTTCTTGTATATCAAGGCCTTTTCTCTTGGGCAAGTCAGTTATCACTGTGAGGACACAACACCGTATCTTTAGGCATCTTCCTACTTGTCCCCCAACCTGACCCTGGCCCTCCCTAGTGAGTAGACATTTGTTGAGAGACTCAGCTCATCTGAAGAGTCAAGGTCATCCTCTTGCTTGATGTTGAATGAGCACAACACAGATGCTCACTGAGTGTTGGCTGTTACGGTCTAGTCATTGCCAAGGAATTCAATGGGATCTTCATGCTGGCTCTGGCCTCAGTGCCGCCCTAGAAAGAAGTGGGTCCAGATGGGGAGAGGCCAGGAGAGCTCAAGCAGAGTCTGGAGGATGTTGTAGGGCGGTATCACAGCCTCCAGACCCAGTGCACAGAGGCTGGGTCCCCCAGCCCTTGGTGTGACTTGGTGATCCCCAGCTGGCCTTCAGTGGGATGAAGGCTGAGCAGTGGGGCTTCCCTGGGAACAGGGGCACCAAAGGTAGCCAGGGCTGCAGACAGAGAGCAGATTCCTTGCTTGAGTGGATTGGGGTGCTGGTTGTCAGCCCAGGTCCTGCCAGCTAGGGCCTCAGCTTTGACCTCAGAGGGGACGAGCAGGCCTTTGAGGGTTCTTACGGAGGCGTGTCTCTGCCGCAGGTGAACGGGAAGGAGCTCTCCAAGCTGTCTCAGGAGCAAACTCTGCAGGCCCTGCGCTCCTCCAAGGAGCCCCTGGTGATCCAGGTGCTGAGACGCAGCCCCCGCCTCCGGGGGGACAGCTCCTGTCACGACCTGCAGCTGGTGGACAGTGGCACTCAGACCGACATCACCTTCGAGCATATCATGGCGCTGGGCAAGCTGCGTCCGCCCACCCCGCCCATGGTCATCCTGGAGCCGTACGTCCTCTCTGAGCTGTGAGTCGCCCTCAGGAGGGCTCCGGGCCCTGCCTCCAGCGAGGGCAGGCCACCTGGGGCGGCCATCTGCACACCACCCTCTCGGGCAGGAAGCAGGCCCCTCGGCCTCCAGAGCTGACCGTGGTACCCAAGGGCTCCAAAACCTCCAGGCCTCTAGCCTTGGGCCGGGCTCCAGCAGGCGCCCCATTGTATCTACCCCCAGGGCCGAGGGAGGACCCTCCTGTCCGGGACGTCGCTGCCGGAAGTGCCAGGGTTGAGGGCCTCAGCTCCTCCTCCTCCATCCTCTCTCCTCTGCTGCCTCACAAGCATCACTCCTTGAATCTTCTTGCATCCCTTGTCTGTCTCATTCCTCTACCTGCTCTGAATTTCCTCCATCTCTTCAGCTTCTTTCTTTGGCCCGACCGGAAGAAGGGCCTTTCATCCAGGCCTGGTGGCTCATGACCGCGTGAGCGCTGCCTCATTCTGCTAATCTTAGCCCGGGCTACGGGGAGGTAGGCCACAGGGCCATGAGCAGCCAACCTTAGTTTTGGGGCCAGGAGGGCAGCCCCTGGAGGTAGGGTGGGCCCCTCTCTGCTCTGCAGAAGTCCTCCAGGGCCTGGATAACTCCTGGGGGCGTTGCATGAGTGGGGCCAGTGCTGGGCGGGCGGGTGGGCACCCGGAGATTGGAGAAGTTGGTCCCTGCCAGCTGGCGTGGTTGGAGGAGTCTGGTCTGGGGGACGGGAACGCTATAGGCATGCGCAGGTCCTCTGCGTGGATGCTGCACACTCAGGTGCGAGAAGTGTCCCCGGTCTTTGCATGGCTGCATGTTGCCCAGGAAGGGGCTCTGCAGGAGGCAGCTGGGCCACCCACCCTTGAGAGCACAAGCAGAGCAGGTCTCCGTGCCAGGCACGCTGGGATCAGCCTGCCTGGGAGCTGGGGCTGAGGTGTGAGAGGATGGCCAGCTGGTCTGACCCCCACCTTCTCCTGGGCAGCCCCCCAATCAGCCATGAGTATTATGACCCGGCGGAGTTTATGGAGGGCGGCCCGCAGGAGGCAGACCGCTTGGATGAGCTGGAGTATGAGGTGAGCCGGGTGGCCAGGCCAGGGCCCGCAGCCAGCTGCGGGAGCCGCCCCGACGCCTGTGTGCCTTCCTGCCCAGGCCCAACCCCGTGGCCCTCCTGGCACGCGTCTGGCTGAGTCAGGGAGGGTGCGGGTGAGGTTTCGTGTTCCGTCCATGTCGATGAGTCCACGTCCCATGCACGTCTGTCTTCTGTGTCCTGTGCCTGTGTGTGCCTCGTGCATTTCCTGGGAGGGAGACCACTGAGTACATGCGCCACGTGGGATGGTAAGAGAGACCCTCAAAGCGGAGGCTGGAAACTGAGCTCAGGGGGCTCCAGAGGAAGCTGAGGGGCTGCGGGCTGAGGGGCTGCAGGCTGAGGGGCTGGGCTGTGCTGCCTGCTCCGTCACTCACGCATTTCTGGGGCTTTCTACCTCTGCTTCCTCCCGGACCCCTCGTGGCAGGAGGTGGAGCTGTATAAAAGCAGCCACCGGGACAAGCTGGGCCTGATGGTTTGCTACCGCACGGACGACGAGGAGGACCTGGGCATTTATGTCGGAGAGGTATGCAGACGGGTATGCCCCAGCCCCGAGGCCCTTCCACGTGGCCTGCCTGTGGCTCAGAGGCTGCCCGTAAGGTCCCAGCTACCAGAGACAGGGCATCACAGCTAGGGTGCTGCGTGGTGAGGCAGTGATGGTTGATGGCTTCAGCCACTGTCCAGTGAGGTAGTCATCTGCAGAAAGAGGCCTGTGCCTGGGTGGGACAGCAGATGGGCCTGAGAACTAGCAACAGGGTTGCTGTCTAGCCTTCTCCCGAACCCGTCTTGGGCAGATGTCTGTGTATCCCCAGGAGGGGGATGGCCCCTCGCACCCCTCCCTACTAGTAGCATCCCACTAAAGCCACCCTTCCAGATGGACAATGTCCTACTTCCCACCAACGCCCAGGGCTGACCAAAAGCACAGGCTTCCGTGCAGAAGAGCCTAGGAGTGCCAGGGGCAGGGGCGGGGAGAGGCGACTACTCCACAGCCTCTGGCCCTGCTTCCTGGGGCTCGGAGCTGGAAGGGGAGCCAGAGAGCCTTTAGCTTGCTTTGGGGGCCCCTGAGGTGAGCCTGCCCCCTTCTACTGAAAGGGCATGTTAGGCACCAAGTCCCCAAGATGCGTGTGTCCTGCAGGTAAATCCCAACAGCATTGCAGCCAAAGACGGCCGGATCCGTGAGGGAGACCGCATCATCCAGGTGAGCACTTGTAGGCTGCAGACCTGGCCCGAGGCCCCACTGTGCTCGTCGGCCCAGCCACCTCTCTTTAGCCAGTCCCTAGCTCTCTCCCACTAAGAGCTAACCCTGAGGCCCAGCAGGCTGCTGTGTCCTAAACCTGGGCTGAGTCTCATCTGTCTCCTGCCCGCCCACTCACCCCAGTGGCTCCCGTGTGCCTATGGGATCTGCTGGCATCCAGGGCCCCTGCTGCTCTGAAACCTCCTGGCCCCTCTCCCTCTGCCCCACTCCATGCTGTCCTGAGCACACATTTGCTCTTGCAAGAGCCACGCCGCCCTCTCCCTAGTACCTTCCACTTAGTTACATCCTCCCAGAGCTCAAGCCCCAGCCTAACCCAGCCGAGCCCAGGGTCCGCCCCAGGGCCAGCCCTAGCATCCTTGTTGATTGTATCCTGGCCTGCCTCAGATTAACGGTGTAGACGTCCAGAACCGGGAAGAGGCGGTGGCCATCCTGAGCCAGGAAGAGAACACCAACATTTCCCTGCTGGTGGCCCGACCTGAGAGCCAGGTGTGTATGCCTGGCAGGGCGACCCGGGGCCACGACATCGGGCTTTCTGTCTTGGAAGCTGCTGGCCGTGACTAGGGCACAGATGTGCCAACAACCTGGAGTTGATGGAGGGCGGGTGGGCAGGGGTCTCTCAGGGCCCGTTTCCCCTCCTGGCCTCTGATGGCTGAGTGGGTTAGGACCCTGCCCCCAGGTTGTTGAACTTCACTGAAACAAGCCAAGTGTGGGGCCCAGAGCAGACAAGAAGGGTATATGGGGAGGTCCTTGAAGCTGTGGGGACACCAGGGCCTGTCTCCACAGCTGGCGAAAAGGTGGAAGGACAGTGACCGGGATGACTTCCTGGATGACTTTGGCTCTGAGAATGAGGGGGAGCTGCGTGCTCGTAAACTGAAATCACCCCCTGCCCAGCAGGTGAGGAAGGAAAAGGGCGCTGGTGGGGAGGGCGAGGAGGAGAGAACTGGGTGGAAGGCGCTGAGGCTGTGCAGGGTCTCCCAATGCTTGGCAGGGAAATGAACCAGGCCTGAAGCCCCTTCCAATCCTTCTGTGACATCCCGTGACATCCCTGTCCGTGGGACCTAACTGAGCAGTACTTACCTTTCTGCTCTAGCTCGGAAACGAAGAGGAGAAGGGGGCTCCCGATGCCGGGCCAGGCCTGAGCAACAGCCAGGAGCTGGACAGCGGGGTGGGCCGGACTGACGAGAGCACCCGGAACGAAGAGAGCTCTGAGCACGACCTGCTGGGGGACGAACCCCCGAGCTCCACCAACACCCCGGGAAGCCTGCGCAAGTTTGGCCTGCAAGGGGACGCCCTGCAGAGCCGGGACTTCCATTTCAGCATGGACTCTCTGCTGGCCGAGGGGGCGGGGCTGGGAGGGGGCGACGTCCCAGGCCTCACGGATGAGGAGTATGAGCGCTACCGTGAGCTCCTGGAGATCAAGTGCCACCTGGAGAACGGCAACCAGCTGGGCCTCCTCTTTCCCCGGGCCTCCGGAGGCAACAGCGCCCTGGACGTCAACCGCAACGAGAGCCTGGGCCACGAGATGGCCATGCTGGAGGAGGAGCTAAGGCACCTGGAATTCAAGTGCCGCAACATCCTGCGGGCGCAGAAGATGCAGCAGCTGCGCGAGCGCTGCATGAAGGCCTGGCTGCTGGAGGAGGAGAGCCTCTACGACTTGGCGGCCAGCGAGCCCAAGAAGCACGAGCTGTCCGACATCTCCGAGCTGCCCGAGAAGTCGGACAAGGACAGCACCAGCGCCTACAACACTGGGGAGAGCTGCCGCAGCACCCCGCTGCTTGTGGAGCCTCTGCCCGAGAGCCCCCTGCGGCGAGCCATGGCCGGCAACTCCAACTTGAACCGGACCCCTCCCGGCCCCCCTGTTGCCACCCCCGCCAAGGCAGCTCCTCCACCGGGGAGCCCCGCCAAGTTCCGGTCCCTCTCCCGGGATCCTGAGGCCGGCCGGAGGCAGCACGCGGATGAGCGCGGCCGCCGCAACCCCAAGACCGGGTTGACCCTGGAGCGTGTGGGCCCTGAAGGCAGCCCTTACCTCTCGCGGCGCCACCGCGGCCAGGGCCAGGAGGGCGAGCACTACCACAGCTGCGTGCAGCTGGCCCCGACGCGAGGCCTGGAGGAGCTGGGCCACGGCCCCCTGAGCTTGGCCGGCGGCCCTCGGGTGGGCGGGGTGGCGGCCGCGGCGGCGGCCGCTGAAGCACCGCGCATGGAGTGGAAGGTGAAGGTGCGCAGCGACGGAACCCGCTACGTGGCCAAGCGGCCCGTGCGAGATCGGCTGCTGAAAGCCCGTGCCCTGAAGATCCGGGAGGAGCGCAGCGGTATGACGACCGACGACGACGCGGTGAGCGAGATGAAGATGGGCCGCTACTGGAGCAAGGAGGAGCGGAAGCAGCACCTGATCCGGGCCCGCGAGCAGAGGAAGCGGCGCGAGTTCATGATGCAGAGCCGGCTGGAGTGCCTGCGGGAGCAGCAGAGTGGCGACAGCAAGCCGGAGCTCAACATCATTGCCCTGAGCCACCGCAAAACCATGAAGAAGCGGAACAAGAAGATCCTGGACAACTGGATCACCATCCAGGAGATGCTGGCCCACGGCGCGCGCTCCGCCGATGGCAAGCGGGTCTACAACCCTCTCCTGTCAGTCACCACCGTGTGAGCTGCCCGGGTGGGTACACGGCCCAGGCCCAGGGAGCCCTCTGGGGCCCTGGCCCTCACTCTCCTATATAGTGTGTGTGTGTGTGTGTGTGTGTGTGCGCGCGCGCACACACCTCCCCGTCTGGGCGTGCGCACAGGGCTTTGTTAGCAGAGAGAAGCCCCTGAGGAGAAGGGACGCTTTTCCTTCTTCTGCCCAAATAAAGTGACCGTGCCAGTGGCCAGCATTGGGGGCACACCTGTAATGGGCACCCCGTCGGCTGTGCGTGTCCATTCCCCATCCCCCATGCTCTTGCGTGTGCTTGCACGTGCACGCACACACACACCCCAGTGCTCTCTCCACCCTACCCGTGTACTTGCAGACAGGAAAGTTGAGCTGAAAGGAGCACAAGAGTGTCCAGCTTCGCTGCTGAGCGCGGCCTCTACCCGCTGCTGCGCACTGCAGTTATTTGTAGACAAAGGCACCCCTGATTTTTGTGGTTTTTCTCCCTTTCTGTGCTTGCCAATAGTTGTTTTGTTTTGTGGACCTGCCCTGGGGGCTGGCAGCTCCTTCAGGCAGCCTGGCAGAGGTGGAACTCCCCCCTCCACTGATGGCTGGGAAGGGAGTTGGGGAGGAAGAGCGGGAGGGAGGGCTGGGGATGAATGGGAGGGAAGGGGAGGGAAAGGTGGGAGGAATGGGAAGCAGCTGTTCTGGTGGCTTCCACTCTGAGGTGTGGGAACGGGGAGCCTCTGGGGGGCACCTGTTTCCCCAGTGACTCAGAGCAAGACTGCAGGAACGGAGGGGTCCTGCAGGGTGTCCACCAAGAAGTCACAGAGCCCGTTCTGCACCCCACCCCATCTGGAGCAGGGGCTTCTCTTCTGAGTGAACTGAGGAAGGTGCTTAGATGGTGAGGGGTCTAGAAGCCAAGCCCCATGAGCAGCAGTGGAAGACCTCCACAACCTGGACCCCAGTGAGAGGTGGTGGGCTGACTGGGAAGGAGAGGCCCCCAACCTCCTCAGGATTTGCACGTGTGAACTAGGCTGCCTGTGGGGTGCCCCTTAGGCTTGGAGAGCCCCAGATTGGAGGCAGACAGGCTGCACCACCCCTTCCCCCCTGCATCTCAAGAATAAAGCAAGCTGCCTTTGTACTTGGTTGAATCATGGCCTCCCTGTGTTCATTCTTATTGGGCTGGGGAAAGAGTTGTCAGTTTGGGGTGGGAGAAGGAAGAGGGGGGCAGGGTTAGGGTCAACTGAAAGCCACACTGCAGCCCTTGGATGTCAGGAGCAGTGACTGTGACCTCCCATGGGCAATTGTGTGGCACTCCAGGAGGAGATATACCAGAGTCAAATGAGTAATTTCAGAGGTGTCAGTCACAGGATGGTGACAAGATACAGAAGGCTGGCAGAAGCCTGACTTCAGACTAGCCTCCAGGCAAGGGCCACGGTCATCTCCATGGACCAAACCGTAGGTGGGGCCCACTGCTGGCACATGCCACAGACAAGTGGGTTCCAGCCCTATCCCGCCCAGCAGGGCCTGATGCCGTCCACTCTGGAAGGTGGAAGCTGCCCTCCCCATTTGGTGATCCCACAGTGCCTAGCAAGGTGCTCAGTTTGCAGAAGGCACCCAGTGGATGTCTTGGCCAGATAGATGAATACCCACGTCGTTTCCAGGGCCCTTCCATCCTGGGAGCTCTCAGCAAACCTTCGGGCTCTGTCAAGTGCTAGGAGCCATGCTCAATACTGGGCAGGGTCAGGGCCTCAAAGACAACTCCGCAGACAACATGGGCACAGCCTATCATGGGAGTGGCACCCCCTGGAGTGGGCAGTGCTGCCATGAAGGAGTGGAAGTGGTCAAGGAGGCATTCAAATTATCCAGAAAGAAGACAATATAGGCCCGGTGCGGTGGCTCACGCCTGTAATCCCAGCACTTTGGGAGGCCGAGGTGGGTGGATCACATGAGGTCAGGAGTTCGAGACCAGCCTGGCCAACATGGAGAAACTCCTTCTCTACTAAAAATACAAAAATTAGCTGGGCATGGTGGCACGTGCCTGTGATCCCAGCTACTCAGGAGCCTGAGGCATGAGAATCACTTGAACCCGGGAGGTAGAGGTTGCAGCGAGTCAAGATCGCGCCACTGCCCTCCAGCCTGGGCGACAGAGTGAGACCCCGTCTCAAAAAAATTTTTTTTCATTTAAACTTTTCTAAGTACCGAGATCTGGGCAGCAAGTCAGTGACGGATTAGATGCTAAGAAGGTTGTGAGGGGAAAGTCCCAGTGCCTGTTCCCAGAAGCCTGGGGTCCCACTGCAGGGAAGGCTGGATCACAAGGGTGCCAGCTGCCTCTCTGCCGCATAGCAGCTCTGGGAGGGAAAGCCTGACATATCACACCCCACCAGCAGGGAAGGGGGAAGAGGCTTGCTGGCTGGATGGCAGGAAGGGGAGTAGAGGGCAGGGGCTGGAGATAATGGCTTCCCCCACCCCTCAGGGCCTCACCCCCATGGAGGCTTGGCATATCCAACCCTTGACCAGCTCCCTAACCCTGCCCCTTGGGGGAACAAGGCTCCAAGGGCCCAGCCCCTGCCACAGAGCATTGGCCGGAGTTGATTGGAGATGCAGGTCAAACTGTTCCCTTGGCCTCCCTCTAGCTGCTGGGGGGCTCACTTGGATGGTCCTAAAGGCACCCCCCCTTCTTCCTCTGGTGGGGTGCCCTCCAGTGTTCACGGGATGTGGGCTCAGATGGGCCTGGAGCCTGGAGTCCTTTGGCTGGTTCAGGGAGAGGTGGTGCCAGGAAGGCTGGCAGCACTTGGCTACCGATGCCCTGGAATAGCAACTTCACGTCCGGGTCCCACTGCCATCAGGCTTCATGGTGGAGCCAGAACTAAAAAGAGCAACTGGGCGCCCGACAGCTGCCCCAGTGCCGCCGCACCCGGCCTGCCCTGCCCCAGCCACCCGCCCTGCACAGGCTGCTAGGTCTCCTCTGGAATCTGGAAACTGCATCTGCTGACGAAGCTGGTGTGGCCCCTCAGCCCCAACATTCCTGCTGCACTGTCCTGGGGTGAGCGCCCAGCTCTTCCTAGGAGCCCGCCCATTCTTGGCAGCCGGCCCCACCCAACCCCCTTCCCAAGGCCTGGGGGTGGGAAGTGGGCTCCCTGCTTATATAGATGACCTCCCTCCCCGAGACTCTGACAGACCCAGGTCACAGGCAGCCCTCGCCTGCTCCTGACACCCCTGGCCCCTCACAGTGCTGCTCTCTGGCCACCGAGCTGAAGTACTGAGGAGCCCCTACCTCCCAGGCAGGTTTTGGGCCTTCCCTCCTTTTCAAGAGCAGCCTTGGCCGGGCGCGGTGGCTCACGCTTGTAATCCCAGCACTTTGGGAGGCCGAGGCGGGCGGATCACGAGGTCAGGAGATCGAGACCACGGTGAAACCCCGTCTCTACTAAAAATACAAAAAAATTAGCCGGGCGTGGTGGCGGGCGCCTGTAGTCCCAGCTACTCGGAGAGGCTGAGGCAGGAGAATGGCGTGAACCCGGGAGGCGGAGCTTGCAGTGAGCCGAGATTGCGGCACTGCACTCCAGCCTGGGTGAAAAAGCGAGACCTCGTCTCAAAAAAAAAAAAAAAAAAAAAAAAAAAAAAAGAGCAGCCTTGGCTGAGCGCGGTGGCTCATGCCTGTAATCCCAGAACTTTGGGAGGCCAAGATGGATGGATCACCTGAGGTCAGGAGTTCGAGACCAGCCTGGCCAACATAGTGAAACCCAGTCTCTACCAACAATACAAAACATTAGCTGGGTGTGGTGTCAGGTGCCTGTAATCCCAGCTACTCGGGAGGCTGAGGCAGGAGAATTGTCTGAACCTGGGAGGTGAAGGTTGCAGTGAGCTGAGATTGCACCATTGCACTCCAGCCTGGGTAACAAGAGCGAAACTCTGTCTCAAAAACAAAGAAGCAAAAGGCAGCCTCTCTGGAGAATTCCATCTCTCCAGTAACAGCCAATGGGTGACCCAGATGTCAGGACTTTGGTGGCTGGTCCCAGTGGACTCCCTGACACCTTGGAGTAGGCACTGTCACTGCCTTGCAGCTGAGCAAACCGACTTGGGTCCCATGGCTGGGAAGGGCTCACCTGGGATTCCCACCCAGTCCCTTTGGACTCCAAGACCCTCACTGCCTCATGGGCCCTCAGTGCCACTAAGGAATGCCATTAGCTGGTCAGGAGCCAGCATGTGCCAAGCTGAAAATCAGGCTGATGGGAGAGGTGCAGGATGAACTGCAGGTGTGGCGCCAGGCCGGGATGCCTGCCTGGTGTCCTGAGGGCATGCGTGCTCTTGGGAGAGGGGTCTCTAGGAGGAAGTGATGTGCCCCTCACAGGTGGGGTTTTTTTTTTTTTTGAGACAAGGTCTCACGCTCTGTCACCCGGGCTGGAGCACACTGCTGTGATCATGACTCACTGCATCCTTGACCTCTCCAGGTCGAGTAGCTGGAACTACAGGCGCATGCCACCACACCCAGCTAATTTTTCTATTTCTTCTGTAGAGACAGGGTCTCGCCACGTTGCCCAGGTTGGTCTCAGACTCCTGACCTCAGGTGATCCTCCCACCTCGGCCTCCCAAAGTGTGGGGATTACAGGTATGTGCCACCACACTTGGCCATGGGTGTGTATTTTCTCAATATCCCATGAAGGCACAGCACACGGGAAGCCAGGTGGCGTGGTCAGGGTGTGGAGTATGGAGGGGCTGAGCCCAGACAGCTGCACGCCACATGGGCAGGGTGGGGGCACTTGCTGTGCCCATGAGCAGCGCAGGGAAACCCCTCTGCGTGCGGAATGGGCCTGGGGCTTCCAACACAGGAGCCGTGATGAAGACCAGGCTGGCTGTTTCCCCATGGAGGCTGTGGGGCCACCTGGGGAGGAGGTGGCCAAGCCCACTGCCCTCACCAGAACCAGGAGAGAGTCACTGGGAAGGTGGATACGGGGTTCTGTGGGGACCAGACAGGGGGCTTCACTGGGAGGAGGGACGGGAGTTCTAGACGCTGGGCCGCCAGCTCTCCCGGTCGGGGGAAGGCACAATAACGCAAGCCAGCAGCCCCAGGTCCTGTGATGTTTATTGGCGGAAGCAAGGGCAGGGCTGGGGTGCCGCCCTCAGGCCTGGATGTGGCTCTTTGCGCTGAAGGCCAAGTAGTAGATCACGAGGCCGATCGCCGCAGCCAGTACCTCAGTGGACACCCAGGGCCCGTTCCAAGTGCCCTGAAAGAAAGGAGATCGCAAGCCAGCTCAGGGGAGTACAGGCGAGCAGACCAGCCAGCCCTGCTCACCCTCCGCCAGGGGAACCAAGACATGCTGGCCAGTCACGGCCCAGCAGCAGAGCTGGGGCTGTGGAGAGGATAACCTTCACTTAGCCCAGCGACCCCAAAAAGGAGGAGGGACCAGGCCACTCACCCGATGGTCCACGCTGACTGTGAACAGAGGCGGGATGATGGAAATGTCCTCATTATTCCTCTGAGCCTGCAAGGGAGGTGCTGGGCTCAGGGGTGCCCAGCGTGTGGCGGTGGGGAGGGGAGGGGAAAGAGAGGTCGGAACACCGGCCCGAGCCCCAGAAAAGGAAAGGAGAGAAATGGGCGAGAGACACTGAGGAACAGACAGGATCACAGAAAGGCCACCCAGCTCAGGACTCGCTGCCAGCACCTCCCAACCCGGCCCATCCTGCTCCCCAGAGACATGGGAGCACAGTGGGCTACCGGAGTCCTCACCTTCCTGAGGAGGCTGTAGGACTCCTCGTCGAAGAATCTGACCTCATAGGTGCCTGCGTGGGCGCTCTTGTGGTCTAGGCTCCAGGACACCTGGGTTGGGTGTGTTGAGCAGAGTATGGGCAGAGTGGACACGGAGGGGCCACCCCGCCCACCAGTGCTGACACTGGAGCACTCCAGCAGCCAGAGCCCACGGCCCCTGGCCCTGGTTGATCGGCCACCCCTGGGGCTTCAGGTCACACCTGGGAGCAGGGAGCCCCCTAGCAAGGGAACCATTGGCCCCTCACCTGATAACGCCCCACGTCCTGGCCTCGAGTGACAGGGAATTGTTTTCCACCGACGTCAGCATAGAGAGCCATGTTCTGGGTGAGGGGACAAAGGCAGGGTCACCTTCTGCCCCCTCTGGGTGTGGGCAGAGGAGCCCTGTACGCTGCTCACATGGCCTGCAGGAGGGCAGGCTAGGCCCAGTTGGGGGCTGCAGTGTCCCTGGCAGGAGGTAGCAGGTAACACTCACCAATCCCGTGACTGGCCCTCTGCATCGGTCCTCCCTACGGGGGCACAGGGCCAGATCCCCATGGCCAGGCCTAACTGGACGCATAGGAACCCTGTTGACTGTGAGCAGGGGCGGGATGATCAAAAGGGCTGAGTGATTTCCTGAATCTACAAGGGAGGTGCTGGGGTCAGGGGTGCCCAGTGGGCTGCCCAAGGGGTGCTTTACCCTAAGAGGGCCATACCCAAATAAGGCCCCATTTCCCTCTTTGGACTTTTGGGAACACAGGTCAGGGGCCAGGGCCAAGGCCAAGGCCAAGGCTCCTGAATCTTGAAGTTAGAACACCCGAAACCCCGTCTCTACCAAAAAATACAAAACTTAGCTGGGCATGGTGGCGAGCACCTGTCATCCCAGCTACTTAGGAGACTGACAGGAGAATCGCTTGAACCTGGGAGGTGGAGACTGCAGTGAGCCAAGATCATGCCAATGCACTCCAGCTGAGGCAACAGAGTGAGACCCTATCTCAAAAAAACAAACAAAAAACAAAAACAAAAACACCCACACAGACAAACTGGCCGATGGCAACCGGGGTGGGCTGACCCCCGGCCCTTTCTCCTGGTCCAGATACTCATTCGGGAAACAGCTGGTGGTGAGCCCAGTGTTACCTCGTGTAGGCACAGCACACAAAGCAGGTGAGGAAGGTGACCTGTCAACACTGGCTAGGATCTGGCAATCGCTGTGTCCCGATCTCTCCGGCACCCCAAGAGTTGGAATCTTGATTCTCCCTCTATCGACATGGGTCCCCCATCAACTGGCAGTGAGGAGCACCCCCCACCCGCCCTCCTGTCTGAAACCCCACTGTCTCACCTGGACCCTGTTCTTGCATGTCAGGGAGATCTCCACAATGAAGACGGTCTCAGTGGAAATGACAGCGTCAGAAGTGGTGTAGTAGGAAGGGGTGATCTGGGGCTCCAGGCAGGCCTCGGCTGCGGGGAAGAGGGAGAGATGCCTGGTAAGGCCAGCTCGAGTATCCCGGTCTGAGGGCAGGATGGCCCGGCCCTGCCTCATAGCACGGATCAGCTGGGGACCCACGGGATTCTCCTGCCCCTTCCAGGTGGGATATGCGAGACAGATCCAAGTGCTCGGTCACAAATGCAGTGGCAACATAGGTGGGATGGCTGTGAAGGAAGGCTGGGGAGGGGCAAGGCCGGCTTTCTGGAGGTGTGCAGGAAGAGTGAACTGGGGGCAGGTGGGGGCTGGATTCACTAGACAATACATGCCAACACTTGGACCTATGACACGGAGGCCTGGGGGCCAGGCCAGCCTCAATTCAGAGCCACAAACGGCCTGGACGTTACTGAAGGCATCCTCAGCAGAGACATCGGGGGTAGGGGCTGCAGGTAGGCAATGCACTGGGGCTTTCAAGATGAGAGAAAGGGTCTCTGCCCCCGGCCGGTTGACAGAAGGCCAAGACTGGCCCCAGCGTTTCCTAAGAAAGTAAACGGGAGAGGCTCTGGTTCCAGAAGCACAACTTGTTAGCTGTGAGAGAAAGGACCTTGCCTTAGCCTTCTCCATAACCACAGGTTAAGGAAGGCTGCCGCCTACGTCAGAGGGTGTGAAACAAAGGCTCCCCAAAGTGGGAACGTTCTCAGCCACCCGCTGTCCAAATGTGGTGCCCCGGCAGAACGATGGCTTCAGCAGAGGACGTCAGAGAAGGCTCTGGGTCTGGACCACAGGAGGCAGATCCCTAGGAACAGCGTGGAGGCAGTTCTCAGGGGCTAGATCCCGCCAGCCCTTCTGTGTCCTGCCCAAGTTGGGCCTGCTTCCTGTGGCGCAGGGGAGCCCCCGAAGGGTTTTATGGCCAGGCTTGTGCTCTGGATACGTCCCTGACTATAGCTCAGGGAATTCCTGAGGGGCAGATGAGGGGTGTGCGGAAAGGGAGGCCAGTTAGGCTGCCAAAACGTTGCAGGCAGCAAGGCTACTGGCCTGAAGGACAGCAGAAAAGGCAATGTGCAGAAAGCCGCCCCTGTCCAGTCCTGGCCCCCGGGCCCGGGGCTGGCTGCTGCAGCCACCTCCTAAACACACTCTGGAGCTCAGACCTCAGCCTCACGAATGCAAATCGACGGGACCCCTGGTCGGCTCTGTCGAAAACTCTGGTAAGGGTAAGGCAGGGCCCTCCGGAAAAGCCAGTCTTCGGCCAGGCACTCAAGGCCCTGCGCACCTTTGGCTCCCCATCTAACTCGCCCGGCTCTTGCTCCCTCTCCTCACTGAGGTCCCTTCCTAGCTTATGCGGCTCCTCCAGCCCCGTTTTTGGCCGCGATCACTCAGCGCTACAGAGCTTCGCTCCGGTCCGACCCCGCAGGGAGCCGGAGCGGGGACATGTGTCACGTTCCGTGCTGGGCGCACCGTGGAGGCTCGGGGACTCCTCTTCGTATGAGCAGACAAGGAAAAGCTGGGCTGCCAGTAAACGTGCGCGAGGTGCTTTGGTCCCCCCGTCCCAACGCCGCCTGCCTCTCGGAGGAAGGCCCGGCCCGCAGCGACGGACCCTGAAAGGCCAGACCCCCGCATCCCTCCTCCCCCCAACACCACCTGCCGTGGGTCAGAGGCTCGCAAGAAAGAAGCCCCGGCTGGGCCGCTACCTGAGCAGCGGAAGAGGCTGGACAGCAGGAGCAGGGCCAGGGCGCCGAGAGATGCCAGAGATGCCATCGCCGCCATCGCCTCTTCTCTGCCTAGAGAAAAAGAAAACGAGCTCCCATGAACACGAGGGGCAAACGAGGAAGAGCGACACGTAAGTGGCAGCGGCAGCCAATTGTGCACCGAAGGGCTGGGCCGGCATTGTGACGTCTCTGGCAGCACTGACGTGGCCCCTCCCCGAGCCAGGGGCCCAGCTGGTCGCGGTCCCCCCTCAACATGGCGGCAGCGGCGCTCTAGGCGCCGGAAGGGGGCGTGGGATCGGTGCGACCGCGCGCGTGCGCAGTATCGGGTCCGCGCCTGTCCCCGAAACTTCGCACCACGTCGAACTCTCGCGAGAGCGGTATCTGCGTGTCGGGACGTGCGGAGACTCTGACTTTCCGTCATGGCGCTGAAGGTAGCGACCGTCGCCGGCAGCGCCGCGAAGGCGGTGCTCAGGCCAGCCCTTCTCTGCCGTCCCTGGGAGGTGAGCAGGGAAAGGGCCAGGGGACCGCGGCAGCGGTCGCAGGGGAGCGGTGGGGTAGCCGCTCCCGATGCAGTCTGGAGTCCGATTGGCTAGGAGCCCCACCAGGGGCGGGGAAACGGCTTCGCGCCGGGGTTGATTGGCCGCCTCCGCTGTCACTGAGGGGATTGGCCGAAGTTGGCCCTGGGCCGGCTCTCCCAGGGGGTCTGCATCGGGTGGCTGGGGGCTCCGGACGGGCAGGGAGAGTGGGCCACGGCGGCTGTCACCTCCTTAGCATCCTTGAAGGAGCCCTTCTGAGGCAGTCACTCACGTATCCCGGCCCGCCTTTCTCAAACCGCTTCGGGAATCCGGTTCCGGGACTCAGATTTCTCCACGGGTTCCCCTCTCGTGGACCGCTTTGCCACCTGTCCCGGTGGCAAAGAACCGGACTTTGCCAGTCACCCCCCATCCTCCTGCAGTCTTAGAACCCCAGATGCCTTCCCCTCGAGGCGCCTGGAATGGGAAGGAGCTAGAGTTTCTGAGGCTGCGGGGGTTTTGCTTCTGCTCTTCTCGGTCTGCGGTCTTGCGTATTCAGGTCCGAGTCTTCTTTCCTTACACTTATTTAAGAGGAGGTTAATTTAGGTCCTAGGTGGGCTGGAAACCATCTGAAGCAGCACCTGGCCCTGATGGGTAAGAGGTTTGACCTCTAGGCCATGCTCCCACACTGAGCCACTGCGTGGCCTTAGGCCACTTCCTCCTCTCTCTGGGTTCCAGTTTCCCCTTTGGAACCCAGAGGGGAGGAGACTTCATGTTCTCAAAGGGTCCTGTCAACTTTGACCTTCCAGAACTCCGTGACTTTGCTGCCACTCCCCAGGGACATCTCTACTTGCTATGTTTTCTCCTTCTGATCTCTGGGGGAGACTGCTTGTGCCTAATGAAATTCTCTTGACGATGCTGACTTCTCCCACCTTGCTGCTGAAAGGACGGCAGTATATAGTGGCTTTCCAGAGGCTCTGATGGCTCCAGCAACTGGGCTCCTGTAGGCTCTTGGTGAAGACATGTGCCTCCTCCCTGACCTCCTCTGTGTGTGTGCCTGTGTGTGCGTTGGGGTGGGAGTAGGGGACAGTGAACGGTGGATAGGTGGGCAGTGCCTTGCCCTGAGACTGACTGTCCTGGGTATGAAAGCCCTTACAGAGGAACCCCAGGTCTTGGATCCCACTGATTTGGACGCCATGGGAAAACATGCAGCCACCATTGACACATGGTCCAACAGAAATATGCCAAAGAGAGAAGCCTCAGCAGGCATAAGATGTGGGGTGTGGATGTTCTTTCTTTCCGTGGAACCATGAAAGGGTGATGGGAGAGTGGGAGGCGTGTGCATAGTGCATCCTGCCTCACACCTGGCTCCTTTGATTGGTGGCTTCACAGGGAAGTCAGGGCACAAGGCAGAGCCTTTGCGACCTCCTGAAGGAAGGTGCCTGTATCTGTACAGTAAGGTCAGGGAAGTCCATCTGGAGCGCTCTCTGGGTCTTTTGCCAAAGCCCAAAGGAACACCTGGCACAGGGACCGGGTGGCGGAGAGGTTCAGCTCAGCCCTGGTGGTGATGTTGCCATCTGTGAGGGAGGTCCATGCCCTCAGGAGATTGGCTTGCTGCCACAGCTGAAGCCCAGGAGGAACTACTGCTGGGAGCTGCAGGGGTCCACCTGTGACCTCCCAGGGACACCAACCTTGAACTCTGACCTGAGGGGCCAGTGGGGTGAAGGGGCAGGCGTGCTGTGTGGCACTAGCTACTGTGAGCAGCTCACACGCCTCCTCTCGCCTAATCTTTCCAACAGTCACGGAAAGTAGGTACCTCCATTCTGTGAATTGCAGATGAGGCCGTGAAGCAGTCTCGAGAGGAGTGGATGGTGGATTTGGACCGAGGCCTCCCTAGTCTCCAGAACTTTCTTCATTTTCTGATGTGCTTGTTCACTCAGGAAATGTTCCTTATGTCCCAGCTCTGGGCCAGGTACTGTGCTGGGTCCTAGGGTGGCAGTATTGGACCACACTGACTTGGCCCCTCCTCTCGGGCTCAGGGGTTGAGGAGGGAGCAATGCAATGATAACCTAGGGAAGGGGGTAGGTAGGGCCTTAGGATCCCAGCTCAGTAGCCTTAGGGCATCAGGGAAAGCTCCCTGGAGGAAGGTCCACCGAAGCCGCCTTCTGCGTGCTTACAAGAGCCCCCAGATAAGATGATTTCAGATGTTGACAAGCGCTAGAGAGAAGACAGAAAAGTCCTGACTGTGCCTGTGGTTGCAGATCCAGGTGCCACACAGATCAGCTGAGCTACCCTCTCCTAGCCCCTGGCTTGGACTGATGAGTGGTACACCTGCACTGCCCGCACTCGTGCAAGTGGGCCCCTTGCGAATGCCGGCCAGGTACACACAGACAGGGAGAGGTCAGACTCCGCCCGAGCCTTCTGGACTTCTAGCAGGAAGGCATGGCTCTTTGGCCAATGGCTGTGATGCTTCTGCCATTGGCTGGAACACTTTGCTGCTGCCTGGTGGTCACGTGGCAGGGCATCCCCAAGTGACAGGGAAGACCTTGGCTCTGCCACCATCTCAGGTGTGTTCTAGGTGGGGCTTCTTCCAGGACAGCAGGTCACTTGGCACCTGGCACATTTGGCTCAGGCAGCTTTGGCTCTGAAGCTGTCCGGCATTTCCAGTCAGGGCACTGGGGACATTCGGCGTCCAGCAGTCCTTTCCAAAGGCCTTCCCAGAGTTGGGTTTCTGTTATCAACCTTCCAGAAATGGCTGGATGTCCCTGCACATTTGTTTTCGATTTCTAATGCCGAAGGGCCATTCTCCAGGGGGCCAACAGTGCTTGTCTCAGGGAGGCCGGAGGCTGGGTGCTACCTTCGTATCTCCCTATTCTGCTTTTTCTGTAGCGACCACATGCTGCTTTTGTAATAAGGAAAAGTGATCAGCGAAGTGATAACGTGACTGTTGTCATGGATCTGTGGTTTGTTGTAATGATTTCCCTGCTGTACCAGGGTTAGTTTGCCAATTTTTGCATGTTACAAACATCGCTGAGCAGGAATAACTGGCCAAAAAAATAATCAGAAGCAAAAAAGAGGAGGGAGGGCAGGGACACGCCTTTCAAGAAATTTTCCGAAGAGCTGAAGGAGGCAGGAGGCTGGAGCGCTTTCTGCTTTCCAGATGCTCCAGCGGGCCGGCCCCGGGGACAGAGGCTTTGGAGCTAATTATCTATTGTGCCCCTGGCAGTGGGTCATGCTGCACAGACAGGGGACCTGCGTGGGCACAGTGGGGACGGTCCGTTTTTCCTTGCAACTTGGCTTTCTGGGCTAGACATCAAACCAACCGCTGGCATTTGGTCTCTCTGCCAGGTTCTAGGCGCCCACGAGGTCCCCTCGAGGAGCATCTCTTCAGTAAGTACCTGCCCGTGCCCATGCATGTGTCTGTCTCCATGTGGCCGCAGTTGTGCACGTGTGTGCACGGCCTGTGTCCTGTCCTCTGAGACGCGGTCTCCAGGGCTTACCCACCGCTCTTCTGGGAGTTACACTAGCCAGCACCCCCCCGGGAAAAGGTCCCACTTTCCTGGTCACGGCCTTGCTCTGGGAACCTTGGCTGATTGTGCCTTCTTCCTTTCTCCTCCTTTCTAGCAACAAACAATTGTGAGTATTCTTCTTCTCTGCCTGTTAGGTTTGGGGGGGCTCTTCGTTCCTTTGGGGTTGACTAAATTCCAGGTGGGGGTGGGCTGCTGCTGACCCAGGAGCAGCCTTGTCTGGGACGGGGCTGCCCCAAGTTGGCACCTTGTGACGGGGTGGCCTGTGGGGTCAGCGTCAGTGGGAAGAAGGGAACTGCCTGGAGCCTATGGGGGCCGAGCTGGGGGGCATGTGGGATCCCCGAAGGCCCACCTTCACCCTCTGCCTCCCGCAGCCTCCATCGGCTAAGTATGGCGGGCGGCACACAGTGACCATGATCCCAGGGGATGGCATTGGGCCGGAGCTCATGCTGCACGTCAAGTCTGTCTTCAGGTATGGAGCTCCTGGGTCCCCGCCTTGTCCTCAGCCAGGGGGCCCTGAGGACTTTGTGCCAAGAGGGGCATTGCACCCAGAAGCACTCGGTGAGGCCATGGCAGGACGACCTGTAAGCCCATGCCTTGCGTCCCATGGCCTGTGATCCCGCCAGACTGGCCTGGGCTCGGGGAAGGTGGCACCAGCCCTGCCACGGTGCGCATTGTGGAGTTCAGGCGCATCCCCATCAGTCAGTGAAGGTGGGCCCAGTCCCTTCTCAGTCAGAGCCAGGTCAGGGCAGGTAGCAACAGGAGAGAGGTAGCCTGGGCGGGCTTCCTGGAGGAGGTGTGGGGAGGGCCTGGGCCAGCCTCCCTGACCCTGCTCTGCCTCAGGCACGCATGTGTACCAGTGGACTTTGAAGAGGTGCACGTGAGTTCCAACGCTGATGAAGAGGACATTCGCAATGCCATCATGGCCATCCGCCGGAACCGCGTGGCCCTGAAGGGTGAGCTCCAGGGCCAGGGGCCAGGATGGGGCCATAGGTGTGATTTCTTTCTTGACTTCTTGCTTCCTTTCTTGCTTCCTTTCTTGCTTCCTTTCTTGCTTTCTTGCTTGCTTTCTTTGTGAGATGGAGTCACTCTGTCGCCCAGGCTAGAGTGCAGCGGTGCGATCTCGGCTCAGTGCAACCTCTGCCTTCCAGTTTCAAGCGATTCTCCTGCCTCAGCCTCCCGAGTAGCTGAGATTACAGGCGCCCGCCACCATGCCCAGCTGATTTTTGTATTTTTAGTAGAGATGGGGTTTCACCATGTTGGCCAGGCTGGTCTTGAACTCCTGACCTCGTGATCCGCCCGCCTCAGCCTCTCAAAGTGCTGGGATTACAGGCGTGAGCCATCGTGCCCGGTCCGTGTGATTTCTTTTACCTCCCTCTGAGCTGACTCTTGTGGTGCCCTGCGGCTCTGATTTCAGGGCTTGTCTGGCTAGAGAGGACCCTTGTGCTTGGAGACTGGGTGGACGCCTCCTCAGGCGTGTTTGCGCTACGATGCTGGGGTTGGAGTGAGAGCAGCTGTGTGTGCGCCTGTCCAGTGACAGGCTCCCTGATGGGTTCCCTCCCACCCCTCCTTCCCTCCTGAGGCAGTCCTCTCTGCTGGGGTCAGCTTTCACCCTCAGCATCTTTCTTCACAAACCAGGTATCACAGAGATGGAGTTCTGACCCTCTGCCTGGCTCCTCGGCTGCAGCCAGCCTGGGGGTGGATGGCAGAGCCCAGGCAGGGATTCTCAGGGCTTCACTTGAGCTCCTTAAACTGCTTCCATTGCTCATTTTGCACACTCAGCCTATTACCTGCACTGTGTGAGGAGCATGTGAGCAAAGATGAACCCAGGAGGAGCCCCAGGCCCTGGCAGTCAAGTAGAGGGGCCTTTGTGCCAGCCACAGGGGACCCCTGCACTCTGAGTGGAGCAATCTGGGTGGGGTTCTGCTCACCAGCAGGCGGCCTCTGCTTGGCGCCCTCTGACTGCTGTCCTCAGCGGCCACTGGCCTCTGCTTCCCTTCCTCCAGGTGCCCTGGGTCGTAGGGCAGGGTCCGGCCAATCCGTGGCCTTCTCCAGGCAGCCCCTGCCTGCCCCTGAGTGTGGTGCCTTGATGTGGGGGCCTGGCCGGCCAGCCTGTTAGTAAAGAGTGGTCACTTTCTGTTGCTCCAGAGCCTGGGCGGGGAATGGCGTGGCTGCCTGGCTGGTTGCCAGCCTTTATTCATTTACTGACTTGTTCATTCCGTCGTTCAGCGGTTATTCATGGAGCACCTGCTGCACCAGGTGCCCTTTGAGATCCCTGAGCAGGTAGCCTCGTGGGGCTTAGGCTGGAAGTTGCATTCTAGCATTCTAGTGTTCCATGAAGCATTTTTGCTCCCCAAGTCTTCTCCTGACCCCGGCAGCCTTCAGCTGCCCTGCTGAGGTGGGGCGGGGATGGGCAGTGCCACTGAGCCTGTGTTGTGTTTTGTAGGCAACATCGAAACCAACCATAATCTGCCACCGTCGCACAAATCTCGAAACAACATCCTTCGGTGAGATCCGGGTGTGCGGGCTGGGGGCTCGGTGAGGCTAAGGTGGGGTGAGCCAGCGGAGTCTGGCTCCAGTCAGCCACCTGTCAGGTCTAGCAGCCTCTTTCTCTGTCCCCTCCCAGCACCAGCCTGGACCTCTATGCCAACGTCATCCACTGTAAGAGCCTGCCAGGCGTGGTGACCCGGCACAAGGACATAGACATCCTCATTGTCCGGGAGAACACGGAGGGCGAGTACAGCAGCCTGGAGCATGAGGTGTGCATGGGGGGCCCGAGATGAGCCCCCCAGGGTCAAGATTAAGGGGAGAGCTTAAGGAACCAGGGACAGGTGTACCCTCAGAGGGCAGGGGCTGTGCCCGAGGGAGAAGCCAGAAATAGGCAGACAGGGTTGCTTCCCACAGTGGCCCTGTCACGCCAGCTCGTTTGGCCAGTGCTGCTCTTCGGTAGCACATGGGTCTCTTCTCCCCATGCCCTCCTCAGAGTGTGGCGGGAGTGGTGGAGAGCCTGAAGATCATTACCAAGGCCAAGTCCCTGCGCATCGCCGAGTACGCCTTCAAGCTGGCGCAGGAGAGCGGGCGCAAGAAAGTGACGGCCGTGCACAAGGCCAACATCATGTACGTCCCCTGACCCCTCTGCGAGCAGTCCAGAAGCAGCTGCAGCGGCCTACTTGAGCCTGCTCTCAGGGATTTGTGGTCCAAAAGCCCAGCTACCCACCAAGGGGCCACTCCAGGCGAGTGCCCTGTTGCCCTCGAGGCCTTGCCAGAACCCACACTTACGGGAGGTGGGGTGGGATTCTGTCCATTTTGCTGGTGAGGGACAGGTTAGAATTCAGACCCCAGCCTCCTGGGGCCCTCTGCACGCCCCGTCCCTCCGGCTGACTGTTAGGATGGCCAAGCTGGTGTCCTATTCCTAACCCGCCACCAGGAAACTGGGCGACGGGCTTTTCCTCCAGTGCTGCAGGGAGGTGGCAGCCCACTACCCCCAGATCACCTTCGAGAACATGATTGTGGACAACACCACCATGCAGGTATGAGCCCGCCCAGTGCTGCCCCCTGCCCCGAGTGCCCTGGGCTTCTCCCACCCATGCTCCCGAATCTGCTCCTCAGCCAGCCCCCTCCTTGTCCCGCAGCTGGTGTCCCGGCCCCAGCAGTTCGATGTCATGGTGATGCCCAATCTCTATGGCAACATTGTCAACAACGTCTGCGCAGGACTGGTCGGGGGCCCAGGCCTTGTGGCTGGGGCCAACTATGGCCATGTGTACGCGGTGTTTGAAACGGTGAGTGCCGGTGGCAGCGCCGCGGCTTGCCGCCGTTCTCCTGTTCACAGACTTAGTGAGGCACACTCATCCCATCCGGTTAGCCCTTTCAAAGTGCATGATTTAGTAGTTTTTTGGATATCCAGGGTTGTACTGCCGTCACCACCAGGTCATTCCAGAACATTTTCACCACCCCATGAGGAAAGCCTGTCCCCATAAGCTATCTGTCCCCACACCCTCCCCCCAGCCCCTGGCACCCGCTGGTGGGCTTTTGTCCCTGTGGAGTCGCCTCTTCTGGACACGTCACAGGAGTAGAGTCACTGCCCGGCATCCTTCTGCCTTCCACCCACTCTCCTTCGTCTTGCCTCCCCAGGCTACGAGGAACACCGGCAAGAGTATCGCCAATAAGAACATCGCCAACCCCACGGCCACCCTGCTGGCCAGCTGCATGATGCTGGACCACCTCAAGTGAGTGGCTCCTGCTGTCCCGCGAGCCCCTGGCCAGTCCTCCGGGCCCCAGGGACTGAAGGCTGGCTGTCCCATCCTCTAGGCTGCACTCCTATGCCACCTCCATCCGTAAGGCTGTCCTGGCATCCATGGACAATGAGAATGTGAGGTTCCCCTCGTACCCTACCCTGCTGCCCCACCCAGCCTCCCCCTGCAGCCTCCTGTAGCCCGCCTCATGCACTGACCGCAGCCCCCAGGGGAGGATGGTACTGGATCTGGCACCATCTTCTGGCCCTTAGCTGGTGCCACTTCCCTCCTGTGGCAGTCCCAGTCCTGCACGCCACAGGAGACAGTGGGTAGCCCCGGGCTGCCTGTACAGTGAGGGGTGGCAGGGCCTGGCGTGTGCCAAGCCTGCCTGTGTCCTACAGATGCACACTCCGGACATCGGGGGCCAGGGCACAACATCTGAAGCCATCCAGGACATCATCCGCCACATCCGCGTCATCAACGGCCGGGCTGTGGAGGCCTAGGCTGGCCCGAGGACCTTCTTGGTTTGCTCCTTGGATTCCCCTTCCCACCCCAGCACCCCAGCCAGCCTGGTAGGCAGAGCCCAGAATAAAGCACCTTCTCCCTAGACTTGACGTGGGCCTCCCTCACTCCAGGCACCGATGTTCAGTCCACACTTTATTAAGAAAGGAATACACACACTTTCTCCGAGAGCCCTCACGGGGGTCTCAGGCAGAACACGCTCTGAGAGCCGGGCCTGGCTCCAGCATCTCTCTGCCCTGTGGTTGTGGAGAGCTGGCACCCAGCAGGGTGGTGGGAGCTGTCCCGCTTTTCCCTCAAGGCACAGAGAGCTGGAGGTGGAGCCGTAGCCGGGCCTAGGGGTTGAGCCAGGGGTGCTGGAGGCAGTCAGCGGCACTGGCCCGCTTTTCGGGGATGTACTCCATCATGGGCAGCAGGAAGGCGCTGAACTGTGTGGCCTGCTCTAGGGGCCACTCGTACTTTTCCATGAGTACCTCGTACAGGCCCCAGTGCTTGAGATTGTGGATGTGCCGCAGCTCTCCTGCGGGCAGGCCAGCGGGTGTCAGGCTCTGTCCCTGTCTCTAGGCCTGCCTTCTGCTTAGGCCCTGGCTCCTGGGACCCAGCGTTCCCTCTGTTGCAGAATCCAAGGTCCCCGTCCCACCCTCCCTGCAGCCACATGGCCTGAGCCTGCCCGGGCCCTCACCTCTCCGGTTGAAGAACTCCCGGGAATAGCGGCCTGAGAGGGCGAAGGCTGGGGGGATGTCCCCCAGAAGCTCCACTATGTGAGCGATGTGGTCTGTGGGCCGAAAGAGGAGGTTGGGGGCAGGCAGGCCAGGAGGCTGGGAGGCTGAGCCCAGAGCCCTCATCCCTTACCCTCATCACGACTGTAGTCTTCTCCAGAATGCGGCTCGAACAGGTAGTCACCAGTGGCCAGCTCGAAGGCCTGGAAGGGGGAGGAGGTGAGGCTGCTGGCTGGTGGGCTGGTGGCCCTGGGCACAGGGCAGCCCGGGCGGGCGTACCATGCAGGCCGTGCTCCAGATGTCTGCCGGGGGGCCATATTCGGCGCCGATCAGCACCTCGACGGCCCGGTATTGCCGAGTCTGGATGTCCTCCGTGAAGTGCTTGTGCTGGAAGCAAGGGGAGCCCTGGGGACGGGCCGGGGCCAAGGCTGTCCTGCCCCCACGGACTCCTACCCCACCCCGATCCACCTACCCGAGGAGCTCGGTGGGGTTTGCTCTGAGTCTCGGGGTCCCCAGATCTTCCAAGAGGGACAGGCCCAGTGATCTGAGGCTGAGGCTGATCCCTTCCTAGTGGCCCCTGCCCTTGGCCATGGCCCCAGTGCTGTTGACTGGGCAGGACCGATGCCCACCCGGCCGACGGTTCATGTGCACTGCAGACTGGGGCAGGGCTCCCCAAGAGTGGCCCTGTGCCTCCACCCTTGGACCAGGGCCCCCCACTCTGCTCTCCCAGGCTTGCTCATACCACCCAGCAGGCGTTGCCCAGGTCTGCGATCTTGATCTTGATCTTATCTGCATTTTGGGGCTCCAGGGGGTTCACCAGGAGGTTCGAGGCACCGAATGGTGCTGGGGAAGGCAGAGCAGGGAAACTGAAGTGGTCCGACTCCTGCCAGCCCTGCCTGCCCACCACCTGCCACCCAACTTACTGCTAGGCGACAGGAGGCCCCCGGTCTCTCGCTGATTGGATGAGCCGGAGAGGATGGAGCAGGAGGCAGGAGAGAAGAGGGAGCCAGAGAAGCCTGAGGTCTGTGAGCCAGGGCTGAGGCTACGGCCGCCCCCCGGGGCAGGGGAGGAAGAGGCTGGGGAGGGACCTGCTCTGGCGCCCCCCGGGTGGCAGCCTGAAGAGGAGGTGGAGCCGCTGCCCCCGTCTAGTCTCAAGCCGGAGTCTGGGGAGACGGGGTGGAGGCAGCTGCTGAGCAGATGCCCTGCAGCCTTTGCTGCGCTCCACGGCCCATCACCCCCTGTGGCCCCTCACCCTCAGCCTGGGCCGCGGCCTCCATGGCCTCCAGCCTCTGCAGGTCCCGCAGCCGCTCCTCCAGCAGCCGCTTCTGCTGTTTCCGTTTGCGCCTCATCTTCTTCCTCTTGTTTTTGGACAGCTTACCGGTCTGCTGTCAGAGCCAGGGTCACCCCAGGGTTCCTGTCGCCCGCCCCAGTCAGCATGAAGTGGAGGTTTCCCTGCACAGCCGCCAGGGAAGAGGCCTCTCCGGGCTCCAGGGCTCCCATGGACACCAGAATGTGGCGCCAGCGCCCCTTGGCACCAGCTACTCACTACTCTCCCTGCCTCCCCACCTGTGGCCCCATTAGGAGTGGGAGGACCTGGCCGGCCCGCCTCAGGGTGCTCTCTGTCCCCTCTCAGCCCAAGCTAAGGCAGGTGGAAGTGGCCATTTGGGGAAGACAGCGTCCTTTCACCAAGAGCAGTTTGGGGCACTTGACCCACCCCGGGGATCACCCTCAGCCCAGCCACCCAGCCTTTCGGGATTACCACCGTGGGAGTGCGTGAAGGTGAGGGGTGGAGCCACTGTGGCTCCAGAGATGGCCTCCAGTTGGCTCGGATGGGAGACGAGGCATGGGAGAGAGGGGCCCCCCAACTTACCAAGACTTCCTGGGGGGCAGTGCTGACTGGGAGTGCAGGTGAGGAGCAGGGGGACAGGGAGGAACAGAGACTCAGGCAGGAGTTCAGGCCCAGAGGCCCTGACCCAGCCCCATGTGGGCCCTTGGTACCTATGGAGCGGGAGGGGGGCGGCGCCCCTGCCTGTTGCCACTCAGTGGCCTCGGCGGCCAGGCGCCTGATGTAGGCGTCCCCCACACACAGCAGGATGTTCTCGGGCTTAATGTCCGTGTGGATGATCTTGCACTTGGTGTGGAGGTAGTCCAGGCCGTGCAGCACCTGTGGAGAGTCGCACCTGACCTCCACCAACTCCTGCCCAGGCCAGGCTGGGCAGGCCAGTGGGTGGCACTCACCTGCCTCACGATGCTCTTCACACAGGGCACGGGCAGGCCCTGGTAGTTGGACTTGATGATCCATTTGAGGAGCTGGTGGCCCAGCACCTCCAGCACCATGCACACATCTGGGCTGGGAGTGAAGGGCGGCCAGTGGACACCAGCTGCGGCACAGGCCCCACCCACCCTCAGCTAGGGGAGCAGCAAGGCTTGGGCCGTGTGGAGGTGGGGAGGCAGGGCCTCCCGTGGGCAGTCCTGGTCACCATTATGCTGGTGTCATCATTGATAGTGTCCCTGTCACTCTTAACAGGTATGCCAGTTGGGATGGTGCATTTTGTGGTCATCCTAGAGGTGGCGCTGGAGGAGCAGGCACAGAGGCCTCTCGGGCCAGCCCACTCCCATGCCAGTTATGCCATAGGGCCTCTTGGCAGTCCCCCAAAGGGAAGGCAGTGCCACAGAGACGGCACCTGCCGTTTGGGGATAATAGCAACATCCATCGACGCTAGCTTGTTACTGCCTCCACGTAAACACAATTACCCGGGGGCGGGGTCATGCCAGAGGCTCCCGTTACTGGGAGGGATGTGCAGACAGGCTGTAGCAGCGAGGCCCCCCCCCCCCCCCCCGGTTTGCCGGCCCTTGGCTGCCACACTGCTTTGCTCTTCCTGCAAAGGATACGGACTCCATTGACTCCTGAGATCCTGAAGTCATCAATGAGCTGGACAATGGTCTCTCTTTTGGGGTCACTGGGGTCGCTGTCCCGGACCTGGAGTAAAAGCCAAGGGGCCACAGATGGTTCCACCCTGCCCTGAAGCCCACAGCTCCCTTCAGTGTACCCTTCTCCTGCTCCAGCTGGGCCCTGCTGGAAGAAAGGCCGCCAACCCCTCCTGTCCCTCATCTGTTCCTCCAGATCCTCCCCCTTGGGCACAGCCAGCTGGAGGCTGCCCCTCGGGGAGCCCCGCCCTGCCCCACAGAGCCCCGGCAGGCCTTGCACCCGCATTGCCAGGCCCCAGGCAGCTCCAGGGGAGCTGGGAGTGGGGTAGGGAGGTGCCTCACACATTTCAGGAGCTTGATCTCATCCACAGCTGTCTCCGTGTAATGCCCTGCACTCTTCACCACTTTCAGGGCCACAAAGCGCTTGCGCCTGCAATACCGAGACCCTTGTAGGCTGTGGCCCTGGCAGGACCCACGGCGGGGATCAGGGTGGCCCCAACCAAGCCCAGGGACAGGATCCCAGCCAGTGCTGGGCCCAGGAGGCGAAGGAGGCACTCACTGGATGTCCCAGCAGAGCCAGACGGTGGAGAAGTGGCCCCAGCCCAGTTTGCGCACCACGTGGTACCGCCCATTGAACAGGTCGCCAATCTTCACAGGGTAGTAGCCGCCTGACCAGGGGAGATGATAGATCAGGGTGGAGGGGGTTCTCACTACCCTGGGCCCCCGAACACCTCGGCCCCATTGACCGTCTGGCCCATGTGGGCCCAGGGCTGCCCCGGGTCCCTGCAGTGGCCGTCAGGCCACATGTTCCCAGGGCCAAGTCTCACCCTTGCAGTAGTCCTTGGGGTCTTCCTGTTCCTCGTCGTCGGAGCCCAGAAGGCCCTGCAGCATCTGAGGCACTGGCGTGGCCAGGGCTAGTTCGGAGCCCGAGGACTCGGGCCCACAGGAGGCCTGTGAGCTGTGGGTGGGGTGGGTGGGCAGTGAGCAGGAGAGACGCCAGGGGCTCCGGGTGCCCGAGCCGAGCCCTACCTGCTGCTGCTGCCGCTGCTGCCGCTGTCCCTGCCGCCGCCCGTGCTGGCGCTCATCCCGGCCACGCAGCCCGCAGCTCCGGTGCCCCGGGCGGCTGCTCCTGTGGGGCCCGGCCGGGGCCTGCGAATTTATAGCCTCGGCCGGCCGCTGATCTCACCCGCCTTTATAAATAGCCTCCCAGCTGCTCGGCTGTGGGCAAGGTATGCAGCGCGGGGAGGGGGCGGCGCGACGGCAGCCCCAGAGACTCTGGCCCCCAGGCAGAGCCCCCCCTCCTGCTCCAGAGACGAGGGGGAGGTCCACGCGGGGGTGAAGCAACCCGTACCCCAGGTCGGGCTCCCGTTCTCTGGTGCGGACTGCGGGGATGTGCTCCACTTGGCAACCTGGTCCTTAGGCCAAGCCCCCGCCACCTGTGCCCCTGTGGGCATCCTCCTGGAGGTGCCTCTCTCATTCCCATGGGAACCCCGTCCCCGGCTGCTCCCAGCCGCTTCCTGCTGCTTCTATGTTTCATCAGCCCCTAGGACAAGTGGGAGCCCAGTGCCCCCTGAATGTGGCGTCACTGGGGACCCCTCATTTCCCCTACCAGAGGCAACAGGCCTGCTGAAGGGAGGCCTGGGAGCTTGCCAGCCCAGAACCTGCTCCTGCGACGCTGCCTGGCACTCTGGCTCCCAGCGCCTGCTCTTCCTCTCCACCATTTGCAAGGTGCCTGCCGTGGGCTGCTCCATAGCCAGACATGGGGGAGGCAGCAGGAAGCTGCTCGCTGCTGGGGACAAGCAAGCCCATAGCCACTTCCCCATGAGTGTGGTGGTGACTGAGGGGCCTGTGACCTAGGGGCTGCATCCTGAGAGACCAGGAGAAATTGGGTCCCCAGAAGCATCCAGGGCAGCACAGGGCACAGTGGGGCAAGGCCTGCGGCCAAGATGCGTTCCAGCCCTTCACGTGCTGGCCACGGCTGCCCCATAGTTCGGGGGCGGGGACTAGAGGCCTGGTGTCTGTAGGCTTAATGTGGAGCTTGGGTGATACGGGGGTTGGGGGTGGTCACTGAGCTTCTGCTCAGCAAAAGATCACTCTGGCCACTTCAAGGACAAGGGAATGGAGAGACGAGGGTGGAGCTGGGAGGCCAGCTGGGGCCTGACAGAGGAGTCCCGATGAAAGGGAGGGGGCTCAGCAGAGAGGGTGTTTGTCCCAAGATATTGCTGCAGTGTCCCTGTACCAGTGTCCGTGAACTGGTAGGGGTGGGCCAGGCATTGGTGGAGGGGCCAGCGAGGTCAGGGAGTGGGAAGGAAAGTGAAGCCCGGGTACCTGATGGCCTCTCTTTGTCCGTGGGTGGCAGGTCATAGGCATGGGGCTGAGGGACTCTCGGTCAGGAGAGCACTGAGTCAGCTCCTGCAGGGAGAAGCAGGGGCTGGGGATTGGGCCAGGCGCGGTGGCTCATGCCTATAATCTCAGCACTTTGGGAGGCTGAGGCGCGGTGGCTCATGCCTATAATCTCAGCACTTTGGGAGGCTGAGGCGCGGTGGCTCGTGCCTATAATCCCAGCACTTTGGGAGGCTGAGGCAGGCAGATCACCTGAGGTCAGGAGTTTTGAGACCAGCCTGTCCGACATGGGGAAACCCTGTCTTTACTAAAAATACCAAAATTAGTCGAGTGTGGTGGCACACGCCTGTAGTCCCAGCTACTCGGGAGGCTGAGGCAGGAGAATTGCTTGAACCCGGGAAACAGAGGTTGCAGTGAGCCGAGATTGCGCCACTGCACTCCAGCCTGGGAGAGAGAGCGAGACCCTGTCTCAAAGTAAAATAAAAAGACATACTTCTATTTTATTTCCGGATGTGATTTTCCAGCAGGCAAATAAATACAATGGGGAGAGGGGGAAGGAGGGGGATCCTTATAAATTAGAAACAGTCCCAGGTTGGGGGAAGGTGGGCGGGCTGGCAGGGAAGGTGGCAGGCAGGGAGCCCACTGCTGGGCACAGTGCCTGGCTTTGCACCCTGTGCCCCCAGGCTCTGCCAGCTCCCCTCAGTGGCTGGCTCGGTTCCGGGGTCATAAGGCACTGCGGTGGTGGTGGAGCCGGCTTGCTGCTGTCCGAGCCAGAGCTCACAGGTCAGTCACTTTGTTCTCCACCAGGGCGGCAACCTGCTGCAGGCGGCAGGCCAGCTGCAGCTTCTGGCCCACAGGGTCCTCCTCCAGGGCACTGATAATCTGCCCGGGCAGAGGAGGATGCCTGTCTGAGCCTGCCCCTCTGCCTGCTGGCCCAGGGCCACCCACCCTGCTTCCATCTCCGCAGGAGCCTGGGGATCCAGCGGGGGCTGCCTGGGGTCTCCCTGGGGAATCCGAATGAAAGCCGAGTCCCTTCCCCAGCCTGGGCCCCGCCAGCATGGGCTGGCACCCGTGCTCCCGCGGGAGGGTCCACCGGCCTCCCGCTCCACTGCGCCTCCCCTCCGGAGTGCCCTGGGCCTCACCTGATCGTAGTACCTGTGGATGTGGTTGTAGAGTTCTTGCAGAGCCTCCAGACAGTGGGGAGCAGAAGTGTAGTTCTGGGGGCACCACGTGGAGGGGGGCAGTGAGGTCCCAGCCTGGTCCTCAAGCCCCAAGTCTCCCCCCTCTGCTCTGCTAGTCTTTCCACCCACATGTGGACAGGCGCACCCCCCGGGCCATGCCTCACCCCGGAGAGCTCAGCCAGAGCAGAGTTCATCTCCTGGTAGCTCGCCGGAGAGCTCTGGCGAATGTCCGCATAGTATCTGGAGGAGCAGACTTAGTTAGGGGTGGGGCAGCCCCCATCCCCGCAGCCCCGAGGCCTCTGACACCCACCTCTCCACCATCTGCTTGTAGCGTGGGATCTCCCGGGCGTAGAGCAGTTTGTTCACTGGGGAATCCTGCTCCAGAGGGAGGGGAGGCGCTAGGCATGAGCTAGGAGGTGAAGGCGCCCCCATGATGCTGCCACTGCCCACCCAGAGCTCTGTGCAGAGCCCTCTAGGCTTCCCCCATAAGCCTTTCCTCCTCAAGCCCCTGCCAGCTGCTGCTGCTGGCACTGCTCTCACCCGGCCCACTTTATGCTCCGAGGTGGTACAGGAGTCAATGAAGGTCTGGGCGATGACAGCAAGGATGGCGTCCACGTTGTCCGACACCCGCACATCAAAGATGAGCTGTGGATTCTTCAGGGCATTCACCCAGAACCGCAGCAGCAGACTGGGGGCACAGGGCAGGTGTGGGTGTGAGGCCCTGGCCTGCCATTGTGATCTCCGCCCCATGTACTCCAGCCTACTGGCAACACACTCGGGGCCAGGGGCCACTGGAAGCTGGCCTGGTGGCCCAGGTGACCTCCGCCCTAGGTCTTCCTATAAGTTCCAGGAACCCCAGGTGGGCGCATCCACCCTGGGAATGTCCTGGTCCCTCTGGGACTCAGTGGACCATGTGCACAGCAGGGGCGGGGCAGCAGGAAAGGCACCTGTTAGTCTTCCAGATGTGCAGGGTCCCTGGGTCCTCGATGCCATGCTTCTCTGCTAGCTCATCCAGAAGGTCAAACAGGTACTTGACGGCGATGGGGATGGGCCGGTTCACACTGAGAATGGCCTGGAAGGTGTCGTCCACAAACTTCTGCAGCGTGCCCTGCAAGGCAGGGGATAAGGGCCGTGTGGAGGGCAGGGTGTGGGGGCCGTCCACGGCTGAGGCTGCCCCTGCCCCTCCCACTCCCCGGCTCGGTCGGGGTCCCCGGCCGAGCCTCCTCTCAGGCCCAGCCGCCCAGGCTGCTCCAACCTTCATGGACAGCAGACGGGTGAGGTAGATTTCCGGAATGGCCTTGGCCCTTGCTGGCTCCCGCTCCCGCAGGCTGCTGCACCGCACCTTGGCCCCTTCTGGCTCCTCGGTGGCTTTCACCAGGTGCCAGAGGCACACCCCCCCCTCCTCGCCATCCTCCAGCGTGGGGATGTCTGAGGGCACAGGAGCCTGGCTTCAGGGCTATACCCCCTGCCCCTGGCCTGGGATGCCCAGTCCACTCCCCCGACAAGGTGGGGCAGGGTGGGGACTAGAAGAAAGGAAGGAGAGATGGGCAGAAGATCTCGGTGGGGTGGGGGATGAAGCTGAGGCAGATGCATGGCCAGGAGTTCTGCTTGCCCAGCCTGGACTCCAGTGGCCCCAGGTCAGGGCCGACCCTGAGGGACTCACTCTCTCCCAAGGGGCACCTCTGGGCCAGGCTCTGGGAGATGGTGCTGCCACTGTGCAGTTGAGGGACGAGCCCCACTGTTGCTCCATCTGGGACCTGGCAGAGATGGGGAGTGGAGGCTGTGCTGACCCCTAGCCAGGTGCCTACACCGCTCCCACCCTGCCCTGCCTCACCCTGCCCCGCCCCAGCCCCGCCCTGCTCTGCCCACCCCACCACTGCTCACACCTTGTAGTGCTGCAAGGTGTTCAGTCTCTTCCAGTGGTTTTGGGTCACGGAGGTCAAGTCTTCATCCGATAGGGTCAGGTGACCAGCCAGGCCCGAGCGCCACTCTGGAGGGAGTCAGGGAAGCAGACAGTCTACAGCCTGCTCGCCATGCCCCACACTCATAGTAAGACACAGCTGAGGGGCTCCCGGTGCCGGAGGGGTAGGGAAGGGTCCCTGGGGTGGGTGGGCAGGGCTGGCTCTCTCACCAAGGTCTAGGGCATGCACTGAGGGCCTCTGGGAGAAGGGGGTGCCCTTGTAGACTTGGTCCAACACCTTCTCCTTGACCTGGGTGACGGTGTCCGTGTCGAGCACCCGGGCTGGCACGCGCTGCATCTCGCTGCTGCCTGCGGCCCCGCCAGCCCCGGGCCCCACCAGCACCATCAGCGTCAGGGGCTGGAACTCCACGTCCTCCCGCAACAGGCGGCTATCGTTCAGGGTCCGTTTGGCCTTGCCTGTCACGGCGTCCACGGGGCCTTTGTCCACCTGGTACTGGATGGCCCGGAAGAGCATGTACAATGGCTCACCAGCCACCTCCTGCACTGCCGAGATGAGCCAGCATCAGCCAAGCGAGGGGGGATCGATGACAGCCCTTTTCGCCTCTGCCTCGCCTCCAGCCCGGGAGAGGGTTCAAAGTCCTTCCCTTTCCAAAGCCCCCCTTGCCGGGCCTTGGTCAGGTAGGGCGCAGGCAGCAGCCCCCACATGGCAGGAGGGGAGGAGTCTGCCACTCAGGGCTGGGGGCAGGCGGGACAGTGCCCCTCACCCTCAGGAAGGCGTACAGGCAGATGGACAGCCAGTTGGTGAGCAGTTTCTCCACCATGGTCTCTGTCCTGTGGGGAGCCGGCCACAGGGTCAGGCCTTTGTGCCTGTGTCCCTGCTGAGGACATCTCACTTTCCTCCCCCCCACCTGCTGGGGCTTCCGGGCCCCACCCGCCCCTGGACAGAGCCCGCCCAGGGTGCGATGGGGGCAGGTCTGTGGCAAGCCCTCACCCCCGCCACTGGGTCCAGGTCAAGGCCAACCTGCGTAGCATGAGCTTGGGGTTCCTGTGCACGTGATGGGCCGCCAGGTCACCCAGCAGGGTCCTCATGATGTCAGTCAGGTACTCCAGCTTGCCGTGTAGCGCTAGCGACAGCAGCGAAGCCACATGGCAGCGATCCCTCTGGGAAAAGCTGGGCTGCGCCTCCAGGGTGTGGATGAGCTGGGCAGGGGTTGCAGGCTCATCCCGGGAAGCCCCACTCCTCCCCCACCTTTGTCTCAGGCCAGTAGTTCCCCAGCCCCACCTCCTTTGCCCACCGGGGACTCCTGCCACACGGCCCTCACCGTGAGGAGGAAGAGCTTGCTGTTGAGCAGGTTGGAGAGCTGCGTGAGACCCTGGCACACAGTGGCACAGCGGCCGTCCTCCCCTGGCCCCTCAGGCTGGGGCTGCAGCGGGCAACCGCCATGGCCAGGGAAGAAGGCGCGCTCGGCGTAGGTGCGGTAGTCCAGGAAGGGGATCCCACTGGCCTCCAGGTCGCTGCTGAGGTCAGTCATCTCCGTCATGAGGTCTGCGGGCCAGGAGGCGCCGAGGTGTGAGTTCAGGCCCCGTGGGCACCCTGTCCCCGCTGCCTCCGCACCCACCTGTGAACTCCTTGCGGCACTGGTCTCCCACGCCGGTCTCCAGGCTCTCCAGCTGCAGTAGCACCTTCTGGTAGTCCCGCAGGGCCTGCTGGCTCTTGTGCCTGCAGCCCGGGGTCAGCATCAGCCAGGGCCAGGGCCAGGCCAGCCGCCCGCCAGGGCACCCTTGCCAATGGCGAGGAGGGAAGTGTGCTGGGGGTGGGCGGGTCTCACCTGTACATGAGGGTGAGGAGGAGCACGGCGGCGATCAGCACTGCAGCACCCATGCCCACACCTGCCTGGGCCTCCACGGGAAAGGCAGACAGCGGGGGTTCAGCCTCGTACTGCACAGGGCCCAGGGCCAGCTGCACATTGCCCATCTGCACCTGGGGGGGCAGGGCTCCTGAGTGCATGCCGGCGGCACCCGGTCCACGTGCCCACCCAGGGCATGGACTCACCACGAACTGTGGCAGGCCGGAGCCATTGGCAGGCTGCGGGGCGTGCGCAGGCGGCTCGCAGTACAGGTGGGTGCGCGTGAGCGTCTTCACCAGGCACTCGCCGAGGCCGATGTGCACACGCACCTCCTCCTTGCTGATGCCCAGGTTGAGGCCCTCGCCCTGGGACACACACGGGAGCGTAAGCCGCTGGCCCCCACAGAGGCAGCCTGAGCGCCCTGGAGGGCAAGGTTGAAGGTGGCCCTCACCTCCACATCCAGGACATGGCCTGGCTTGAGGCGGTAGGGGCGGGCAGGCCCCTCGCGGCTGAGGGGTGCCAGGCGGGGGTTGGGCTGGTACAGGAAGCCCTGGCCCCCACTGGCGCTGGCGAAGTCCACTTGCACGTTGTCTAGGGTGAAGAAGACCCGCTGCGGGCGGGCCGTGTCTGGCACAGCAGGGCTGCGGCACAGGAGGAGGCTGGACGAGTTGACGGAGCAGACGGTGGAGCACTGTGGGGCATTCAGGGCCGGCCGCAGGTGGAGTGAGCTGGGCTCCACTATGCGCTGCCAGGGGCATGGCGGCCTCCGCTCCCCCTCCCCACTGGGCATGGGCATCTTCGGGGACAGCCCTGTCGCCTGCTGGTGAGGGGCTCACCTGCAGCAGCCCCCCACCAAGCTGGATACAAGCCTGGGGGTCGGCCGCAGGGGCTCCACAGCTGCTCCTTGGCCCTGGGTCCTGGGGCTGGGCCCTGGAAGCCTGCACCTCTGCGTCAGCCTCCAGCCACACAGACAGTAGGGGCCGCTGCACTGCGTCTAGGCCGGTGCCCCTGACACGGATCAGTCGCCCACCCCTGTACCAGGATGGCAGTCGGGTGTGGGTGGGCGGTGGGCAACACAGCCCAGCCCCCATCCCACCTTCCCTCCTGCCCGGTGCACAGGCTGGCCTGTGGGCTGACCCTCACCCCCGGAAGCTGGCACTGGGCTCCGCTGCTACAAGCCGGGGGTTGGCGGTGTAGCGGAAGGGGCTGGCGAGCAGTGTGCGCTGGGCGTGGCCAAAGACCACAAGGACCGCTGCTTCTCCTGGGACAGCCTGGGGCCTGGTGCGGCACACAATGGCCTCCGGACACACTGGCTCCAGGCTGCGGGATGGGTAGTGGGGTCTCTCATCTCGGCTCTAACTACCCCAGCCCTGGCCCAATCCCCGTAGGAGAAGCCCTACTTTGCCTGCCTTGACAGGGGCAGGGACCACTGGGGGTGGCCACAGCAACCACTTCTCTGAATGTACCACCCCCACTGTGTAGAAAGGACACCGAGGCCTATGGGAGTGCCCACCACCCGATGGCAGCCAGGCCGGGACTCACATGGGACAAGGTTGGCCGCCCACGAAGGCACTGGTGTTGCCACCTGTCTGGAGGTGCTGACCTCGAATGGTGAGCTGGGTGCCCCCTGCCTGGGGGCCCCAGCGAGGACTCAGGCTCAGCAGGACAGGGTCCTGGGGAACAGCGCGGGCTGGGTAGGCATGGCAGCCCAGCCTGGCCCTTTCACCCGCCTGGGCCATGCCCAAGGCCCTCTGGTTCTGAAGCGCAGGTCATCTCTGGGCTTCACCTCCTGGGGCCAAAGTGGACCACGCCCTCCTTCCCGAGGCCACTGCACACTGGCCAGCTTCCTCCCACCCACCCCTGCCGCGTGGGGAGTAGGAGTGGGGCTCTTTCATCCTCACTACCACTCTGCCCCCTTGGGACAGCCTCCTCCCCACCACAGCTCACAGCCCGCAGACCTGGAGCTCTAAACTCTCAAATCCAGTTGCCTCTTTGGGCAGAACCCACCCCTGCCCCCACTGCTCCTGTCCCAGGCTTCCCACCCGGGAAACAGCGTCACCAAGTGCCCAGGGCAACAGGTCCCGAGAGCTTCGTGCCCCAGACTGGCCTGGCTGCCCACCTCCATTCACATGCCATGGCTTCCCTCCTAGACATGCAGTGGTGCTTCCTGCTCCCCACAGACCCAGCTTGACATCCTCATTAGGTGCCTGTCCTTCCTGGCCCTCCCTCCTACCCTCCCCTGTGTAGGGCACACCTGGGAGGCCACTGACCTGGTAGGTGAAGTGCTGGCTTGAGATGCCTGGTGGCTGGCTCTTAATGGCCACCCGGATGGGCCCAGTGGTGCCATTGGGGGCAGGAGATGTCACACACACAATCCTGGAAAGCCGAGGCCTGGGAGCTCTGCTCAGGGCCCAGGGACGCAGGAGACAGCCCACCAGCTGCTACCGAGCGCACCTTCTCCACCCCTCCCCTGACCGAGTGCCCCAGGTTTCTTGGCCACAGGCCTTCCTTATCTCTGGGTGGCCATCTCTGAGGGCCTCCCCACCCATCCTCACCCTCCAAGTGCCTCACCGGGCCGAGGTGCGGTAGAGAGAGGGCTCAGGGTTGCAGGGCCGGCTGGCCACGCTCACGGCATACTGCACGTCGGCGAAGGCCCGGCCCAGGTTGGAGCCCAGGATGGTGAGGGCCAAGCCTCCCTCAGGGGGGCCGGTCAGGGGCTCGACCTGCAGCAGGCAAAAGATGGCAGCTAGGATCCCCCGCACCCACACCCCACTCTGCAGTGCCGGGTGCCCGGCCAGCCAACCAGCCCAGCCAGGCCGAGCTGCTGGGGTTTGGGGGCCTGGGGCAGGGCTGGTCTGATCATGGAGGATAGGACAGTGCGGGGCAGGAGAAGTGGGGGCCCCGGCAGGAGACCTGCACTCAACCCTAGAGGCGGGGACTCACCGCATCAATGCTGGGCGCAGGACACAGCAGCTCCACAGCCCCCAGTGGGCACAAGGGCCCATAGCGACAGGCAGGCTGGCCGTCAGCACACCACAGGCAGCCCAGGCTCCTGTTGGCCGCTTGGCAGTGGCTGCAGTCCGGGTGGCCCATGGCACAGTCGTACAGGATCACTAGGGAAGGCCAGGCAGTGTGCCGAGCGCCTCCTGTCTGCCACCCACCCTGCCCCACCTGCCTGGCTGCCCTCAGGCTCACCATAAAGAGCACGGGCGTTGTCCAGCCTCTGGGCCTTGCCCTGGGTGACGTAGATGGGCACTGGGAGCTCCCGCTGGGACATGGAGGGGTAGAACTGTGGGCAGAGTGTGGGGTCAGGCTGGGTGCCCACTCAGGGCACTTCTGACTCTTGTCTCCTCTGGGCCACCCCCAGAATGAATGTGATTGTTCCCTGCCTCTCCCCCAAGACCGGGGCCCAGGGACAGAGGCTATGGCTCTCCACAAAGATGGCAGATCCCTGAGGGTCTACGGAAGCTTGGGGGCAACAGGGTTTGGAGGGCAGCCACTCACCTGGTGGGCCTGGCAGTGGATGAGGCCTGAATCCTCTGCTGTCTCCTCCAGGGTGGCCGGCAGCCCCCGAAGCTCTCCAGGCAGCTCCAGCCAGCAGTGGAAGGAGGCAGGCAGGCCCTGGGGAAGGACGCTGTCAGGAGCGTGGACACACTGTGGCAGACCCCACTGCCCTGCCCCCTTCCCTCCTGACGGCTCACTCGGAAATGTTGAAGGTTCCGCACGCGTAGGGCCAAATGGCTCTCCCAGCCCACAGGCACCAGGTGGGGACCTGCCAGGCCTTCGACCTGTGGGCAAGCCCCTGGGCCACGCACCTGGACGTCCACCTGGGAAAACAAGAGCCCTCAGCCTTTCAGAACTCAGAGGGCCTACTGCTGGGCGGGTCTGGGAAGGGTGGAGAAGGGACAGCCCTGTCTCTGCCCGAAGTTCGGGCCCACCCACCTCCTGGGCGCTGTAGATGGTCCTCTCGCCCTCTGGGCAATGCTCTCCGTACACGCAGTGGCTACTCTGGGGGCACCAGTGACACCGCCAGATGCTGCCCACGCAAGCACGACACCTAGAGGGGCAGGGCAGCTGCTCAACTGAGTGCCCTCTGGGGTTGCCACCCCTGCCCCAGGAGGCAGGCCCAGGGACTCACGGGGCAGCTGCCTCCAAGGCCTGGACGGCACTGCAGTCATAAAAGGAGAAGTTGGTGGCAGCCACAGCCACGTCCTCGAACATCAGGGCCAGGGGCACAGTGACGTGGTCTGGGAGGGGACAGTGGGGGCAGGACAGGTCAGGTGGCTCATTACCCCTCCAGCTTCCACCCCAGCCCCTACCCCATGGGCCACTCACCTGTGCCTGGAGGGTTAAGTGGCACCTGGTCTTGGGGAGGGGTGACACAGGCCACGTGGGGCCCTTCCACATGAGCCAAGCTCTCATAGTCCCCGAACGCACAATGGAAGTATTCATCTGCATCCAGGATGGGCAGCCGGGGGATAGACAAAGTGACCTGGGACGCAGCAGGGAGAAACCGGGAGATGGAGCCAGAGCAGAGGGGGCGGCCACTGCTGGGGGTGGCAGCAGAGGCCATGGGAGAGGAAGGAGGACGGGAGGCAGGCGGGGTTCATGCTCCAGGCAGTGGTCATGCTGCCCAGAGGGCCCAGTGGTGGTGGGCGGCTTACCTGGCCTTGCTCCTGGCGGGGGTGGTGGCCCGGCAGCAGACTCTGGATGTGCAGGCAGTGGCTGTCCTCCTCATAGCTCCACAGCCACTGGTTTGGCTGGCCCGCCCGCCCGCACTCGCCCTTCCGGGTACACCTGCCAGGCAGGGGTCCATTAGGTCACTGTGGGGGTCCTACACTCTAAGGATGACTGGCAACAGGGGGCTGGGGAGGCCCGCCCAACTGGAGTGCAGTGGGGTGCGATGAGCAGGAGGCGTGAAGGGGACTGTGCCCAGAGAGAAAGGGGCCAAGCAGGCAGGGCCTCATGGCCGAGGCACGGGCTCCAGCCCTAAGAGGCAGCTGCGGCTGGGCTGAGGGACACACAGTGACTCAGGGCTGCCTTAAAGGATTCCTGGGGCTGCTGTGTGGGGCACCGGCTGGAGGACAGCTGTGTGGGGGTTCTGGACCCTGGCTGGGGCTGCTGGGATGAGGAGTCCACAGGCTGGGTGGTGTTGGAAAAGGGGGGATGCCAATCAGGTTCACGGCTCAGTGAGATGGGGCAGGATGGGTGACCGTGGTGGCCCCGTGTCTCTCCAGCAGGCAGGGTTGGCCTCCCGGCACGCCTAGGGTTGCTTCCAGGGGCAGCCTCCTGGCACACACCACCCATTGGCCCAAGCCTAGGCACAGGCCCCGTGCTCACCTGCCCTGGAGGACACACCAGCCACACAAGGGGTCCTGGGCCTGGAGGCAGCTGGCACAGTCAGGGAACTGGGGGCAGGCTGCCACAGGTATCCGGTCCACCTGGAGGGGCAGCAGAGCAGAGAGGCAATGGGCACGAGACTCGGGCCGCGTGTGCTGGCCCCTTCAGCCCCAGGATGGCCCTCACCTGGTGGGCAGTCAGGACATAGAGGTGACTGCCACTGCTGTCCAGCAGCAGGTCTGGGCTGATGGCTGAGCCTGGAGGCGCCACTTGCTGGGAGTGGTAAACCTGGCCCTGGGGGCCGTGGAGAAAGACCTGAGTGGGGGGACAAGGACGAGGCTGGGCCAGATGGCCAAAGGTTGCCCGTTCTAGGGACACGCCCTCCTCCCAGTGGGGGTTCCTTTTTAGAGCCAGTTCCCCTTCTTGCCGGGCCATCGAGGGAGGACGCATCGCTCCCCCCACTCGGCACCCTCAGGCCTAGGACACTTTCCGGGGAACCATGACACTGGGGCAGCAGCGGCACCCTGGGTGAGGCCCCGTGTACCAGGGACAGTTCTGCCAGGTGGGAGGGCAGCTATGGGGAGACCAAAAGGTCACCAGGAGGCACCACACCCTGCCCACCTCACCCAGCCACCCCAGCCACCTTCACCGTGAGCCACCACCAGCTGGTGAAGGCCGGGCTGCAGGGGGCAGTGCCCAGCCAGCAGTCACTGTGTGGCAAAGCCCCCTGACCCAACCATGGGATGCGGGCTAAAAGGTGGTGGTTGCTGGGGGCTTTCCTGAGCCTCCGTGGCCAGGGCCACACCCAGCCGGACAGCAAGGCTGGGCCCTCACCTTGTGCAGCTGGCCCTGGGTGTCCCCCAGGAAGGCTATCATGTGCCCGTCTGCCTGTAGGGCTGCCACGGCGCTGACCGGCTGCCCGAGCTTCAGCAGAGGCTGGACCTCCAGGGGCTGGCGGCCAGCAATGGGGCTGGGGGTGTGCTCGTCGCCGCAGGGGTACGACTCGGGGGAGTCCTACATGGCAGGGAGTGGAGAATCAGCCCCCGGAAGAGGGCAGAGAGGCAGTCGGGGGGATACTCAGGCTGCCAGCAGGAGGAGACCCAGGCACCCTGGGATGACCCCAAGGCCCAGCAATCAGGGCCGAAGGGCCAGGGCACCTGGCAAGCTCATAGCATCCAGAGGGAGAAAGGCGGAAAGAAACGGGTGGAGAGCAGGCAGGAGACCTGGAGACTCAGCTGACCCCTGACCCAGAGGTCGGCTGGCACTTCCCATGGGCGGGCACCCCTGCCCAGTGCTGAAAGATGCCAGCCATCCACAGAGAGAGGGGGGATGGAAGGGCATGCCACTCACAAGGGGCAGGGTGACGCAGCGCGACGTGACGCCGTACTCCACGGTGGCTTCCTCTGCACCGCTGGGGCCCCGGCCGCCCGCTGTGTAGCAAAGTCTCCGGGCCTTCTCCATACTGGCACCCAGCTCCGCCATGGGGAAGGCGCAGAGCGCCGCCTGGGTGCCCCTTGGGCCCGCGGCAAACGCCCCTAGCAAGGTGCCCGGGGCAAGGAAGGCGGCCTGGATGAGGCCCTGGCCCTGGCAGGCGAGGGGGACCTCCACGTAGGAGTACAGGTTGGTGTCCCCCAGGCAGACGCGAGCCACGTAGGAGCGGTACTCAGCCTGGGCCCGGGCCCCTCGGCGGCGGAACACAAAGTAGGCGGAGCGGGCGTCGGCAAAGGCCCCCACGTAGCTGTTGTTGTAGTCGGGGAAGTCGCCCACCACCAGGCGGCCCAGGCCCTCACTGGAGAAGGGCTGAGACCCGGCCAGCTGGCGGATGGCCAGGGGTGGCACCCCTGCCGACAGCTTGCCCGCCAGGCCTCTGGCCACAAGCAGGAGGTCCCGGCCGGGCAAGGGCACCACCAGCCCCACCGTGGCCACTCCCGGGGTATTGGCAGCCACAAACTGCCCGTCACCGGGGTCCTCAGCCTGGTACAGCACCTCGGCCACATCCCCAAGGCGCCGTGTCTCACACACGCCCTGCCGCACCTGCCCGCAGGCCACCAGCTCCTGGGCGCGGCTGCTCACCAGCAGCAGCTGGTTGGCATTGTCAGTGAGCTGGGCCTGTGGGCACTCGGCCGGGTCACGGAAGGGCACGCAGTCAGGGCTGTCGATGACAGGGCCAGTGACAGCCACGCCCTCGACCTGCAGCTCGGGGCTGAGCTGGAAGAGGCGGTTCACTGCGCCGACATAGAGTGTGCCTCGGCCAGGTGCCAGTGCCAAGTGGTTGAGAGTGGTGTTAGGTGCGGAGAAGCGATGGGCCCCTGTCAAGGGCAGTGGCGGTGGGGACAGCAACAGCAGGAGGAGGCAGAGGCCGAAGGGAGGCCAGCGAGCCATCACGGGGGCCTGTGAGAGGGCACAGGTCAGGGCAGTGGCGGCGCAAGGCAGAGAGAGGACCAGCGGAAGGTGGAAGGTGGGGTGGAAAGAGGCCAGGGTGCTCAGGGCCAGGGAGGGAGGGAGGCAGAGAGATGGAGAGTGAGAGAGAGTGAGCGGACTCAAGGAGACAGAGGGGGCACAGAGAGAGGAGGACATAAGGAGGGACAAAGACAGTGTCCAAGAGCTGGAGCGAGAGGCAGGGAGGGGTGCATGCATGCACGCACGAGCACACAAGGAGAGAATTCTTTCATCTCCTACTTTATATGCATGTAGATTGTTGAAGGGGGGCAGGTCCTGGAAAGCCACAAGAGCACTAACAGAGGGACTGTGAGTCACAGAGGGGGCAGGGATGGAGAGAGGGCAGGGGAGGGAGGGAGGCCGCAGGAGCTGGAAGGCTGGCGGAAGCTGTGTCACAGCGCGCCCCTGTGCCCACCACCCAGACAAGAGAGATCTAAGTGGGGTGAGAGGAGTGAGGCCATCATGTGCCCCAAGGGACCAGACAGGGAGAGAAAACCTGCCCTGGGTAGCCAGGGCCGGCTGCAAGGAGGAACCCTCCCCAGCTGGGGGAAAGAGCCAGGCAGCCGCGGGCTGAGCAAGGAGCAAGTCAGCGAGGAGCAGGGGTCAGCTCCATGCTGGCGCCCAGCTCCAGGGCAAGGAAGCACTGGGGCAAGGCAGTCGGGGTGCTGGGAGAAGCCAGGGGTGCCAAGGGACAACACAGGCTGCGGGAGTGTGGGGAGGCCTGCTCCTGTCCCATGGGCCCCGGCAGTTTGGGTCTCTCAGGGCCTGGCACAGGGGGTCTCAGTGTGGGAGTGTCCCGGGAGAAGAGCAGACCAGGAGAGCTGGCCGGGGGAGGGGTCAGGGAAGGGGCATGGAGGGGTGCCAGACTGGAGATGGTTCCTGGGTGTGCCTGCTGGGACCCCGAGGCTGAGCCCCTGAGGGTGAGAGGTGAGAGCAGCCCCTGCTGTGGCCCCTCCTGCCCTGCACAGAGAGATGCCGCTCTGGGTGTGTGGTCACATGCTGACCAGGAGTGGGGCCGCTGGGACTCAGGGCAGAGCGGCGCCTGGAGGAAGGCCCAGGAGCCCCTTATCTCAGAAACACAGGCAGGAAGAGCACGGACATTTCCTGCGGACCCCGGGCTATCTGGGGCAGTGTCTGCCACGAGGGAGGCTGCAGCCTGTATGTCCTGGGCCTGGCCACAGCCATCCTGCCCTACCCTGCCCCTCCCAGGAACATTTTTGGGGACACCGGGCCTGGGCACTTACCATGAAGTGGTGCAGCAGAGGGGTCTCCTGGGTGGCGTGGCACATACGCTCAGTTCCGCTGCCCGAGGGCAGTGGCGATGGGCATGAGATGGCTGTGGGGGGGCATTGTCCTGAGTGGGAGGGAGACAGTCGAGGCTCAGCCCCATTCGAGCTGGCCTGGGGAAGGAGGGGCGGCGGTGGGGGTGGCGCCCAGGGCCTGGCGACCGGGCTCCCTCACAGCTGGCAGCTTTGTCAATAGTGGCCTCCACCACAACAATGTTCCCTCTGTCCAGAGGCCAGGCCAGGGCCCCACTCGCTAGTGCTGTCACCCCCACTGGGCTGTTCTGGACAGGGGGCTCCTTGCCACTTCCCACCCTCAGGGAGCCACCCCCGGGATCCGGGGACAAAGGGTTGGGGTTTCCTCCAGCCAGCCCTCCCCCTCTGGCCCCGCAACCCCTGTGTCACTAAGCATGCCCCTCCCTGACTCCCCGGGTCCCTGTGAAGGGCATGGGGTGGGCCTCGGAGCCCCTGCAAATGCCAGCTGGTAGCCTTGGGGCCTGGGTGAAGTGCCAGACCTGGCCCTCAATGCCTGCCTTTGTCCAAAAGATCTTCCTCCACACCCCCGGCCCAGCCCTGCCTCTGGGGACTGGTGAAGTGGTACCAGGTACAGCATGGTGGCAGCGAGCAGGACCACGGGAGGAGGCTGCTTGAGATGGGCTGAGGCAGAGGGTCCACAGGCCAGGGCTGTCCACCCCACCCTCTGAAGCACGATCCTGCTGGCCTAGATGCCATCCATGCAGGGGATGAGGAAGGGAGGGGCACCTAGCAGCTAGCCCCCCGTCACCCTCATAGGCCACCCTGGCCAGTGGCACAGGAGCAGGTGCACTGGGGATGGGGTCTCTGCCTCCCCCACAGCACGGCAGCAGTAGGCTCCAGGGCAAGGTGGCAGCGGGCTGCTGCCACCTGGCTGGGCCAGTTGGGTGGCTGTGGGGGTGGGGAGCCAGGCGGGCAGCCTCTCTACCCTGTACCCTGCCCGAGGCTGGCACTGGCTTTCCCATTTCGGGGAAGAAACATGGTTCCCCACCTCCTAACCCCAGGGCTACCGCTTGGGGGACACCGTGCTCCCCAGCACCTAGTGCTGTCGTCAGGCTGGGCCGACACCCGAGGGCTCTTGCCTGACCCGCCAGTTGGCCTTGAGACCCTAGCTTCTCCTTGGCCCAAGCACACCCTGATGCCTTGCCCTGAGGCCTGGTAGCCCCTGCACCCCAAGCCCAAGCCTGCCCCAGCTCTTACCTACCTGGCGGGCCACCGGCGAGGGCCAAGTAGCAGCTGGTGGTGCCAGGAGCACGTCTCACAGAGCCCCAGCCTCCCTCCCCACAATGCAATCGTGCCCAGTCCGACTCATCCCAACAAGCCTGGCCAGGCAGCCCAGGCTCTCTCCGCCCGCCCCTTTGCCCGATGGCGTAGGGCAGGGCGCTGCTGCCCTCTGCTGGCCGCAGCAGGCATGATGGAGGACTGACCGTGGGCACCTGGCAGGTGAGAGACGGCAGCGCCCCCCATCGGGTGGGCATTCCATAACCTGGCACGAAGCACCTACTGGATGCCAGGCTTGGGCTTGGCACTGGCACCATTCAGAAACAAACACAGGTTGGGAAACTGAGGCACGGGAGGTTAGGAAACTTGAATAAAGTCACACAGCTAGTACGTGGCAAGGCTGAGTCAACCACAGGGCCCCTTCACTTAACCATCAGGCTACATGGCCTTGAACCATGAACCTTGGCAGGCGTTGGGCAGGAGATGGAGCTGAGGCCTACCCCAGGCCAGGCCTGCACGTGACATGCCCACGTGGCGTTGAGGAAAAATCTGTGTTTCCTACCGACTGGAACACACGGTTGGTCTAGGGCTGTCTTCCAGGGTGTGGCGGAGGTCAGCAAATCAGGCGGGGTCTCTGTGGCCAGGCTTGAGAACTTGAACTTGCCTTGCCATGGGCAACTGCAAGCTGGTGGCCCTGGGGCAGAGAATGTGGGGAGGCCTGGTCCAGTGGTAGTCGTGGGCATGGAGAGAGGCGGGCGTGTCCCAGAGGCGCTCTGGGGAGGCAGCATTCTGAAGACTGTGCGTTGGACCCAGGGCAGGAGGCAAAGGCAGGAGAATCCAGGCGACCCTGGGGCTTTTCTGCTGGGGCACCGTTCCCCTGTGGCAGGGCCATCCACGGAGGGGCCGGCAGAAGTGGGAGGACGGTAAGACTGAGGGGCCCATGAGGGAGGAGGAAATGGCGATGGGGCTGGGGAGGCCTGGGGGGTGAGAAGCTTGGCTCAGGTGACTGGAGCCCTGGGGGCGGCTGGGGTATAGGGCCAGGTGTTCGCCCTGGAGCTCGAAGGCCCAGCAGACTCGGGGTATGGGTGCTTCCCTGAGCAGCTGTGTCATTCTTTCCAACCTGCCTGGAGAGAAATGGGGCACAGAGGTGGGTGACTTGCCCAGGGCCATGACCTGACGTCGTTTCTTCAGAGCGCATTCCACAGAGATGGGATTTGAACCCGGGCATTCTGGCACGGGCCACGCTCCGGACCACTGGGCCCCAGATCCACAGCCTCTCTCACCTGCAGTCGCTGAGGATGTGGAGGCAAACCAGGCAGGCCCATGGGAAGGGACCACTAAAAAGCGAGTGAGCAGCCGGCAAGGGGTCTCTCCCCAACAGGAAGGCCAGGCAGCCTTGAAGGGGCCAGGGAGGGATCTGGAAGCTCCAGGAGGGGAGGCTTGGGGGAGCCAGCTGGCCTCTCTCCCTCTCCCTGTCCTTCCCCCCATGCCTACCCCAACACACACACACATGTTCTCGCTGGCCCCGGACGAGACAGACACCTGCAATCTGGCATGGGGAATGGGTTTCTCCTTCCTTTCCACAGAAGAAAATAAATCAGGCTGGGCGCCGTGGCTCCTGCCTGTAATCCCAGCACTTTGGGAGCCCAAGGCAGGAGGACAACTTGGGCCCAGGAGTTCTAGACCAGCATGGGCAGCATAGTGAGACCCCCATCTCTACAAAAAAATTTAAAAATTAGCCAGGCATGGTGGTGCGAGCCTGTAGTCCCAGCTACTTGGGAGGCTGAAGTGGGAGGATCGCCGGAGCCTGGGAGGTGGTGGCTGCAGTGAGCCATGATGGTGCCATTGCACTCCAGCCTGGGTGACATTGCAAGACTCTGTCTTTAAAAAAAAAAAAAAAAATAGAAAAAGGAAAATAAATCCATCCACAGGCAGCACCATTTTCATAAATATGTGTGTATATGGCCTGCAAATGCACCTTCTACGCTTTCTGATCAGATAAGAGGCGCGGCTACAGCAGCCCCTGGTCTGAAGCTGGTGTAACCAGAAAGGATCTGGGCTGGTTTGGGGAACCGGAACATCTTATGTCAGGGGAGTCGTGCTGGATGTATCCTGCAATGGCCAGGTCCCCTCATCAAGGGATGGGAAGGCAGCGTCAACTGATCTGGTGTTGTCTCCTTGCCATGTGCCAGGCTTCTCAATGCTGGAAGGAGACTTGTTGGGTCAGTGGGACGTGGGCTTCACGTTTGCTGGGCTGAAGACATAGCTCTCCATGCTGGCATCCCAGCGGACACCCCCACTGCCACTACTGCACCACGTCTTCACGTACACCAGCGAGCAGACTTGAGCGTTTCTGCGCATACAGCGGGTGTGAAATGGTGCCCTGCTGGGTTTTGAATCGGCATTCCTTGACCACCGGCCATATTGCAGCACTTTTCATTTCTTCTGTCAAATGCCCGTGCATGTCTTGGCCTTACATTTTGCAGGCGTTCTGTATTTTCCATACCAATCCTTGGGGTGTATGTCTTCGGCCTACCTGTTACTTGTCTTCTCAGTTTGCTGATGTATCATGTGATAAACAGGAAGTCTTAATTTTAATATCATAGCATTTATCAATCTGATTTTTTTTTTGAGACGGGGTCTCGCTCTGTCGTGCAGGCTGGGGTGCACTGGCGCAATCATGGCTCACTGAAGCCTCCTGGGCTCAAGCGATCCTCCCACCTTAGCCTCCCAAACACCTGGGACTACAGGCAGGCGCCACAGTGCCTGGCTAATTTTGTAATTTTTTTGTAGAGACAGGGTCTCGCTATGTTGCCCAGGCTGGTCTCAAACTCCTGGACTCAAGTGGCCCTCCCGCCTCGGCCTCCCAAAGTGCTGGCCTGTGAGCCTGTGAGCCACCGCGCCTGGCTACCTTCTTTTGAATTCCCATTCAGACTGTGTGTTGCTGGTATATAGAAAAACAATGGATGTCTACGTACAGATTTTGTGTCAAGTAACCTTGTAAACTCTCATATTAAGTCTAATAATTATGTTTGGGTTCTCTTTGTGGATTCTTTTTGATTTTCTGTGTACACAATCCTATCATCTGCAAGTAATGACCGTTTTGTTTCTTCTATTCCAGTCGTTTTAGCTTTAATTTCTTTTTTTGAGGCGGAGTCTGGCTCTGTCACCCAGGCTGGAGTACAGTGGCACGGTCTTGGCTCACTGCAACCTCCGCCTCCCTGGTTCAAGCAATTCTCCTGCCTCAGCCTCCCAAGAAGCTGGGACTACAGGCACCCACCACCACACCTGACTAATTTTTGTATCTTTACCAGACACAGGGTTTCACCATGTTGGCCAGGCTGATCTGGAACTCCTGATCCACCCGCCTTGGCCTCCCAAAGTGCTAGGATTATAGGCGTGAGCCACTGTGCCCGGCTGATTTCTTTTTCTTGCTTTACTTCCCTGGACTTGCTTTCTTTGCTTTTACGTCCTTTGAGCTGAGATCGAGCCATTGCACTCCAGCCTGGGCAACAAAAGTGAAACTCTGTCTCAAAAAAAAAAAAGCATAGGAGGCATTGTCAGTGTTCCATTATTAAGTATGATGTTTGCATGTTTGCAGGGAGCATTTGGTAGATATGTTTATCAAATTTAGAAAGCTCCCTCCCATTCCTAGTGTGCTATATGTTGAATTTTTATAAAATGCTTTTTCTGAATGCATTAATATGATCACAGGGTTTCCTCCTCTAATCTGTTAATGTGGCAAATTACATTAATTCATTTTTAAATGTTAAACCACTCTTGTATTTTCTGGACTAAACTCAACTTTGCATGATGTATTTTTTTCATATACAATTCTGGATTGGGTGGTTTTTTTTTTTTAGCCTCGTATTATTATCCTCGTCTGGTTTTGGTATCAAGACATGGTAAAGGGAGTTGAGGCAGTATTTCCTTTTTCAGCTGTTCACTGGAACAGTTAGTCTAAGATGGAGATGATCAGTTACTTCCATGTTTGCTGGAGATCATCTGTAAAACCATCTAGGCCTTCCTTGTTTTTTGTTTTGTTTTGTTTTGTTTCTTTTCTTTTCTCTTCTTTGTTTTTTTTTTTTTTCTTTTGTTTTGTTTTGTTGTTGTTTTGAGACAGAGTCTCACTCTTGCCCAGGCTGGAGTGCAGTGGTGCAGTCTTAGCTCACTGCAACCTCTGCCTCCTGGGTGCAAGCGATTCTCCTGCCTCAGCCTCCCGAGTAGCTGGGACTGCAGGCGTGCACCACCACATCCAGCTAATTTTTGTATTTTTAGTAGAGACGGTGTTTCTCCATGTTGGCCAGGCTGGTCTTGAACTCCTGTCCTCAGGTGATCTGCCTGCCTCGGCCTCACAAAGTGCTGGGATTACAGGCGTGAGCCACCGCATCTGGCCCGGCCTTCCTTGTTTTTGTAGCTTCCTGCCTGTCCCCCTATAGATTTTAAACAATGGATCCAACTTCTGTAATAATTATGGGACCATTTAGGTTTTCTGTTTCTTCTTGAGTAATTTTTTATTGTGGGAAAAAATACATAGCACAAAATTTGCCATCTTTTTTTTCTTTTTTTGAGACAAGGTCTTGCTCTGTTGCCCAGGCTGGGGTGCAGTGGCATAATCATTGTAACCTCAAACTCCTGGGCTCAAGCAATTCTCCTGCCTCAGCCTCCCGGGTAGCTGGGACTACAGACATTCACCACCATGCCCAGCTAATTTTTAATTTAATTTTTTTTTTTTTTAGACAGATCTCACTTTGTCACCCAGGCTGGAGTACAGTGGCATGATCTCAGCTCACTGCAACCTCTGCCTCCCGGGTTCAAGCAATTTTTGTGCCTCAGCCTCAAATTTTTAATGTTTTTGGTAGAGATGGGATCTTGTTACTTTGCCCAGGCTGGTCTCCCATTCCCAGCCTCAATCAAACCTCCTACCTTGGCTTCCCAAAACGCTGGGATTACAGGTGTGAGCCACCATGCCCAGCCTCCAACTTTATTCTTTTGCATGTGGATATCAAGTTTCCCCTATACCATTTGTTGAAAAGACTGCCCTTTTCCCAATTTGTAGCCTTGATATCCTTGTCAAAAATCATCTGACCGTATACTTGAGAGTTTCTTTCTGGGCTCTGGATTCTATTCCGTCTCTGTCTTTATGCCAGGACCACACTGTAATATGTTTTATTTTGTAATAGATTTTGGAAATCAGGAAGTGCGAGTCCTCGAACTTTGTTCTTCTTTTTCAGAATTGTTTTGGTTGTTTGGAGTCCCTTGAGATTCTATCTGAATTTAGGATGAATCATTCTATTTTGAGTCAATTTTTGATAAACAATATTTTTCTAAGAACATGCTTTTTTTTTTTTTTTTTTTGGAGACAGAATCTAGCTCTATCGCCCGGGCTGGAGTGCAGTGGCATGATCTTGGCTCACTGCAACTTCTGCCTCCTGGGTTTAAGCAATTCTCCTGCCTCAGCCTCTCTAGTAGCTGGGATTACAGGCGCCCGCTACCACGCCCAGCTAATTTTTGTATTTTTAGCAGAGATGGAGTTTCACTGTGTTGGCCAGGCTGGTCTTGAACCCCTGACCTCAGGTGATCCACCCGCTTTGGCCTCCCAAAGTGCTGGGATTACAAGCGTGAGCCACCGCGCCCGGCTGGAACAGGCCCATTTTGTTTAAGTTTTCAAGTTTATTAGCATGAAGTGTTTTGGTTTTATTTTATCATTAATTTATTATTAAGACATTTCTTGGGTCAAAACCAGATGACGTTGCTTAATGTTCATTTATTTTTTAATAACCTACAAAAATTGCAGTTTCATCTTGTTCAATCTAACACACACGAAAGAGCATATGCTGCTTAGATGAATCATCTAAAGAATGATGATCAACTATTGCACACCTGTCCCCACTGACAGCCATCATGAACCCTTCTTTTTCCCTTCGCAGTTAGTCCTAGCCTTTCCTTGGTTGTCTTTATACTTGTCCCAATTATGAATCAGCCTTAAACAATAAATTATTTACTTTTGCAACAATTTTTTTGGTTTTATTTTTTTAAATGTGTTAACTAGAATCACCATGCTGTACATCAGATCTCTGGAAAGTCTCCATCCTGCATAACTGAAACTTGGTACCCTTTGACCAGCATTTCCCCATTTCCCCTACCCCAGTCCTGGAGGCCACTGTTCCGCTCTGTTTCCATGAGGCTGACATTTTTACTTTCCGTATGAGCAACGTCACGCAGTATTTGCTTTTCTGTGCCCGGCTTACTTCACTTAATGTAATGTCCTCCAGGTTCCTCCATGCTGCAAATGGCAGGATTGTCTTCTTTTTGAAGGCTGAATAGTGATCCATTGTGTATCTGTACCACATGTTCTTTATCCATTCATCTGTTGGTGGGCATTTCGTTTGATTCCATATCTTGGCGATTGTGAGTAGTGCTGCAATGGACATGCGAGTGTGGATATTGCTTCGACATATCAATTTCATTTCCTTTAGATACATACCCAGAAATGGGATTGCTGGATTGTATGGTCATTCTCACTTTAAATATTTTGAGGAACCACCATGCATACCATTTTCCATACTGGCTGTGCTAGTTTCCAATCCCACCAGCAGTGTGGAAATGTTCCCTTTTCTCCACACCCTCACCAAAGTTTGTTTTCTTTTGTGTTTTTGAAAATGATCATTCTAATTCGAGTGAGGTGGTGTCTCACTGTGGTTTTGAGTTGCGTTTCCCTGATGATTGGTGATGTCGAGCATTTTTCTTTCTTTTTTTTTTTTTTTTAAGATGGAGTTTTGCTCTTTTGCCCAGGCTGGAGTGAATTGGCGCGATCTCGGCTTACTGCAACCTCTGCCCCCCGGATTCAAGCGATTCTCCTGCCTCAGCCTCTGGAGTAGCTGGGATTATAGATGTATGCCACCACACCTGGCTAATTTTTGTATTTGTAGTAGAGACAGGGTTTCACCATGTTGGCTAGGCAGGTTCCGAACTCTTGACCTCAGGTGATCCACCCACCTCGGCTTCCCAAAGTGCTAGGATTACAAGCGTGAGCACTGCACCCGGCTGATGTCGAGCATTTTTTTTTTAATAGACCTATTGGCCATTTGTATGTCTTCTTTTGAGAAATGCCTGTTCAGGTCCTTTGCCCATTTTAAATTGGGTTATTTTTGGTGTTTATTTTTTCAATTTTCAATTTTTAATTTTTAGGAGTACATAGTAGGTGTAACTGGGTTATTTTAACTGGGTTAGAAAATACGTTTGCTTGGGCCGGGCGCGGTGGCTCACGCTTGTAATCCCAGCACTTTGGGAGGCCGAGGCGGGCGGATCACGAGGTCAGGAGATCGAGACCACAGTGAAACCCCATCTCTACTAAAAATACAAAAAAAAATTAGCCGGGCGTGGTGGCGGGCGCCTGTAGTCCCAGCTACTCAGAGAGGCTGAGGCAGGAGAATGGCGTGAACCCAGGAGGCGGAGCTTGCAGTGAGCCGAGATCGCGCCACTGCACTCCAGCCTGGGCGACAGAGCGAGACTCCGTCTCAAAAAAAAAAAAAAAAAAAAGAAAATACGTTTGCTTGCTGTTGAGTTGTTTGAGTTCCTTGTGTGTTCTGTGTATTAACCTTGTATCAGATGGATGGTTTACAACTATGTTCTTCCATTCCGTAGGTTGTCTCCTTCACTCTGTTGATTGCTTCCTCTGCTGTGCAGAAGCTTTTTAGTTTGATGCAAACTCAAACTCATTTGTCTGTTTTTGTTTTGTTGCCTGTGCTTTTGGTGTCATATTGAAAAACTTATTGCCCAGACCAGTGCCAAGAAGCTTTTCACGTAAGTTTCTTCTAGTAGTTTTCTAATTTCAGGTCTCACATTTGAATCTTCAGTCCATTTTGAGTTGATCTTTGTGCATTGTGTGAGATAAGGGTCCAATTTCATTCTTCTGCAAGTGAATATCCAATTTTCCCAACACTATTTATTGACAAGACTGTCTTTTGTCTATCATGTATTATTGGCACCTTTGTTGAAGATCAATCAACTGTAAATGCATAGATTTATTTCTGGGTTCACTATTCTGTTACATTGGTATATGTGTCTGTTTTTATGCCAGAACCATGCTGTTTTGGTTACTATAGCTTTGTAATATATTTTGAGATCAGATAGCATGAGTCTTCCAGTTTTGTTCTTTTTGCTCAAGATTGCTTTGGCTATTTGGGGTCTTTTGTGGTTTCATAGACATTTTAGAATTGCTTTTTCTATTTCTGTGAAAAATCTCATGGGAATATTGATAGGGATTACATTGAATGTGTAGATCACTTTGGGTAGTATAGACATTTTAACAATATTAATTATCCCAATCCATGAACACAGGGTATCTTTCCATTTATTTGTGTTTTCTTCAGTTTCTTTCATCAGTGGTTTACAGTTTTCAGTGTATAGGTCTTTCACCTCCTTGGTTAAATTTATTCCTAAGTATTTTATTTTTTATAGCTATTATGAATGAGATTGTTGTCTGGATTTCCTTTTTGGATAACAAAATAAATCTTCTGTGATGATTTCTTTTTTAGAAAGTGCATTGGCCGGGCGCAGTGGCTCACGCTTGTAATCCCAGCACTTTGGGAGGCCGAGGCGGGCGGATCACAAGGTCAGGAGATCGAGACCACAGTGAAACCCTGTCTCTACTAAAAATACAAAAAATTAGCTGGGCGTGGTGGCGGGGGCCTGTAGTCCCAGCTACTCGGAGAGGCTGAGGCAGGAGAATAGCGTGAACCTGGGAGGTGGAGCTTGCAGTGAGCCGAGATAGCACCACTGCACTCCAGCCTGGGCAACAGAGCCTCTGTCTCAAAAAAAAAAAAAAAAAGAAAAAGTGCATTGGTAGCATATAGAAATGCTACTAGGTGAGGCATGATGGCTCACACCTGTAATTCCAGCACTTTGGGAGGCCAAGGCAGGAGGATCACTTGAGCCCGGAAATTCAAGACCAGCCCGGGCAACTAAACAAGAACCTGTCTCAATAATAGTAATAATAATAATAGTAATTAGTCAGGCGTGATGGTGCACATTTGTAGTCCCAGCTACTCAGGAAGCTGAGGTGGGAGGATCCCAGGAGATCAAGGCTGCAGTGAACTGTGATCGAGCCACTATACTCCAGTGGGGTGATAGAGCAAGATTCTGTCTCAAAAAAAAAAAAAAGAAAAAAGAAAAAAGAAAAGCTATTAATTTTTGTGTGCTGATTTTGTATCCTGTACCTTGACTGAATTCTAATAATTTTTTGGTGGAGTCTTTAGGGTTTTCTACATACAGGATTATGTGATCTGCAAACAGAGACAATTTAATCTCTCTCTCTTTTTTTTTTTTTTTTTACCAAGTGTCACCCTGTTGTCCAGGCTGGAGTGCAGTAGTGTGATCTCGGCTCACTGCAGCCTCCGCCTCTCAAGTTCAAGTGATTCTCCTTCCTCAGCCTCCCGAGTAGCTGGGATTATAGGCATGCACCACCACACCTGGCTAATTATTGTATTTTTGGTAGAAATGGGGTTTCACCATGTTAGCCAGGCTGGTCTCGAACTCCTGACCTCAGGTGATCTGCCTACCTCGGCCTCCCAAAGTGCTGGGATTATATGTGTGAGCCACCAAGCCTGGCCTAATTTGGGTTTTTTAATTTTTTTTTTTTTTTCTTGCCTCATTGCTGTGGCTAGGCCTTCCAGGACTATCCTGAGTAGAAGTGGTGAGAGTGGGCATCCTTGTCTTGCTCCTGATCTTAAAGGAAGCGCTTTCAGCTTTTCACCATTGAGTATGATGTTAGCTGTGGGCTTGTCATATATGGCCTTTATGATGTTGAGGTATATTCCTTCTATACCTAATTTGTTGAGAGTTTCTTTTTAATTTTGTTTTTTTGTAGAGACAGGGCCTCTCTATGTTGCCCAGGCTGGTCTTGAACTCCTGGGCCCAAGTGATCCTCCTGCCTTGGCCTCCCAAAGTGTTGGAACTACAGGCACACACCAATGTGCCTGGCTAATTTGTATTTGTTTGTTTGCTTGTTTGAGACAGGGTCTTGCTCTGTCACCCAGACTGGAGTGCAGTGGTATGATCCTGGCTCACAGTAGCTTCGAACTCTAGGGCTCAAGCCTCCAGAGTAGCTGGGACTACAGGCACACACTACCATGCTTGGTTAATTAAAAAAAAATTTTTTTTGTAGAGGTGTCTTGCTATGTTGCCCAGGCTGGTCTGAACTCCTGGGCTCAAGAGATCCTCCTGCCTCGGCATCCCAAAGTGCTGGGATTACAGGCGTGAGCCACTGCACCTGGCCGAGAGCTAATTTTTTTTTTTTTTTAATCATGAAAGAATGTTAAATTTTGTCAAATGCCTTTTCTGCGTCAATTGAGAAATGATTTTATGCTCCATTCTGTTAATGTGGTGTATCACATTTATTGGTTTGCATATATTGAACCACTCTTGTATCCCAGGGATAAATTCTACTTGCTCATGGTGAATGATCCTTTTACTGTGCTATTGAATTCGGTTTGCTAGTATTTTGTTGAAGATTTTTGCACCTGTGTTCATCAGGGATATTGGCCTGTAGCTTTTCTTCTTTTAGTATTCTTGGCTGGCTTTGATATCAGGGAATTTTCTGACCTCATACAATGAGTTTGGAAGCGTTCCCTCCTCTTTAGTTTTTTGGAAGAGTTTGAGAAGGATAGGTATTAGTTCTTTAAATGTTTGGTAGAATTTACCAATGAAGCCATCAGGTCCTGAGCTTTTCTTTGATGAGAGACTCTATTACTTGTCCAATCTCCTTACTCATTATTGGTCTGTTCAGATTTTCTATTTCTTCTTGAGTCAGTCTTGGTAGGTTGAGATGTGTCTAGGAATGTATCCATTTCTTCTAGGATACCCAATTTGTTGGAGTATAATTATTCATAGTAGTTTCTTTCTTTTTTTTTTTTTTGAGACGGAGTCTCACTCTGTTGCCCAGGCTGGAGTGCAGTGGCACGATCTCGGCTCACCGCAAGCTCTGCCTCCTGGGTTCATGCCATTCTCCTGCCTCAGCCTCCCGAGTAGCTGGGACTACAGGCGCCCGCTACCACGCCCAGCTAATTTTTTGTATTTTTAGCATGGACGGGGTTTCACCATGTTAGCCAGGCTGGTCTTGATCTCCTGACCTCATGATCCACCCACCTCGGCCTCCCAAAGTGCTGGGATTACAGGCGTGAGCCACTGCGCTCAGCCTATTCATAGTAGTTTCTTATGATCCTTTGCATTTCTGTGGTATCAGTTGTAATGTCTCATTTCTGATTGATTTATTTGAGTCTTATCTCTTCTTAGTTGGTCTAGCTAGAGGTTTGTTGATTTTACCTTTAAAAAAAATCCCAACTCTTAGTTTCATTGATCTTTTCTGTTATTTTTCTAGTCTCTATTTCATGTATTTCTGCTTTGATCTTTGTTCTTTCCTTCTTTCTGCTGACTTTGGGCTTATGTTCTTCCTTTTCTAGTTCCTTGATGTGTAAAGTTAGGTTGTTTATTTGAGATCTTTCTTACTTCTTTTTTCTTTTTTTTTTTTTTTCCAGTGACTCTTGTGCCTCAGCCTCCCAAGTAGCTGGGACTACCGGCATGTGCCACCATGCCCACTAATTTTTGTATTTTTAGTAGAGACGGGTTTTCACCATGTTGCTCAGGCTGGTCTTGAACTTCTGGCCTCAAGTGACCCAGAAACCTTGGCCTCCCAAAGTGCTGGGATTATAGAAGTGAGCCACCATGCCCAGCCTCTTTCTTATTTCTTAATGGAGGCATTTAAGGCTCTAAACTTCCCTCTCGGAATTGCTTTGCTGCACACCGCATTTTGTATGTTGTGTTTCCATGTTCATTTGTCTCAAGAGATTTTTTTTTTGTTTCCCTTTTGATTTCTTCTTCGACCCATTGGTTGTTCAGGAGGGTGTTGTGTGTTTCCACAAATCTGTGAGTTTTCCAGTTTGCTTTCTGTTAGTGATCTCTCGTTTGCGGTTGGGAAAGATGCTTAATGTGATTTGATCTTCTTGAATTTGTTAAGACTTGTTTTGTGGCCTAACATATGGTCTATCCTGGAGACTATCCCATGTGCAGCTGAGAAGAAAGCAGATTCTGCTGCTGGTGGATGGAATGTTCTGTGTATGTCTGCTAGGTCCATTTGCTCTAGAGCAGTGGTCCCCAATCTTTTTGGCACCAAGGACCAGTTTCGTGGAAGATAATTTTTCCATGGATGGAGGGTTGGGGGGTATGGTTTCAGGATGAAACTGTTCCACCTCAGATCATCAGGCACAACTTCGATCCCTCACATTCACAGTTCATGATAGGGTTCGTGCTCCTATGAGAATCGAATGCCGCTGCTGATCTGCCAGGAGATGGAGCTCAGGCGGGAATGCTCGCTTGCCCACCAGTCACCTCCTGCTCTGCGGCCTGGTTCCTAACAGGCCACAGACTGGTACTGGTCAGTGGCCTGGGGTTGGGGACCCCTGGTCTAGAGTGTTGTTCTAGTCCTGCAGCATTATTTTTTTTTAACTTCCCTATAAATGGAATCGTACTGGATATATTTTTGTATAACCTGCTGTTTTCACTCCACATGACATTTGTGACAGACATCCAAGTTGATGCACATAACTGTAGTTTATTCATTTTTTTATTTTTTATTTTTTAGACCTCTATGGTCTGACTCTGGGACATTTCTATTGCTGTATACTGTTTCATTGTATGACTCTAACATAGATCTTTTATCTGTTCTTCTGCTAATGGACACTTGGGTTGCTTCTGGCTTTTGCCTATTAAAAAACATTTAAACGTTATTTTAAGCATTATAAACAATGATGCTGTGAGCGATTTTGTACATGCAATCTGGTGTCTAGGAGTGAAATTGTTAGGTTCTAAATGTGCACATCTTCAACTATACTGAATAACGCTCACTGTTTTCCAAAGTGGTTGTCCCAGTTTGCCTGCCCCAGGGAAGTGTGAGTTCCTGCTGCTCTGTAGTACTGCCAACACTTGGTATTGTCAGACTTTACATTTCTGCCAATCAGTGGCTGCAAAAAGATACTTCACTGTGGGCCGGGTGCGGGGGCTCATGCCTGTAATCCCAGCACTTTGGGAGGCCAATGTGGGTGGGTCACCTGAGGTCAGGAGTTTGAGACCAGCCTGACCAACATGATAAAACCCTGTCTCTACTAAAAATACAAAAATTAGCCAGGTGTGGTGGCGTGCACCTGTAATCCCAGCTACTTGGGAAGCTGAGGCAGGAGAATCGCTTGAACCTGGGAGGCAGAGGTTGCAGTGAGCTGAGATTGTGCCATTGCACTCTAGCCTAGGTGATAGAGTGAGACTCCGTCTCACACACACACAAAAAAGGTATTTTACTGTGACTTTAATTTGCATCTCCACAGACCTTCTGTTCTATCTCTGGTCTTCTGTACAAAGTGGGGCAGAGATATGGGCATCTAGCATCTTCTTTGTTTTCTTTTTTCTTTTTTAATCTGCATAGCCAGTGCAAGGACAGCAGCTTCTTATAGAGATTTCCAATCAATCCTCTTGTTCTGCACTCCCCAACACACACACACACATTGTTTCTGAATTATCTGGTGCCTCCGATTCTTGTGCAAACCCACTTCTGCCACTGGCTGCCTCCCACTACTTTTTTTCCCCTAAGTGCTAAAACATTTATTCGGGATGGCATAATTGCTACAAGTTTTCCTAGCATGTAACTGAGCAAAATAACACAATTTTTGTAATTATTAAATGTGAAGGGAAAATTCTTTCGGACGTATTTCTTTTCCTGAAATGCAGAGGTGGAGATGTCAGGTTGGTGAAAGGAGGCAGTGTTTCAAATGGCTTCTTTTCCTGGTGCCTGGTAGCCTTTGACCCCACGGCATATCATGGTGCAACACCCTGCTCTTGTCAACTGGGGTCAGGTTCCTGGGAAAGGCACTGGGCACAGTTAGGTTGGAACCCCTGTGCAAGCTGAAGCGGGACATTGGCTCCTTGGGACCATCCATGCTGAGCCCCTCCTGGACAGGCTTCATAATCCTCGGGGGAGCATGTGCCCCGGTATAAAGACTACTCTTCTAGAACGTCAAATCAGAGCACTGGCAAGGGAGATGCAGGGTCACATGGTGCCTTCTCCCTCCTTTCTGGCTGGAGACTTAGACCATTCCAAACAGATGATGATTTACTGCGTCACTGAGCATGGGCAGCATATGAGACCGCAAACACCCTCAGTCACATCATTCTTGTATTCACCTAGTGGTCGCTGTGTACCTCCCACGTCAGGCACTGTACTACCAGACACTGAGGATCCGGTGGGGAGCGAGAGGGACTTTGGGGACTGAGTCAGTAGGGCACGGGCTGGTGGGATAGGGAAGGATGAGGGAGACAGAGGGTCAGATGATCCCCATGGTTATGCCTGGGGCACCTGAAGGGAAGTCAGAAAGGAAGCCAGGTTGAAGAGGGATGGCAATGAGTTTTGTGTTTGGTCTGCAGGACAGGGATGCCGGGTTGGGGGGAGGACAGGTAGGAGGTGTGCGTCACAGGTAAAGGCAATTGCTCTATGGGCCTGGGGTTTGATGGGAAGAGACACTAAATCATAGTTCATGATTCTTTTTCAAAATTGTAATGCGAAGAGCCCTCATTGAATCTGCATTTTATAGCATGTACTGTGCAAGTTTCGGGGGTATCAGGAAGAAGAAACATGCTCCTTTGTCTCCTGAAGCTCACAGGCTAGTGGACATGGCAGACACGTAACAGAAGGGAGAAGAGGTCAGTCCACAGAGAACAGCTTTGGGTTTGCCTCTGATGCTGGCCCTGGCCCAGATCAACCAAACCTAATGGAAACAGCCGAGAAAGTGGGAGAGTTGAGCTCACTGATGCTCGGATTTTACAGATGAATCTGGAGGCGGTTTCTCCCAGTGCTGACATCCAGGCACTGCGGGTGCCACAGAGAAACATGGAAGGGCCTTCTGGAGACCACCGCGCCCGGCATCCTTCCCCCTTTTAGAACTGGAGCGAGACAACCATGTGTGCTATCACTACTTCTTTCTTTACAGTGCCGGTCCAACACCGTAATGGTCTGACAGTCCTGCAGGCTGGAAGCCCAGGATCATGGTGCCAGCGGGGTTGGTTTCTTCCAAGGCCTCTCTTCTGGGTGGTGGCCTCATGTGGCCTTTCCTCTGTGGGCACGTGCCCTTGGTGCCTCCCACCACTTTTTTCCAAGTTCACCCTGATCCCCTGAATCAGTTATCACTCCCCCACTTGTTTTCCAGCTTCTGTGATGTTCCTGGCAGGAGCTCCTCTCACTCTCTGCTGCGAACTCTTCCCTTTTACATCTGCAATCCCTTTGCATTCCTTTTAGCAGTGTTTAGAGGAGAAGCAAGGGCTGAAGTTGTTCCCGCTCATGTTTTTCGCCCCCAGGTGCCCCTGATGTTTCAGCTCCCAGTGGCGCCTGCAGGGAGATCCCTCTGTACTTCATAATATTATTTCTATTTTTTACATTTTTTTTTTTTTTTTTTTTGAGATGGAGTTTTGCTCTTCTCACCCAGGCTGGAGTGCAGTGGTACAATCTCGGCTCAATGTGACCTCCGCCTTCCAGTTTCAAGCAATTCTCCTGCCTCAGCCTCCCAGGTAGCTGGGATTACAGGCACCCGCCACCACGCCCAGCTAATTTTTGTATTTTTAGTAGAGATGGGGTTTCGTCATGTTGGCCAGGATGGTCTCTAACTCCTGACCTCAGGTGATCCGCTCGCCTTGGCCTCCCGAGGTGCTGGGATTACAGGCGTGAGCCACCGTGCCTGGCCACACTTTTTTTTTTTTTTTAATTTCCTTGTAGTACTGCTTGGGCTACATGGCTTAAGCTTTTGTACATAGTTTTCATTGTTCGGTTCTAAATGCTTTTAGATTTTCATTCTAATTCTTCTCGGACCAGTGCATTATTTTTTATTTTTTTAATTTAAAAAATCGTTAATTTAGTTTTATAGAGATGGGGGGTCTCACTATGTTGCCCAGGCTGGTCTTGAACTCCTGGGCTCATGGGATCCTCCTGCCTTGGCCTCCTGAAGCTCTGGGATTATAGGTGTGAGCCACCGTGCCTGGCCAGTAGTGTATCTTTAAATTTCCAAACATAGGGGAGCCCTTAATTTTAGTTTGGTTGCCAATTTATGCCTTTATTCTGTTGCATCAAGAACATGGCTGGTGTGATGCAAGTTCTTTTGCTATTTGTTGAGTCTTGTTTTGCAGCCTAGGACATGGTGACTGTTAGTAAATGTCCAAGGTGAACTTGAAAACAATGTGTGGTCTGTAGTTTTTGGGTGTCCACTAAGTCAAGCTTGTTCAACTTTTCCATATTCTTTTTTTTATTTTTATTTTTTGACAGAGTCTCACTCTGTTGCCCAGGCTGGAGTGCAGGGGCACGATCTCAGCTCACTGAAACCTCAAGTTCAAGTGATTCTCCTGCCTTAGCCACCCGAGTAGCTGGGATTACATGCATGAGCCACCACATCTGGCTCATTTTTGTATTTTTTATTTTAGTTTCAGCATGTTGGCCAAGCTGGTCTCAAACTCCCGACCTCAAGTAATCTGCCTGCCTTCGCCTCCCAAAGTGTTGGGATTACAAGCATGAGACAGTATGCCTGGCCCAATTTTTCTATATTCTTACTGAGTCTGCTTAAACCAGCAGTTCCAGTGAGAAGTGGTATAATTTCCTGCACGGAGAATGTGCACATTTGTTAATTTTTCCTTTTCTTGACACTTTTTTGTTTTGTAGTCATTTGAGGCTCTATCATCATGCAGGTGCACACAAGATCAGAATGGCTAATGCTTCTTTTTTTTTTTTTCCTGTCGCCCAGGCTGGAGTGCAATGGTGTGATCTTGGCTCACTGCAACCTTCGCCTCCCGGGTTCAAGCAGTTCTGTCTCAGCCTCCCAAGTAGCTGGGACTATAGGCATGAGCCACCACGCCTGGCTAATTTTGTACTGCAGTAGAGATGGGGTTTCACCATGTTGTTCAGGCTGGTCTCGAACTCCTGACCTCAGGTGATCTGCCTGCCTTGGCCTCCCCAAATGCTGGGATTACAGGCGTGAGCCACCATGCCTGGCCGCTAATACTTCTTTTAAAATAATTAACTTGGCCGGGCGCGGTGGCTCACGCTTGTAATCCCAGCACTTTGGGAGGCCGAGGCGGGCGGATCACGAGGTCAGGAGATCGAGACCACGGTGAAACCCCGTCTCTACTAAAAATACAAAAAAATTAGCCGGGCGTGGTGGCGGGCGCCTGTAGTCCCAGCTACTCGGAGAGGCTGAGGCAGGAGAATGGCGTGAACCCGGGAGGCGGAGCTTGCAGTGAGCCGAGATTGCGCCACTGCACTCCAGCCTGGGTGACAGAGCGAGACTCCGTCTCAAAAAAAAAAAAATAAATAAATAAAATAAAATAAAATAAAATAAAACAATTAACTTATTTATGTATTTATTCTTTTTCCCCCACCCCTCCCCCGCCAGTGAACGCTTTGGAATGAATACTCATCAGTATGCTGCAACCACTTTTAATCCTAATAATGATTTTGCCCTGGAGCCTACTTTGTGCGATATGAGCTTCTCTCCACTAGCTCCCTTTTGGATGGTCTTTGCCAGATGTGTCTCCTTCTATCTGTAGTAATTAGAGCCATTCCAGCTATGTGTCAAAAATAAACAAAATGGGTTTATGATCAAGCATGGGTGACTTACACAATCGTCAAAAGAAACGGAGGAACAACTCCCAGCCCTCCGAATCGGCCACCTCCTGGAATCAGGAATAAATCCTAATCTCAAAATGCAGGTAAACAGTCTACCTCCTGTCCCCTAAATGAGGTGCCAAGCATGCCCCTCCCCTCAGCCAGGCTGTCTCCATCCAAACTTCAATGACCACTAGCCTCCCTGCTGACCCATGTCCCACTGAGGAGCCCCAGGCTCTGAACCAACTGCCTATGCACCATCCCCTCGGGCTGCACCTGCTCCCCAGGCCTGCCCCTCCTTTGGAGCTGCCTCTGTCCACCAAGGGTGCTGTCGCTCACCTAACCTTCCAAGCCAGAACCCAGTGGTACCTTGCTGCCCCCTCCACTCCCTGAAGAAGCTGCCTCCATGCCTGTCGAGTTCTTCCAACTGCTCGAACCTACTGGAACTCCAGGCCTCAGCATGTCTTGTCTGGGTGGCTGCAATGGCTGTGCTTGCTTCTCTCTCTCCATCAATCAATCAACCAATCAATCGATCAATCATCAATCAACTATCCACCTATTAATCCATAATCAATAATCTATCAATCTATATCATTTACTTATATAATCAATCATTGATCTATCCCGTGTATCTTCCTATCTCCCTTTTATCATGCCTATCCATCTATCTTTTATGCCTCTATCATGTCTATCTTTCAAGCATTTATCTATCACCAGGCACAGTAGCATGTGCCTGTAGTCCCAGTAACTCAGGAGGCTGAGGCAGGAGGACTGCCTGATGCTAGCAGATCGAGTCCAGACTGGGCAAGATAGTGAGATCTCATTTCTAAAAAAAAATTTTAAAATCATTGATCATCTCTTTTTATTCATCTATCTATCCATGTATCTATCATGTATTTTATCTATCACTTATCACCTATGAATCATCCATCATCTATCGATCAATTATCTATACCAATCATGTCTATATATCTATATATCTATGTACCAATTTATCCGTCAATCATCTGTTTTTGAGGCGATATTCACAAAATATACAATCAATCCCTTTAAAGTGCACAATTCAGTGGCATTTAGTATGCGCTATAGTTCCAGAACATTTTCTTCACAATAAAAAGAAACCCGAGGCTGGGTGTGGTGGCTCATGCCTGTAATCCAGCACTGTGGGAGGCTGACGCAGGACTGTCGCTTGAGCTCAGCAGTTTGAGACCAGCCTGGGCAACATAGTGAGATCCTGTCTACAAAAAAAAAAAAATCACAAAATTAGCAGGGTATGGTGGCACACGCCTGTGGTTCCAGCTACTCAGGAGGCTGGGGCAGGATTGCCTGAGCCCGGGAGATCAAGGCCGCAGTGAGTTATGACTGCGTCACTGCACTCCAGCCTGGGTGACAGGGTGAGACCCTGTCTCATTAAAAAATAAATAAATACAAAATTTTTGAAAAAGGACTGCCCCCGCCCCATTTTCCTTCCCCTGCCCCAGGCCCTGACACCCACTCGTCTGCTTTCTGTCCCGATGAGCCTATTCTGGACATTTGTGTCTGGCTTCTTTCACCCAGCACGAACTCTGAGGTCCATCCGTCGTGTTATGGCGGAATGGCACCGTGCCTTATGGACAGGCTGTGTGTCCATTTGTCTGTTGATGAACACTCAGGCTGCCCCACCTTTGGGAGGCTATGGCCATCCATGCATAAAGGTATGGCCGCACAGCTGTTCTCAGTTCTCATGCCTCTGAGGCTGGATGGGCTGCTGCACCTTATTCCCACCAGCCACCCTCACATGCAGCCAAGTGGCCTGCAGTACTCAACACTGCTTCCCTGTTGCTGAAAGCTCCTCGGTGGCCTCTGGATTAAGTCCTGTCTCTGTAGTGTGGCCTCCAAGGCCCGCCGGCTGCAGCCCTCCCTTCCCCTGCCCTCCCTTCCCCTGCATGCAGCATGAACACCCTGTGCTGTGCTCCCGGTTCCCCCCAGGCCCCTGCACAAGTGGCCTCCTCTCCCTAGAAGGGCCAGCAGCACCGTGTGTGGCAGCTTACACATCCCTTCTCGCCTTCGTGCTCCTCCCACAGGGACCAGCATGATCCCCTCCCCTAGTCCTATTTGGGCTCAGCCGGTATTTCTGTGCAATGTTGTTCCAGGTTCCGCCCCGCCACCGTCACAGGAACCCTAAGAGCATTGGCGTGAGGCTGGACCACGTCTTCTGGTGACTTTCCCCCGCGGAGGGGCTTGGGGGTCAGGTCCACTCCTTTCCCAAACTCACTCTTTCCCCCACAGGCAACCCATTCCCTCTCCTCCATCTCTACCCGAGATCCACAGCAGACACCACCAGACTCTGAGGCAGGGAGGAAGGACTGCATTTGCCAATGGAGGCTTTTACTGGGGGGACTGGGGGTGGTGCCCGGCCCGAGGGCTGAGGGCCCGGGAAAGGCACACGGTGGCGGTGGGGTCTCTCTCAGGCAGGCGCTGGCTCTGCAGACAGCTTCCCCTGGTGACCCCTCTTTGGCACTGAGCTGGGAACATGGTGTCCGCACTCCCGGCTGGCAAGCAGAGGCCCGTGTGCCCCGGTGGCGGCTGGCAGTGTAGGCTGGCAGGGTGACGGCCACAGGGGCTGGGTTTGGCACCAGTGGGAGCCGGGGCCCCACAGGACTCAGAGGCTGGGCCGCCCCCGCTGCTGGCAGGGTAGTCACATTGGCCACGGAGATGGCTATGAATAGGGAATCCAATAAATTAGGCTGTAGAAAGAGGAGGTGAGGGGCCGAGGGGGCAGGGCCTACATTCTCGCTCGGCAGGCAGTACTGTGCGTCCCTCTCCCGTGGAATCTTCGGGGCTCTTGTGGGGGGAGAGGATGCAGGTGAGGTGCTCTGTGTGACCGTGGGTCCCACTGGGCGGCTTTTATGGCATCCCATGGGACGGGAGCCTTGGCTGGCCACCCTCAGGGGATGGACCATGGGGTCTTTGAGAGACTGACGAGGAGGGAATCATGGGGACTCGAGTCTCCGGAGGGAGGCCACCTGCAGCTCCAGGGGCTGTGGCCTGAGGGGCTCCTGGGGCTCCGCTGCGCTGCTGTGTGGCCAGCACTGGGCCCCTTGTACCCCAGCTTCCTCCACGGAGCAAAGTAGAGGACTCACTGCCCTGGACAGGGCCCAGTCACTGTGGAACAGCCCCCCCAGGGAGTGGGAGGGACAGGGTGAGGGTTACGCAGGGCGCCACCCTCCACATCTACTTTCCCGAGGTCGGGAAGGGTCTTCTAGGAGGAGGGGCCAGGCATGCAGGGGCGGGGTGCGTGCGCGGGTGGGTGCTGCTGTCTCCTTCATGTGATCCGAGCTTGGGGGCGGGGCAGGGGCCGGGGAGGGTCAAGTCAGGTGGAGGCACCCTGGAGGCCACCAGGGCCTTCCGGGCTAGGTGCCAGCACGTGCGCTGGGGCCATGGCCTCGCCCAGGATCTGGCAGAGCTCCTGGAGGCGCCGCTGCATCTTGGGAATGCCCGCCAGCTGCTGCTCCAGCCGCTGCTTCTCCTCCGTCAGGCTCAGGCGGGCAGCCGAGTCCAGCTTCTCGAACTTCCAGCCGCCCTCCCCATCGAACTGTAGCAAGTGTGTGTGGTACTTCCTGGCCAGGAGACGGACAGGGTCAGGGGCACGGCACGAGGGCTGCTGATGACAGCCGCCTGCTGCTGCCAGGCCCACCAAGCCACCAGGCCACCTCCTCCCCTCAGGCAGCCACTTCCACTGACCCCAGGCAGGGAGAGAGGGCACCTACCACAGTGAGGGCCGGTGGGTGATGGAGAGCAGGGCAATGCCCGCATCCTTGGCCGCCTGGAAGATTTTGCCTTCCACGTCGATGCTCACGGCGCTGGTGCATTCATCCAGGAGGGCGTACTTGGGCCTGGGGGTCCGGGCCGAGAGGGGAGTCTGTGCACCCTCCAGGGCTCAGCACCCCAGCCTGGCTCAGGCTCCACTGAGCACAGGCCTCCCCATGGCTGCTACTTCCCCTTCCAGGGGACCCCAGGTAGCCTGCCGGCCCCGAGTGCTCACCTGTGGTAGAACATGCGGGCCATGCCGATTCTCTGCTTCTCGCCACCCGACAGGACGTCCTTCCAGTCACACATAGCCTCCCAACCTAAGCGGGGGCAATGGTCTTGGCTCAGTTCCACCAGCACCCAGACCCAGGTGCCAGTTGGGGAGCTGGGGGAGCTGCGGGAATGAGCTAGCTGTGACGACAGGGCCCCTGTGCCTCTGTGTCCTTGTCTGTCTGCCAGGCATTAATCATGGAGGAGTGGGGACTGGAATCGTGCCTTCCCCTAGAAGAGATATGGTGGAGTCAATGCCCCAACACTTCAGTGTGACCTTATTTGGAGACAGGGCCTTCGCAGAGGTGATCACACCAAGATGAGGTCATCAGAGTGGACTCTAATTCAATATGACTGTGTCCTCATAAAAAGGGGGTGTGCGGGCAGAGGACACGCACAGGCGAACACGAGGTGAAGATATACAGGGAGAAGTGGACCATCTGTGAGCCGAAGACAGAGGCCTGGAACACAGCCTTCTGTCATGGCGCCCGGAAGGAGCCCACCCTGCTGGTACCTGGATCTTGGACTGCTGGATCCAGGAGATGATCCACCCCTGCGGTTTATGGCAGCCCCAGGGCACCCACACAGTTCCCTGGCACAGAGCTCCAGAGCGGCCTGAGTGCTCTCCCCAGACCGGGGGCTTGTCACCCACAGGGGTTGGGCCTCCTGTCACTGCCCCGTGCTAGCACTTTGGCAAGGCTCGAGTGGGCTGTTTGAAAGAGCAGGTGAGCCGGCTGCTCCATTAGGCCGGGGCGCTGCGGCAGAAGTGGCCCCTCCTGTCGTCTCGCCCATGCTGCCTTCCCCGGCGGCCCACGGCTAGAAGTGGCGACAGGGTATATGGCCACCCAGAATAGAGATTATGCTTCCCAGGTGGCCTTGTGGTGAGGTGTGAGCACGAGACTAAGTTGTGGCCAATGAGATATGACTGTAAGCATTCAATATGGCGGCTTCTGGAACCCTCCTTAAAAGAAAGAAGACACATACCTTTTGCCCCTTCCCTTCTACTTCCTCCATCCTACAGCCTGGGACATGATGTGAGGGCTGCAGCAGCCCTCCTGGATCATGAGGTGACTTTGGGAATGGAGGCCACACACAGCAGAGTGACATGGTAGAAAATCCTAGATGCCTGGGGCCTTCACAGAGCAGGGCCAGCCCTGGCAACCGTGGCCTGGCTCTCTTGGGACCTAACAGCTCAGTAGGATAAACTCACAGATGATCTTAGCCACTACTGCGGGGAGGCTGGTTCTGTTCCATGCAGCTCAACTCCATCCTAACGGCTCATGCTGGCCGGCCACAGGCCCTGGGCATTCAGACTGCCACAGAGGCGGGAGGGGCCACGTGCTCCCAGGCCGAGGGCAGCAGGAGCAAGAGGCGGGGCCCAGCCAGGGGCTGCTCCACCGCCATCGCCACCTGTGTTCCTGCTTCCTCCACAGGCAGGTGACAACACCCCAGCCATTTCCTGCAGAAGCCACTTCTTCTCATGTTGCCACCGAAGGAGGGCTTGGTGCCCGTGCCCTTGAACCATGAAGGGGAGCCCCAGCAAGGCGAGGTCCTTGCCCAGAGCCATCTTGCACCCAGCAGTGGGGGCTGGAAGCAGAACCCAGACGCTCAGAATTCAAAGACAGAACTGAACACTCCGTCTACTGTGTCCCTGTAGCTGCGCCCCCCTCTCCTCCTCCGCTCTCCCGGCCCGACAGACGCTGTGGACAAGCAATATTCCTTGATAAGCCCAGGACAAGACAACAGCTCAGTCTGGCCTCCTTTTCAGTGAACTCATCTCTGAATCCACCCGACTCTTCTGGCCCCAGCCCCCTCCAAGCGTCTGCACAAACCTCCTGACAGTAGCCATCACTGCACACATGTGCCTGCCCCTCCCAGGCTGCCCCTGCCCACCGCCCCATGGTCCTTCCAACAGCGTCTGATCCTGCTCAGGGAAAACCTAGGCTCCCACCTGGTCCGGAGGGCCCTCTGTGAGCCAGCTTCTCGCACCACCAAGCCTGCGGGCTGCACTCCGCCCTGCTGCCCCTGGCTCCTGGACGGGGTAACCACTCAGCATTCTGCAGGGCTCAGCTCAGACCTCTTTTCTCTGGGAGAGGGTATCCTGGTCCCCCAATGAGGTGTGCATCCCTGCTAGGTGCCCCCTTCCCTAGAGCACCCATGCCACCTGGGGCCATCTGTGTGGTGTTGGTCCTCCCCGGTAGGCGGGCCTCAGAGGTAGCACCCTCTGCCTCGCCCCTGTGGCACCTGGCACTTTGACTCCTGGATGTTGAGATAATCTTCACTCCCTGGAGGCCAAGGGAGAGGCCAGGGTGGGACAAAGGGCGGCTGCCAGCCCCAGGCCTCCTACCTCCCTCCCGCTGCAGGATGTGGTGCAGGTGCACGACGTCCAGGATGGCTTCCAGGTCCTGCTCCGAGTGGCCCTTCCTTCGCATGTCCTCCACTGAGTCCGGGTAGATCACTTGGTCACGCAGGGAGCCCACAGACATGTAGGGCCTGTGGGAAAGCTGGGTGTCCACGGAGGGAAGGGCCAGCCCTGCCTCCCCCAAGATACTGTGCGCCTCCCAGGCAGTGTCCACATGCCACGCTCACACGCACCCACACGCTCATGTCGCCGCCCGTGCACACACCCCACACAGATCCAAAACAGGGCAGTGGATCGGGCGGGTTTGGAGGGAGCAGGAACCACAGCCCGTCTCTGGCTCTGGGGACAGTGCCTCGGTGTCCTCTCCTGAGGTGCTGACTCTTCACCACTTCCTGGGCCTCTGCAGGAAGCCACGTGTGAGCGCACGGGCAGGAAGAGGTGGAGTGAGACGCAAGGGCTTCCTCACCTCTGCGGGATGTAGAACATGCGCTGGGGTGGGGGCTTGTAGAGCACACCACCGTACGTGGGCCAGAGCCCACCCAGGATCCGGAACAAGGAGCTCTTGCCGCAGCCGTTGGGGCCCGTGATGAGCAGATGCATGCCTTCCTCCACCTGCAGGGGCAACAGCCGCTGACGCCAGAGAGCGCAGGCCCCTTCCCGCACCCTATGGCCTCCTGCTCAGCCTTGAGAGGCTCCCAACGCCCGAGGCCAGCAGGCAGGCCATTCTTGATCTCTTGATAAGGGACAGCAGGGCCTGGGGGATGGGGTCCAGCGTCCACAGCCCTAGCTAAATTTAGCTCTCGCTAGATGCCTGGCCCAGGACACAGGAATGGACAAGACCCGGCCCTGTCCTCAGGCCCTGACATGCCCAGAGAAGATGGTGCCAGCACAAGAGGAAGGGCCTATTCTGCCACAGCTGAATGAGTAGGTGTGTTCCAACACAGCCAGCGCCGTCCTCAGTCCCATCTGACTCCCACTTCACCAGGAATCCAAGGGCAGGGTCAACCCTCAGCCCCCTTTAAGGAACTGCCCTGAAAGGCACTTTGTTTTCAAGAGACGAGATCTCACTCTGTTGCCCAGGCTGGAGTGCAGTGCTATGATCACAGCTCACCGCAGTCTCCAACTCCTGGGCTCAAGTGATCCTCCCACCTCAGCCTCCTGAGTAGCTGGGCCTACAGATGCACGCCACCATGCCTGGCTAATTTTTAAATGTTTTTTTAGAGACAGGGTCTTGCTATGTTGCTCAGGCTGGTCTCAAACTCTTGGCCTCAAGCAATTCTCTCACCTTGGCCTCCTGAGTCACTGGGGACAAAAGGCAGTTTCTTTCTTTTCTTTTTGAGACAGGGCCTTGCTCTGTTGCCCAGGCTGGAGTGCAGTGGTGGGATCATGGCTCACTGCAGGCTCAACCTCCTGGGCTCAAGAGATCCTCTCACTTAAGCCTTTCAAGTAGCTACAACTACAGGCACGGCCACCACACTTGGCTTATTTTTGTATTTTTAAAAATTTTTGTAGAGACAGGGTTTGCCATGTTGCCCAGGCTGGTCTTGAACTTCTGGGCTTAAGCGATCTGCCCACCTCGGCCTCCCAAAGTGCTGGGATGACAGGCATGAGCCACCACGCCCGGCCCAAAAGGCACTTTATGTCTCTAGACTGACAGTACAGACCCCACTGCCTCCCCAGGTGCTGGAGTGGCCCAGAGATGCCACAGTGGCCCCTGGGCTCTGCATCATGGACCTCAGGCTCCTCAATTCACTGATTCCATGGTCCTCGCTGGAGCTAGGAAATGCCTACTTTGGGAAAATGCCGGCCAGGCTGGAGGCGGGCTGTGTGCAGGGAGGAGGCCAGGGGCCTGGAGTCAGTGAAGTTCACGGTAACAACAATGCTACACGGGGCTCCTGGGAAGACTTGAGGCCATGGTCTTTAGCTTACCTCAGGCAGTGTCATGGGTGGAACTGTGTCCTCTGAAATTCCTATGTGGGAACCGTAATCCCCACTACCTTGGAGTGTGAGCTTATTTGGAAACAGGGTCGTTGCGGATGTGATGAGTTAGATTTGGACGAGGTCGTTCTGCAGAGGGATGGGCCCTAATGCAATGTGACCTGTGTCCTGACAGAAAGGGGAGACGGAGACACAGACACACCCAGAGGGAGAGCGCCGTGTGGAGACAGAGGCTGAGGCCGACCTGCGGTGGCAGAAGCCAAGGAAGCCCGCAGATGGGCAGCAGAGCAGAAGCTGGGACAGAGGCCCCGAGCGGAGGCGCCTTCTCGGTCCTTGGCAGAAGCCTGCCCCGCCTGAGCCTTCCTCTCGGACTGCTGGACCCCCAGCCAGGAGAGAGGCCATCTCTGCTGCGAAAGCCACTCAAAGTTTGTAACGCTTTGTGATGGCAGCCACAGGATGCTAATGCAGCCACCTGACTGTCCCCCTCCTGAGGGGAGGGGCCTGGGCCTTGCCCCATCTCACATACCCGGCTCCCTGAGCAGCTGTGGCCCTGCGTGCAGGGACCCCATGAGCTTGCTGGCTGCCCCCACCTGCTTGTGTTGCCCGGGGCCAGCCTGGAAACCACCCTCCTCGGACTCACTGGTGATCGGCTCCCCCGACATCCTAGGAGGGGCCACTGCCGGCGGTGAGGGTAACCACCTGTGCGAGCCCCCTCCTCCCTGGCATGCCCCTCCTCTCTGCTTCCTCCTGTGTGAGCTGCCCCTCAGGCCCACGGCCCCTCACTCCTCTACCCTCAGCTGCCTGCCCACTCGCTCGCAGCAACTCCTGGGCAAAGCTTCGTCCCACCCCCACCACCCCCAGGGACTTTGACCACTCTTCTTGTGACCCCCACTGTCCCTTGAACAGCTGTCTACCTGGAGGCCTTTGTAACACTTTAGTGCCCCTCCACAGTGAGGACTCCCTGAGTGCAGGGCTCCTGATTTACCTCGGGTTTCTGGTGCCCGGCTCAGAGTTCAGGGCACATTGGTTAAATGAGTGAATGAATGAGTGATTCCTTGTCACTTCTCTACCTGTCCCTCCACCCCAGTCTCCCCCTCACTCCATTACTCCCCAGCCCTGTCCAAACCCCTGGCTGGGGACACAGGTGATCTGTGGATTCCTTGCTGTGGCCTTCCCAGGGAGGTCGAATGGCAAGGTTTGAACCAGAGCCCCCCCGCCCGGGTTTTGGCTTTCTTAGGAGTGCAGGGAGTTGGCATCAGATGATAGGGCCAGGAACACCGGGGTGAACCTTGGCCAATCCTGGTATCACTAGTCTCTTTTATCAGCCCTGCCTCTGTTGCCCCAGGATGAACAGTCAGAGACATGTTGGTCTCTCACCTTGACCTTGGCTCACCTGCCACATAGATATAGGGACATAGATATAGTGGCCCTCCCTGCTGGACGTACCCTGATGTTGAGGCTGGCCACCACCACCTCTCCTGACGGCGTGATGATGGGGATGTTCTCGCAGATGATCCCCTGCTCCACATCCACCACCTGGCCTGCAGAGAGAGCACAGCAGGGTTGGGGTGGAGAGGGAGTGGTGGCGACCCCTCTGCATTCTGGGGAGTCTGCGTGCCCCCGGCTGCACGCCCTCATTCCCATCCCTGGCAGCATGCCAGCTGGTTCCTGACCAGCAGCCTGTGGTCCGGGGTCCCTAGGGAACACAGCCAGGTCTTCCAACAAGCGGAACTCTTCCCCCAGTGTCTAGTACGGTGCCCCGGGCCGCCACCCCCTTCTGCAGCACCTGCCTCCCACGGCAGCCAGCAGCTGGCACACTGGCTGGAACTTTCTCTTGCTGTCCTGCATGGGTGAGGGGACCACATCCCCCTTGTTTTGAATGAATAATCCAGGCTGGGGCCCTCTAAGGGCGAGTCAGTAGGGTGGCCGGCAGCTACTGTCTGGAAAAGAAGGTGGGCGGACCAGCACCTCTCCCCGGGAAACCCTCCAGGGGCCCAGCTCTACTAGGCTGAAGTCCTCAAAGACCCTGCCGGGCAGCCTTCCCATCCTGGGTGGACTGGGATGGGCCAGAAGCACATGGAGGTCCCTGAGTGAGGGAGCGGGAATAGGAGGAGCTGGGGCAGCAGGTCAGCACCTGCAGTAGCAGCAGGGGTGGGGTCACTCATAGGGAGGGGACAGCCTTACCTTGGATCTTCAGGGGGCCTTCCACGCGGACACCAGACCGGCCTATGGTCCCAGAACCCGCCTGAGTGTCCTCCAGCTCCCTGGGCCTCTTGAAGTGACAGCGCTGAACATCTTCAAACACCTGGAACATCTCGTGCACCCGGGCTGTGTAGCCAGCCAGCTCCGTCACCTGAGGGAGGGTGACCTTGGCTTAGCCCCTGCCAGTTGCAGGGAGAGAAGCATGGCAAGGATGGCAAGGGTGGGGCTGGGCCAGGGGTACCTCCTTGTACGACGACATGATCCGCTCAATGGCATCTGCAGCCGCTGTCAAGAGGTTGCGGGCAATAGTGAAGGCTTCTGTGCGCTCGCTCACCAGCTCCTCCTCCTTCTTTTCCAAGGCTGCCTTCTTCACAGCCTCTGCATCTGCAAAGCCCCAGAGGGGTGGGTGGCGGGGCGGGGAGGGGCAGGGCAGAGACAGTGGAAAGTCAAAAATGAGCTGCTGGAGAGAAAGGCGAGGCTCTTCTGCAAATGGTGCCGGGGGGCAACCAGATCTCTCTCTCTTTTTCTCCATGTGCAAGAGAGGGACCCCTCACACCATACAGACAAACCAACCCAGAGCACAGCACAGGCTGATGTGTAGTGTAGCCCAAAGTATGAAACTCTCAGAAGAAAATGGGATAAAACTTCACGACCTTGGATATGGCAACAGTTCCTTCACTAGGACACCAAAAGCATGAGCAACAAGAGAAAAACAGATCAACTGAACACTTTTGTGCACCAAAGGACAATATCGAGACAGTGAAAAAGACAACCTACAGACTGGGAGAAAACTCTGGACTGGTAAACCACACATCTGATGAGGGTGCAGTATCCAGAATATACAAAGAGCTTTCACAATTCAACAACAGAGATAACCCGATCACACATGGGCGAAGGACGTGAACAGACATTTCTCCAAAGAAGGCATACAAATGGCCACTCAGCACATTAAAAGAGGCTCAGCATCATTAGTCATCAGGGAAATGCAAATCAAAACCACCAAGAGATACTGCCTCACACCCACTAGGTGGCTAGAATACAAAGGAGATGATAACCAGTGCTAGCCAGGATGAAAAGGTGGAATCCTCCAACACTGCTGGCGGGAAGGTAAAATGGGGCAGCCACCGTGGAGAACAGTCTCGCAGCTCCTCAAAAAGTGAACTGTCCAGTTACCGTGTGACCTGGCAATTCTACTCCTAGCTACACACCCAGGAGAAACGAAAATATCTGCACACATAGAGACTTGTCCATGGATGTTCACAGCAGTGTTATTCACAATAGCCCAAACATGAAGAAACCCAAAATGTCCATCAAGAGATGAATGGATAAAGAAATTGAGGCCTATGCACACAATGGAATATTATTCAGCCATGAAAAGGAACGAAGGACTGATTCATCTTATGACAGGGACGAATCTTGAAACCATGATGCTCAGTGAAGGAAGCTAGTCACAAAACACCACAGAGCACATGATTCCATTTCTAGGACATGTCCAGATAGGCAAATCCACAGAGACAGGAAGCAGATGAGTGGGTGCCAGGGGCTGGAGAGAGGGAATGAGGAGTGACTGTTCATGGGTCTGGGGTTTCTTTGGGGGATAAAACAAAAATAAAACATTCTGGAGTTAGTGGTGATGGCTGCACAACTCTGTGAGTGAATTTAAACTGTACATGGAAAAGGATGAATTGTATGGTAATTACATCTCAATAACGTTTTTAAAATGCTCCAGTAGGCATCTGGTTTTGTTTCTGGGTACAGCCAGCTCCTTCCACCGGCCCTCTGTCCTGCACCACTGATGTCGCCCCTCGTGGGGCACATCTGAACTTTGTCATCCAACGCCCAGGGCTGTTTGGCTTTGAAACGCCAACTTTCTTTTTCTTTTCTGTTTTTTGAGATGGAGTCTTGCTCTGTTGCCCGGGCTGGAGTGCAGCGGTGTGATCTCGGCTCACTGCAACCTCTGCCTCCCAGGTTCAAGGGATTCCTGTGCCTCAGCCTCCCGAGTAGCTGGGATTACAGGCGCCTGCCACCAAGCCCAGCTAATTTTTTTTGTATTTTTAGTAGAGACGGAGTCTCACCATGTTGGCCAGGCTGGTCTCAAACTCCTGACCTCAGGTGATCCACTCGCCTTGGCCTCCGAAGATGCTGGGATTGCAGGCGTGGGCCACCACGCCCGGCCTAATGTCCCACTTACTGACTGCCCCCTCTACGCCATGGTTTTTGACCTCTGGACCAGCAGCTGTATTGTTTGGTGTCTGCTTCTCCCAGGAGCTGCTCCTGTCTTAATTTGCTTTTCTGTCACACTCTAGGCCCCGTGGCAGCACTCCTAACCCTCATCAATGGTCTTGACTCTCAGTTTCTTGATCCTTAGAGTCCCCACAGGAGCAGAGGTGGGGAGCGAAGGCCGCCTCTGAGGGTGCTGGGTTGTGGCTGAAGTGGTGGGAATGTCCTGTGAAGGAACTGAGGACTGTATCCAGGGGCGTGTGTGATCCTGACGGGGAAGCCTCAGGGATCATTGGCTGGGGGCTGGGGGAAGACACAGAACGCAGTATCTGCTCAGGGCCATGTAGGGTGAAAAGGGGCCTGGCCTGGGAAACCAGGGAACTAGATTGGGCTGGCGGGGCAGGGACGTTAATCCTAAAGGTCGAAGGCCTTGGGCCTTTCTTCCCAGGGTGCTCTCAAGGACACAGCCCTCCTCCCCAGGTGTTCTGAGAGCTGGACAGTCGCTGTGGACAAAGGGAAGGGTCTGCAAGTCTTTGTGCCCAGGGCATCCTGGCGTAGAACCAGCTGCCCTCTGCAGGTTCTCTTGGAGCCTTGGGCGACTAAGGCCAGGGCCCCAGAGCTGGACAGAGCAAGGCCTCAGGGCTGGAGTGGGAGCCACAGGCCCTGCCCATCTCCTGAGCCCACCTGCCTTGCACACCAGCCCAGCAAAGCTTATCTAAATCTTCCCCAACCGGTAAGAGCGTGCCTTCCCACCCAGTGCGCTCCACCTCCTTGAAGCACCTGGAGCCCTCACTAGCCACCCCATGCAGGGGACACAGCAGGGACAAAATAGACAAAAATCCCTGACCCCACGGAGCTTGCAGTCCATGGCAGGGAGAGAGAAAGGTGCCACTGACGGGGTGTTGAGTGCTTGGGAGAGCAGTGGGGCAGGGAAGGAGACAGGAAAGGTGGCGGTGGGCAGGCTGGGCCTTGCCTAGGGGGGCTGCGCCACGGGGCAGCAGAGGAAAGAGTGCTCCTGGCACAGGCCCCAAGACAGAGCAGGCCTGGTATTTGGGGAAATAAGAAGGCCACAGGACCAGGCACAGTGGCTCACACCTGTAATCCCAGCACTTTGGGAGGCCGAGGCAGGTGGATCACTTGAGGTCAGGAGTTCAAGACCATCCTGGCCAACATGGCGAAACCCCATCTCTACTAAAAATACAAAAATTAGCCAGGCATGGTGGCGTGTACCTGTAGTCCCAGCTACTTGGGGGGCTGAGGCAGGAGAATCACTTGAACCCGGGAGATGGAGGTTGCAGTGAGCTGAGATTGTGCCACTGCACTCCAGCCTGGGAGACAGAGTGAGACTCCATCTCAAAAGCACCCCCCCAAAAAAAAAAAAAAACAACAAAAAAAAACAGAAGGCCACAGGACAGAGCCAATCAAGCCAGGGGAAAGGGAGTGCTTCACAGCCTTCAAAGGCTGTTGGCTCTGAGGACCACCAGAGCAGGGCCGGGAGCCCACAAAGCCTGGTACAGCAGAGGCTCAGAAAATTCCTAGGCCTTCAGTGGCAACCATGGAGCGAAGCGGCTGCAGGTGCTGTCTCGCGGGCTGTCTCGGTGCCTGGGGCTAGGTGCGCTGACTGGGCTGGGCACTCATGTTGGCATCAACGCTGCCCTTGATGTGCAGTCCCCGAATTAGATCCTTCCTCTTGGTGAGTCACCCAGAGGATGACACAGACAGTTGAGGGCATGGAAAGCCCCAAGGTGGAAACAGGAACAGGGAGAGAATCAGACTTCTGTTTCTAAATTGAAAACCCTCTTCCCACCAAACTGGGTAAACTATGACACTATTTCCAGCAGAGCCAAGCTTGACAGAAAGCAAGGGAAACTCCTGGGAGCAAAGAGAGCAGACAGCCAGGTGATCCTTTGAAAGCCCCAGAGGCAGGCAGGGCACAGACCAGGAAGCTTTCCTCGCTTAGCCTGGGCTCTATGCGCAACGAACAAAAAGCCTCCTCTAAGAATTTGTAACAATGTGCCTGGAGTTCAAATGAATTCAAATGAAACCACCTCTCAATTCAGAAACCATCCCCTCCGCACTAACTAACGGCCTCCAACTGCTTACCCTGGAGTGCTCGGCCAAAACAGAAGGAAATATGGACTTACACCCTCCATTGAGGCCACACCAATCCCCATAGAAGTTCTGTTGCAAAACCCACAAGGAAATGATCCACCATGAGTGAAGACCAGCAGACAGAAGACAGGTGAATGATACTCCCAAGAACTGAAGCTAACCAAACCATCAGATAGAGACAGTGGGGTAAGTGTGACCAACATGATACACAGCATAAAAGGAACAGTCAAAAAGATGAGCAAATAAGACACAGAAACAGCCTGACATTTCTACTTGAAAAAGGAAACGTCCATTTTCAAATTTCTATTTGAAATAGAATGAAATAGAACTTACAAAACAGCCACTGAAATGTGCACAAAATTCCAATTAGACATGGCCAAAGAGAAAACTGGTGAACTGGAAAATGAGCAAGCAGGAAGGCCTCAGGGCATCCCCAGAATTCAGCACAGACAGTGTGAGATGGGAAACAGTAAACAGAAACCAAAAGACACAACAAAGAGAGTCAGAAGTCCAGCACTGGCTGCCAGTTCTAGAAGAACAGGAAAAAAGAATGAGAGTCAGGCAATATCTGAAAAGCTAATAGCTGAGAATCTTCCAGAATGATTGAAAAACTCGAATATTCAAAGGACATATAACAAGTCTCAAGCAGAATCAACAAAAACTGACACCTAAACATGTCATAGTGAAACTGCAGAATGCCAAAAAGAAAGAAAGTGAGCAAAGTACCCCAAAAAAAACACAGAGTACTCAGGGAGGACAATTTGTTAGCAGCTACAGATTTGTCAGCAGCTACAGAAGAAGCAGGGAGACAATGAGACATTGTGAAAGGGCTGAGAGAAAAGAATAGTCCACCTAGACTCCATTGCGCAACTCAACTTTAGCTTGGGAATAAGGGTGAAATAGAAACATTTTCAACAAAAATAATCAAGAATTACAACAGGCTGGGTGCGGTGGCTCACGTCTGTAATTTCAGCACTTTTGAGAGGCCAATGCTGGAGGACCGCTTGAGCCCAGGAGTTCCACACTAGCCTGGGCAACACAGCGAGAACCTGCCTCTACAAAAAACAAACAAACAAACACAAAACGAAACAACACAAAGAATTACAATAAAATAATCAAGAATTTCCCATGACAAAACCCTTGCTGGAAGAACCTTTTTTAAAAACCAACCACAACTAGAAGCACCGATGACTGTTTGTCCTGAGTATAGTTGTGAGTCAACAAACAAACAAACAAACAAAACACTAAAAACATGTCTATCTGGAGGAAGAGAACGGGAACACAGAAGAGAAATTGAGATGTAGGAACGAAATGGCGAGCACAGAACTCAGCAAACATGTGAGCGAGTTTCAACACGCGTGGATAAGGCGATAGCAAAGAGGAAAAACTAGGTACAAATCCAACTCTTGGCTGGGCTATGACGCCATGCCCCACGGGGCTGCTTCTGTGTTCTAAGGTCCAGGGGGAGGCGGAGCTATTGATTAACCTAACAAGTATGCGTGTTGATCTTTTATTTTTTATTTTTATTTGAGACGAAGTCTCGTTCTTTCGCCCAGGCTGGAGTACAGTGGCGCTATCTCGGCTCACTGCCAGCTCCGCCTCCCGGGTTCATGCCATTGTCCTGCCTCAGCCTCCCGAGTAGCTAGGACTACAGGCGCCCGCCACTGCGCCCAGCTAAATTTTTGTATTTTTAGTAGAGATGGGGTTTCACTGTGTTAGCCAGGATGGTCTCAATCTCCTGACCTTGTGATCTGCCCACTTCGGCCTCTCAAAGTGCTGGGATTACAGGCGTGAGCCACCATGCCCAGCCGTGTGTTGATCTTTTAAAGGGTAACCACTAATGGACTAAAAATCAAATGCAGAAGTTGCAATCCAGCAGGGGAACAAAACAGGAATGCAGGCTGGGCGCGGCAGCTCACGTCTGTAATCCCAGCACTTTGGGAGGCTGAGGCGGGAGGATCACCTGACCAGGAGTTCGAGACCAGTCTGGGCAACATGGCGAAACCCTGTCTCTACCAAAAACATGAAAATTAGCCAGGTATGGTGGCTTGTGCCTGTAGTCCCAGCTACTGGGGAGACTGAAGTGAGAGGATCACTTGAGCCCGGGAAGTCGAGGCTGCAGTGAGCCAAGGTCGCGCCACTGCACTCCAGCCTGGGCGACAGTCAGACTCCTGTTTCGAAAACCAAAAAGAAAATAAAACAAACAAAAACAACAGGAATGCAAAAACCTAAATCTTTAATCTTATCACTAAAATAACAGGTAGTACAGGCTTCCTGCTCCTCTAAAACACCTTAGGGTGGAGGTCTTTCCCCTTTGCAACCTGCAAGAGCTGTTTCAGGGCGACGAAACCAAGGCTGGAGTGATGAAGGGGCTCACTCCAGGTACTCTGCACATCCTCCCACCTCTAAGTCGCAGTTGGGTTGAGAACAGGGACAGGTGGGTGAGGGTACCTGTGCCTGGAGAAGTGACATGTAGTGTTCCTGACTTGCAGTCCTGGGCTTGGCTGAGTGGTAACAAAGGGCATGAGGTGCGCACAGGGCAAAAGGCAACAAGGAGGGGCAAGGCAAGCCCAACTTCTGAAAGCATCAAGGGTGGCAGCAGGGCCTCAGTGGCCCCAACAGCAGAAGTGGGCGGCGGGCTGGCTGAGTTGGGCCCTCGTGAGCCCAACACAAAGCGGTATGGGGGACAGGCCCCTGGCCTGGATCCTCTTGGAGCCCTGGGTCTCACCTGACTCTGAGTAGCCAGTGGCAGTGATGATGGGGACAGCCACCATGAGCAGGCCTGAGGCGCTCCACACATACTTCATGAGGAACTGCTCCAGCATGACATACCATAGGCGTTCCAGAAGGATGAGGTTGATCTGCGAGGCCAGGTCCTGGTAGGAGTGCTGTAGCAGGGCCAGCTCTACCTGTGGGGGGTGACAGACACAGACAGGCTTCCTGGCCATGCACAGGGGTAGCTCCCGTGGGGGTGATGGTCAGGGTCTCCCATTGCCACTCACACACGCTGTGCCATGGTGGCCATCAGAAGGCCGAGAGCCAGAGGTTACGATTGGGTGGGGCCAGGTCTCAAACTCGAGGTGTGAGGGGGTATAAAGGACTGGCTGATGTCACAGTGCGGCTCCTGTCCCCTCTCCACTCCCTCTTTAGTCACCTTGTTTCTGTCCTCTGCTGAGCCCACTTCTTTGGGCTCCCTGCCAGCCCCCTCCTCCTGGCTCGGAGAGATCATCCATCAGCTCTAGTTTTTCCCCCCTAAACTAAGCAAAGAGCAGCGCAGGACAGCAAAAGGCAGTGCTCTTGGGCTGAGTGCAGTAGCTCACACCTGCAATCCCAGCACTTTGAGAGGCTGAGGTGGGAGGATTGCCTGAGCCCAGGAGTTGGAGACCAGCCTGGCCAACATGGTGAGATGCTGTCTCACCAAAAATAATTTAAAAAAAAATTAGCTAGGCGTGGTGGCACACACCTGTAGTCCCAGCTACTCGGGAGCCTGAGGTGGGAGGATCGCTGGAGCCCTGGAGTTTGAAGCTGCAGTGATGGCGCCACTGCACCCCAGCCTGGGCAGCACAGTGAGACCCTGTCTCTTGGTTCTGAAAAACTCGGTTCAACAGTCTGGGCCTATTTAGGCCCCCTCTCCCCTCAACCTTCCCACAGTTCCTTTTGGTGAGAAATTTGCATGGCATTTTCCCACTGAAACCAGGAGGATGCGCTCCTGAGCTGGGCCCTACAGGACTCGCCCCAGTGGATGTCCCCACTGCTGAGCCTGGACCTCGCTCCCTCAGCAGTGGGTAGGCCTCCCCTGTCCTTCTGTCCCCCTTCCTGCACTGGCCACCACTACGTCAGGACACCAGCAGGTGGGGAAAGGGACATCCGCTGGGAAGAGGTGGCAGCAGCAGTCAGACAGGCGGGGGAGGTGGAAGGTGTTGGGAAGTGCTCCCAGCAGGGTAGCCAAGGGGTTGTGAATTTCTGGGCTCAGGCCAGGGACACGCACCCCAGCCTTGCCTCCCCACAGCCGCCTGATGACAGCTGCCCAGCCTGCCACTGTTTGCCAAGTGCTTTCACGTCTCTGCATCTGATTCTCCCCACGTCCCACTGCATGTGTATTCATGTGCCCATTGTACACAGAACACTGAAGCCCAGGGAGGCAAAGTGACCTGCCCAAGCCCATACAGCCTGATGGTGGCAACCAGTGTGGGAATTTGGACCACACTGGCAGAGCTGCTAGGAGAACCACATTCTTGTAAATGATGCTTAGACTTATCAAGAGAGCTTTACTTTGTTCTCAAGCAAGAGATCGTGTGCATGTGCGTTTCAATAAGCCTCCTCGTGGCAATCCCAGGAAGGACAGAATACTCTGCTGTGTGCCCTCCAGCCAGTCAGCTGCTTCTGCCCTGATCTGAGCCTAGGCCAGTGTCCACGGGGACATCAGCCAGTGGGACTGCCATGGGCCACATGCCACCCGAGGGGTCCTATCACCCCACACAGCTTTCCAGCTGAGGCCTATGCAGACAGGTCGTGAATGCACACCAGGCCCTCCTGCCTTGGCCAACAAACCCTCTTGGCCAACGTGCTACTTCCTGAAGCTAGCCCGGATGGAGTCCTTCAAAGAACCTGTAATCTCTCTACTTCCTGAAGCTAGCCCAGACGAAGGCCTTCAAAGAACCAGTGATCTCTCTTCTGCCCCCGCCACCCAGGTCGGCCTGCACAGCTGAGCTCCCTGCAAGCCCGATCTCCCATTCCTGAAGCAAGCACCCTGGCAATCCAGACTCGTGCTGGGAGCTGGCAGGGGTGCCAGCCAAGGCTGACAATGTAGCTGCGGGGAATGTGCCAAGCGCCTCGCCCAAGGCTGCGGCTGCTTGCCAAGGCCCTGCAGCCCAGCATGCGGGAGAAGAGGAGAGGGAAGCCGGGGTGGTGGCTGAAGTCCAGGGGCCTTTTCTCTGAATCTGCAGTCTGGCCCACACCCGGGATGCCCCTCTCTGTGGAATTCGGGGACAAGCCTGCTTCTCTACTGGTGCACAGTCAGTGAGACAAGGTCCCAGGGCAAGAGGCCACCTGACCCAGGGAGCACACACAGGCCTTCGGGGGATGGATGCCATTGTGCCCCTCCTCCCAAGAAGCACTGGGGAACCGAAACTGAGTCGCAGAGAGCAGGGCCCAAGGCAGCTGCAACCCCAGGCACGAGGAAGGGGAGGGGCTGAGGCGAGATAAAGGGAGCATTGACCTGGAGTAACCTTTCCCAGCGCCTGCCTGGCCTGCCGGCCCCAGCCCACCGGGGAGACAGGAGACAGACGGGGCGGAAGGACGGCCACCTTCCGCCCCATCAGGAGCAGGAAGTGTGTCCCGCCGCAGCGGCAGCCTGGGCCCGGCATCTCTGGTCTGGGGGCCCGGGAAGGCAGCTGAGCCAGTTGGTAGCCGGGCAGGCCTGTGGGCTCAGGCGGGGGTGGCCTTGACCCCAAGTCCCACTGCTGCGCTGGGCGCTGCTCATTAACCTCCGCTTGGCCTGAGTCATGCCCATAATGCCGGCCTGCCTGGCCAGCCAGCTCTGCTGGACGCCGGCCTTCAAAGGGCCCAAGGGCCCAGGAGGGGCTAAGCAGCAGGCTGCGTCCCTCGGTCCCCACTCACAAATGGCAGGTGTCTCCTCCTGGCTGGCTGCAGGAGTGGGGCGGGCAGGAGCTCTAGAGGCTCAAACCGCTAGGATCGCAGCTCTAAGGCCAGGACAACCTCCTTGAGGAGGAGAGGAAGCAGAAGTGGCCTCGAGCGTGCAGGCAACCGCACAGGACAGTCCCCACCCAGCCTTCCTGCCTCTCCACTGCCACGCCTGAGTCCACGGCTGCCCAAGGCCCTGCCCACCCCAGCCCCGCTCTCCCATGGCCTGCCCACACCTTTGGCATCAGCCCTGGCCAGCCCCGGACTGTCCCCACCGCTCACGGCTGCCTGCCCCTGGGCCTCCCTGCCACACGCTTCCCTCCGTGCCCAGCGCCCCAACCTGCCCCACCTCGTGGCCCCCATAGAAGGCGATCTCCTCCGAGTTGGCCACCACACGCGAGTGCATGTAGCGCAGCTCCCCCTTCCGCCGCGCCTCCTCTGCCACCAGCTCCCCGAACTTGGGCGAGAAGGCCCGCAGCACGTTGGCCGTAAGGAACACCACGAGGCCGGCGATGGCCGAGGGCCAGGCTGTGCCGGCCCCACGGGAGCGGGCCGCCCGAAGCAGGGTGTAGGAAGTCACGGCCACGTCCAGAAGTGGCTTGGTCAGGTTGGAGTAGAGGTGGGCCACAGAGGCCGCAAAGGCCACCACGTCCTCCGTCAGAGACTGGTCAGGGTTGCGAAGCCGCCCGTCCATGTTGCTGACCCGGTAGTAGGTCTGCTGGGAGAAGTAGAGGCGGTAGGCGTGGGCCACCAGACGGCTGCGGAACGACAGGGCCAGCTGGCCCTCCAGGTAGCGGATGGCACTGTTGACGAAGGTAGCAGGGAGGGCGATGAGGAGCCACTGAAGCAGCTGCCAGCCAAAGGCCCGCGGGTCCTTGCGCACGATGCAGCGGGCCAGCCTTCCGTCCAGGCGGGCCACATACACCGACAGAAAGGTGCGGCTCACCAGGGCGGCCGAGTGCAGGGCCAGCAGCCCCGTCTCCCGGCACAGGATCCGGGGGAACAGCAGCCGCAGGAGCCACAGGAGCCGCTGCAGGAATACCCGGTTCATGCCAGCCTTGGCCGCCGCGACCCCGGAGACCTCCTGCGTGGGCTCCCCGGCGGGCGCCTGAGGACCCCTGGCCGGGGCCAGGCACTGGCGCACCAAAGGGTAGACTTTGTGGGCTCCATAGGCCGCGAGGGCCAGGAGCACTGCCGTGCGCTTCAGCGTGCTCCCGCGCCAGGGCCGGGGCCTAGAGAGCACCGGCATGTCACCTGGGCTGGCTGCGGCGCAGGGACTGGGGCTGGTGCCTGGGGCAGCAGTTGAGGCAGGTGGCTGGAAGGGTTGTTGCTCTGACCCTGGGCCTGTTGTCTAGGCAACTGGAAACCTTGCGATGGCCCCTGAGACTGTCGCTTTAGGCCCCCGGGGTGGTGCTGGGGCCCCTGGTGCGGTGGGCTCAGGGCCCTCCAGGGTCGCGGCCTCTTCAGGCAGCCCAAGTGGAGGAACTTGGCTCTCCTGTCCTGTCAGTGCCCTGGCCCCTGAGGTCAGGGCCTTGAGAGGTCTCGGGCAGAGGGGGCGTCTCTTCCTCTCCACCTTCTCCTCCTCCTCCTCCCCTGGTGGCGCCCCTCCCCGGGGCACCAGGCGCGTCCGTCTGCTCCGCAGCCTGGCTGAAGCGACAGTGACTCCGCCACCGGCCCAGAATCCCCACCCACTCCTCGCCAGGGGTGAGTCGGGGGAAGGGGAGGAGGCGGAGGAGGGGCGAGGGGCGGAGTCCGGGCGCGGGAGCCCCACCCTGTTCTCGCCCCTCGGCGGGGCCCGCCCACCCCCCCCCACCTCCCGTTCTCGCCCCTTGGCGGGGCCCCTCCCGCACCACAGAGACGTGGGACGGCCGCGCGTACTAGAGAAGCGGCCCTCGCCGGCCCGCCAAAGCCCCGCCCTGCCCGCGTGCTCGCTCCACCCCGCCCTGCGCGCCCGGAGCCCGAGGCGCCTCTTCCTCTCGCGCTCGGAGCGCCGGCCCTCCGCTCCGGGGCGGGGCGGGAAGCGGACGTAGGCGGAGCCTCCGGGGCCTCGCGAGGGCTGGTGGGCGGTGCCCGGCGGGCGCTTCCGGTTTCCGGCCGCGGGATGAGGGGCGGGGCCGGGGCTGCTGTGGGAGAGTTGGGTTGCTGCGGCGGGGCCTGCACGCTGACTGTGGGAAACTCGGTGAGCGGGCTCCGCGCGCCGGGCTGGGCTCCGGGACCGCCGAGGCTCCCCGGCCCATCGACGAGGGAGAGAGGCGAGCGGCGCGGGGAGGCCCGGGGGCCGGGGAATGTCGGGGCCCGCAGCCTACCTGGGTGTGAGGGGCAAGGGCGAGGGGAAACCGGGCGGCGCCTCTAGAAGCTGGTCTCGGGGGCGGGGCGGGGGCGGTGAAGCCCCACCTGGAGGAGCGGCCCGGCTGGGCCTCCGGGACGGTGTGCCAGGCAGGGGCCAAGTCGGGGGGACCCCCCGGTGCGCGCGGTCGGCTCTCGCTCTGCATGGGCGCTGTGGCCCGCGAGGGCTACTGGAAGGACCCCTGGCTTCTGAGGAGACTGCGTCTAGAACTTTCTCCGTATGGGGCCTTGAGGTGCTTGGTCCCGAATCCTGCCCTCTAGGAGTCGCTCTTGCGGGCCTCCAGCCCACCGGAGGCGAAGCGGCCCCGGGCGGAAGGCCGCTTGATCCTCGAGGGAGGTGCCAGCTTCTCTCCGTGGGCGCCGTGGGGACGGTGGGAGGCGGGGGCGTCGGCAGCGCTTGTACTAGGTGCGGCCTTGGGCCCGCCTGGTAGCGGGGATTTGGGCCCGCAGAGCGCCCGCCTCTGCGGCTGAGTTCTGCCTGGCGGGGAAGGCAGCGCCCGATGGGTGCCAAGGCGTCCTTCTCTTGGTGCCCTGGCACTGTTCTTCCCGAAGAACGCCTTTCAGTTAAACGGGCGTCGGAAATCTCGGGCTTCATGGGGCAGGGGTCGTCGGGAGAGGCCGCTGTGGACGTGTTGACACAGGTGCTGAAGGGGGGGCAGGTAACTGACCAGCGAACGGAAGTTTGTGGGGCCTGTGAACGCTGCTGGCCAAGAGGCCCTGCCGAGTGGAGCCCTGCTTCCGCCAGCGAATCAGAGACTCTGAAGCGAAGTGCAGGGGGTCAGGGTGGAGAGTGGCGGCCCCAGCCTCGCAGGGTAACTGAACTGGATGTTCTTGGCTGCCCAGCGCTTACAAGTCCTGTTCCTTTTGTGCCCTGCCAGGAAACAAGCTCACATCTCCCTGTGGGAAACCTTCTAGCAACAGGATGAGTCTGCAGTGGACTGCAGTTGCCACCTTCCTCTATGCGGAGGTCTTTGTTGTGTTGCTTCTCTGCATTCCCTTCATTTCTCCTAAAAGGTATGGCCTGTGGAGCAAGCAGGCGAGTTAGGCAGGAGGGTGCCTGTGCCCTAGCCCTGGGATTGGTGTGTGCAGCTGGTGGACCCTGGAATTGGGACCCGATGGAACAGGTAGAACCTGTCTGGGGTGGGGGGGCAGGGGTTGTGTTTGTTATTGCCAACCCTCCCCAGGGTTCTGCTTCGTCATGACTTGCTCAGTTCCTTTTCCTGTGTCCCCTGCCTTCTGGTCTTCAGAATGCCCCCGAGAGGCAGGAAGATCTATGTTACAGTTCTGGAAATGATGCCCTCCCGCCTGCTCTTGGTCCACGGGGTGCTGGGATGGTAGCGTGGGATTCGGAAGACTTGCACCACTGGGTCACGTTGTTACTGATTTGGTGACTCTTGTCCTCCTAACTAGTCTCACTGGCATTGCGCAGTGGCTGCGTGAACATTACTCAGCCTGTGGAGGATGAAGCCATATTCCCTTTTAATGAACAGAGGACCTGTTAAAAGTGAATTGGAGATTAATTTTAATTATGTATAATACCTGAACACGTCGCTATTTAAATTACAATATTACGAATAAGGTCAAATCTCCACAGGTATTTTTAAAGGCCGTTTTTTCGTGAAAAATTCTCTCTCATGTGATACCATAGAAAGTATGCAGTGCTGTCTGAGGAGGATTCTTGCAGAAAACCACACCTTCGTACAGTTGACAAGACATGCAGAGATAGAGGGCCCCGGGGAGCTTTAATCTGGGAAGCTTTAGAGGACAATCTGATTTCTACACAAAGCAAACTGGAAAAGCAAATGAAAGAGGGAGAGGGAAGGGGGAGCTTCCAGAATAAGAGGGATTTAAGACATTTATCTACCGAATGCCAAATCGGTACTTTGTTGGGTCCGGATTCAAACAAATATCGTTGCCTGCAGTGATTGGCATTTTCAACTCCAGCCCTGATGATGAGGGCTTCTTGTTGATTTGAACAGTGTATAAACACTTCTGAAGTCTCTTCTTAGAGCTGCATCCCAAAGCATTTGTGGATGGAAATGATGTGAGGTCTGGGGTCCATCTCATCATAACAGGGTGGGGGGATATAGACAAACCAAGGTTTATCATGTGGAAAGCCAGTTTAAAGAAATAACGTGTATGGGGCAAACATTTGAATATTACAAAGGGGAGTACAATGAAAAGTAAGTTTCCCTTTTCAGTGACTACCAGTATGTTTTCTTTTTGTTATGGTGGTTTTTTTGTTTGTTTTTGTTTTTATTTTGAGACAGAGTCTTGCTCTGTCACCCAGGCTGGAGTGCAGTGGTGTGGTCTCCACTGACAGCAACCTGCACCTTCCGGGTTCAAGCGATTCTCCTGCCTCAGCCTCACTAGTAGCTGGGACTACAGGTGCCTGCCAACATGCCCAGCTAATTTTTTTTTTTTTTTTTTTTTTTTCAGTAGAGATGGGATTTCACCATGTTGGCCAGGCCAGACTTGAACTTCTGACCTCAGATGATCTGCCCACCTCAGCCTCCCAAAGTGCTGGGATTACAGACATGAGCCACTGTGCCCAGCCAACTACCCATGTTTAAGATTAGTTTTCCAGGCTGGGAGTGGTGGCTTATGTCTCTGCACTCCAGCCTGGGCAACAGAGCGAGACAAAAAAAAAAAAAAAAAAAAAAAAAAGATTAGTTTTCCAGACATTTAGATCTATACGTAGACCAGCATCTTTTTTTTTTTTTTTTTTTTTTTTTTTGAGGCAGGGTCTCGCTCTGTCACCCAGGCTGGAGTGCAGTGGCACGATCTCGGCTCACTGCAACTTCTGCCTCCCAGGTTCAAGTGATTCTCCTGCCTCAGCCTCCTGAGTAGCTGGGATTACAGGTGCCACCACGCCTGGCTAATTTTTGTACTTTTAGTAGAGACAGGGTTTCACCATGTTGGCCAGGTTGGTCTTGCACTCCTGACCTCAAGTGATCCACCCACCTTGGCCTCCCAAAGTGCTGGGATTACAGGTGTGAGCCATTGCACCTGGCCTTTTTTCCAATAGTTTTGAACAGATGTCAAAGTAGAGAATTGCAGGCCACCGAGGCTGACTTTTCGTGGGCTATTCGGCCATTGGAGAAGAGTACAAAGCTGGATTTCCATTTTGCTCAGGGCCCTAGAGCCAGTGTGTGTGCTTTCTCTTTAGCTCCTGTCCTTTTTGTCTTCTTCACAGATGGCAGAAGATTTTCAAGTCCCGGCTGGTGGAGTTGGTAGTGTCCTATGGCAACACCTTCTTTGTGGTTCTCATTGTCATCCTTGTGCTGTTGGTCTTCGGTGAGTGAGCTGTGGCTGAGGGCAGCTACCTGACCTAGACCCTGGTCTCTGCTGCAAAACCCTTTACCGCTTTTGATGTGTAGCGTCCAGTTTTGGCTGCTGGGAGACAGACTAATGAAATGCTGTGTCTTTCTCTTGAGGGAAGGAAGAGCCTCCCTTTGCCCATGCTGCTGACTGCTAGTCGGTTCTTCACTTTGAGGCCCCTCTAGGCCGGGCATGGTGGCTCATGCCTGTAATCCCAGCACTTTGGGAGGCTGAGGTCAGTGGATCACCTGAGATGAGGAGTTCGAGATCAGCCTGGCCAATGTGGTGATAGCCCATCTCTACGAAAAATACAAAATTAGCTGGGCGTGGTGGCGGGCACCTGTAATCCCAGCTACTTGGGAGACTGAGGCAGGAGAATTAGTTGAACCCAGGAGGCAGAGGTTGCGGTAAGCCTAAATCGCACCATTGCACTCCAGCCTGGTCAACAAGAGGGAAACTCCATCTCAAAAAAAAAAAAAAAAAAAGAGGCCCGTCTAGCAGTGGGCATGGGCTTATACCAAGCAGTTTGTATGCAGCCTTATGACGGCCACCTTACATTGCTTTTTTTCAAGACTTTGGGAGAAGGGATGCCTTAGGTTTCTGAGGCTGCTTCTCAGGTCACTCTAGAACTGAAGCCAAGAGAAGCTAACTGGCCTGTGACCTTGGTCTGAGTAGTGCTGCTCACCAGTCACTTAAACAGCAGAATTGCCTGGAGCAGGGCCTCTAATGGGGGACTGAGCAACCAAGCACACAGTGAGCCTAGCTGGGAAGGGAAGTCCTGCCATTCCCTGTAGTAGTAGGAGGAGGACACAGAGATGTGTGGCAACATATCTTGGGAAGAGATCCTAGACCTCTCTGCATCTGGGCTAGACTTGAGGTTGTCCCAGGTCGTTCCAGCTCTGTAGTTCTGTAAACTCTAACATTGAGGTGCACACTAGCAGGTGCTTGAAAGATAAACTGGTCCAAGGGCAAGCAAGCTCTGGGATAAGGCCAGGCCAGGTGGTGTTAAGATGAAAGGCAGACATTTTGTAATGAAGTGGTAGGGTGACCATCTGGAGACAAGAATCAATAAAGCTCGTCTGACTGGTAGATGTTTGTTGTTCTGCTGTGGTAAGTGATCGATATGTCCCCCTGTTTGGGCTCCAGAGTATTGGCTTGGCTCTGCTGTGGACACCACTCTTGTCTCAGAGCTGTGGTGCCTGCCGAGGCGTGGAACACTCCTCCCACCGAGTCCCAGCAGAAATGCTGAGCGGGTGGGGGGCTGTGGTTCAGGGGAATGTGCAAAGCCTCACCCACCAGCTTCAGCATTAGGCATTTCTCCTTCCTGATGTCTCAGAGCCTGATAGGATATGTTCAGGCAGGACTGCCTCTGAACAGGCCAAGTGTTACCTGACAGCTTCCAACCACATAGGGTAGGTGCCAGCTGCCTGAGCACCTCAGTGTTCTGGAAATACTTGGCAAGGCCCCAAGAGGTAGCTCTTTCTAACCAGGGTTCTCTCCCTGAGCAGCCTCCAAGCCAGGAGTAGGTAGGTAATATATGTTCGTTCCCAGGCCACTGAGTTTTTGAACTGAGCATGTGTGTTTTGGCTTTTGGGTCTGGGGTGGGGGTAATAACTAGGGAAGGGAGGGACCATGCTGAGGATGATTCCCTCAGGGTCTTGCCCCTTCCCCAAACCAGAAGGAGTATGTTTCTTTCCTAGAGCACTGAGTGGGCTGGAGAGATCCTTTGCGGAATGCAGTAGTTGACAAAGCCTTCATTCTTTTTTGGGATCGGGGAACTGCTTGGAAGTTCTGGGGGGACATATGGCCATGATGACTGGCTGCTTCCTACTCTCATGTTAAGAAGCATAATCTAGAAAGATCTGCAGAGCCTTCTTCAAACAGAAGTGTTAGTCACAGGTACTAGTGAAGGGTAACGGGCATAACTAGCTAGAGCTGTGGCCTTGCTTGGGGGCGGGGAGGGTTGAGCAGATCCTCCTGGAGGGTGGAGTTGCTGAGGGTGCAGGATCTTCCCACCTGGGCTGAGGCCCGAGACGGAGGGCTGGGTTCTACTGTGGGACTTGGGTTAGTATTGCTCAGTCCCCCATCCCCACTCTTGGTCATTGGCCAAGGTGGTCCTTAGGGTGGTGGGATTCCTGGATGCAGGTGACAGTGTAAGGAAACATGTTTATCTTGTTTTTCTGATTACAAAAATAATGGGTAATTTGAAGGGGTGGCCTGCCCCTCCACACCTGTGGGTGCTTCTCGTTAGGTGGGACGAAAGACTTGAGAAAAGGAATAAGACAGAGACAAAGTGTAGAGAAGGAAAAGCGGGACCCAGGGGACCGGTGCTGTGCTTACAGAGGACCCACACCGGCCCCGGCCTCTGAGTTCCCTTAGTATTTATTGATAATTATCTTTACCATCAAAAAGATAAGGGAGTGACTGGACAATAGGATCATTGTAGGGAGGAAATCAGCAGTAAGACACATGAACAAAAAATCCTTGTAACATCAATAAGTTTAAAAGAAAATGCTGTGCCTTGAGATGCATATGCAAACATCTCCATAAACCTTTTAGCAGTATTGCTCCAGCAAGCCCCACCTTATTCCTAAAGGCAGTTTTCTCCTTACTCAGTAAACAAAGCACACAAAGGGTTTTACCTGGAGATGTTCCATCGCCCAGGGACAGGCAGGAGACAAATGTTTTTCTTTTTCTCTAGATTTAAGAGAATGGTGATGACCTTTAACCATAAGCAGCCTTTAGGCACTTGTTTAACAGAGCACATTCTGCACCGCCCAAAATCCTTTTAACCTTAAGTCACCACAGCACATGTCTCTTGCAAGGACAAGGTTGGGGGTAGGGTCACAGATTAACAGCATCTCAAATACAGAACTAAATGGAGTCTCTTATGTCTACTTCCTTCTATATAGACACAGTAACAGGCTGATCTCTCTTTCTTTTCCCCACAGTAATTATTCTTAAAAATTCAAAAATTGAATTTAGAAAGTTAAACTCCCCGTAATCCCGTGTCCCACAGGTAACCATCATGAATATTTTGTTGTGCATTTCCAGAGGCGTTTTTTATGCTGACGTCTTTAATAAAATGTCTACAGCGGTGGGATCATCCACAGAAAGTATTTATGTTTCCTTCCACATTCCTGCTAGGACATGGCAGGAGGAGCATTCCACGCCTGAGCTGGTAGCACAGCTCTGAAATAAGACTGCTGTCCATAGCAGAGCCCAGCCAATACTTTGGATTTTGCTTTTTCTACTTGCTGTACCTTAGACACCTTTTTTTTTTTTTTTTTTTTTGAGATGGAGTCTCACTTTGTCGCCCAGACTGCAGTGCAGTGGCGCCATCTTGGCTCACTGCAACCTCCACCTCCCAGGTTCAAGCGATTCTCCTGCCCCAGCTTCCGAGTAGCTGCAGATTACAGGCGCCAGCCACCATGCCTGGCTCATTTTTTGTATTTTTAGTAGAGACGAGGTTTCACCATGTTGGCCAGGCTGGTCTCGAACTCCTGGCCTCAAGTGATCCGCCCACCTTGGCCTCCCAAAGTGCTGGAATTACAGGCGTGAGCCACTGTGCCCGGCCAACATCTTTTTATAGCAATCTCATTCTTCTTAAAGATCACGTAGTATTCTCTCATGTGGTTGTGTCATAATCCATTCTTTATAAGCATCTTCGAATCATTGCAAATTTATGCAAATACTTCTGTGGGATAAATTCAGAGGTGGACGAGGGTATGAACGTTTTGCATTTTATACAGGTGTGCTGTTTTTACCCTTGCTAACAGCGTTTGAGAGTACTCGCTTCGTGGTGCCAGGGGATGGGCAGATTTTTATAATGCAAGATCAACATAAAAACCAAGCAGCCTAAAACTGGAAATTAAGAACCCCATGAGGCCAGTGCCCTGACTCATGCCTGTAATCCCCACACTTTGGGAGGCCGAGGCAGTTGCTTGAGCTCAGGAGTTTGAAACTAGCCTGGGCAACATGGCGAAACCCCATCTCTGTCAAAAATAGAAGAAAAAATTAACTGAGTGTGGTAGCACACACTCGTGGTCCCAGTCACTGGGGAGGCTGAGAGGTGGAGGTTGCAGTGAGCCGGGATCGTGCCACTGCACTCCAGCCTGGGTGACAGAGTGAGACCCTGTAACCCACCATACGAAAAGAACCTCGATACCCATACAATGACACCTTGCCCCTCTCATATGGGAGTCTATTAAGAGCATTCTTTAGGTAGATCTTAGTGTATTGACTTAAAAGGATGTCTCAGGATGCATGGGGAAAAGCATTAGGTTTGGTGTGGCTCAATTTCTACATTAGAGACAGATATAAATATATTTTTAACTGGAGCTCTATATGTCTAGCAGCAGCTCTTTCAGGAGCAGAGGCTGCTCACTGACTCAGCAATTAGAGACAGATGTAAATATATTGTTAACTGGAGCTCTATATGTCTAACAGCGGCTGTTTCAGGAGCAGAGGCTGCTCACCGACTGAGCAATTATTTCAGTGCCCACTCTGCACTCACAACTATCCCAGGCCCTGGGAATATAGTATAAAAGATTTCTGCTCTTACGAAGTTTGTAGTCTAGTTTGGGAGAGATGGACCCCAAAAATGTATTTAAGATAATTTCAGAGATGGATGTCTATTACGAAGCAGGTAACATAGTGTAATGTGACTAAAAATGACTTCAGACGAGGTGGCCACATTTTTATTGTATATACTGCTGGATGTGATTATGTTATGGGATCCTTTCCCTTTCTACGTTTTGGGTGTGTTTGAACTTTCGATGAGCGTGAATTCCTTTTGTAATCAGAATAAAACATCATAGATAATAAAACCCATTGTAAAGCTTTGAAATGAAACCCTTGACCCCTAGCTGGCATCCTGCAGGTCTTGACTCCTATTTTTTTGTTAGTTTGCTTGTTTTGTTTTGTTTTTTTCGAGACGGAGTCTCACTCTGTCGCCCAGGCTGGAATGCAGTGGTGTGATCGTAACTCACAGCAGCCTTGACATCTTGGGCTCAAGTGATCTTCCTGTCTCAGCCTCCCAAGTAGTTGGGACTACAGGTGTGTACCACCATGCCCAGCTATTTAAAATTTTTTTTTTTTTTTTTTTTTTTTTTTGGAGAGAGAGAGAGAGTCTCCCTGTGTTGCCCAGGCTGGTCTTAAACTCTTGGCCTCAAGCAGTCTTCCTGCCGTGGCCTCCCAAAGTGTTGGGATTACAGGTGTGAGCCACCACATCTGGCCTGGGTCTTGACTCTTAAGCACCTTAGGTCCCTGGAGCAGGCATTTCCATCTGCAGGTTCAACCTGGCTTATCATTGTGGGGGTTGGGGGGGCTATGGGCCAACTTGAGATGAACAGAACAAGATGCGGTTGGGGGCACCATGGGAAAAGGAAGCCATCCCCATTTCCAGAAACTCTTTAGGCTTGGTTAGCATCTTGAACTGCAGAGCAAGCTTGGGGCCTGTGTAGAATGGGGCCAGGGATTGAAAAGCTGGAGGAAGGAGTGGGTCTGAGGGTGGGAGCTTCCTTTTTTTTTTTTTTGAGATGGAGTTTCGCTCTTCCCCCGGGCTGGAGTGCAGTGGCTCAATTTCGGCTCACTGCAACCTCCGCCTCCCAGGTTCAAATGATTCTTTTGCCTCAGCCTCCCGAGTAGCTGGGATTACAGCTGCTCACCACCACGCTGGGCTAATTTTTTTTTTTTGTATTTTTAGTAGAGATGGGGTTTTGCCATGTTGGCCAGGCTTGTCTCGAACTCCTGACCTCAGGTGATCGCCCGCCTCTGCCTCCCAAAGTGCTGAGATTATAGGCGTGAGCCACCGCGCCTGGCTTGAGGGTGGGAGCTTCTGATAACAGCATCCCATGAGGGGTGTGTGTGCGTAGAAGTGGGAAGAACTGGGGAGGCCGATTTGAGGGAAGTGAGTCTGACCTGTCTCATGCCGCCTGTCTGCCTGGTATGGGCTTATCTTGCCCTAGTGTCCGCTAAATGCCTATGTTTCCTCTCTGCTCCACCACAGATGCCGTGCGCGAAATTCGGAAGTATGATGATGTGACCGAAAAGGTGAACCTCCAGAACAATCCTGGGGCCATGGAACACTTCCACATGAAGCTTTTCCGTGCCCAGAGGAATCTCTACATTGCTGGCTTTTCCTTGCTGCTGTCCTTGTGAGTGGGGGTTGAGGGGGCAGGTGCTGTGAAAGGAGCCGTGGGCTAGCCACGGACACGGAGCTCAGTGGGCTCAGTCTCCCCCTGTGACTTTGATTCCTCCTCAGTCTGTGGCCTGGATCCCAAAGCCCTGTCTGTGTTAGGGAAGCCACATAGTTTTCTCCTGACCTCCAGAGGCAGCGTGGAGAGTAGGAGAGGGCTGCCCGAAATATCAGAAGACCCTCACACACCACATACTCTCAGGCAAACAGATTACTATCTCACGGTCTGTTTGCATGGAGAGTGAGGTGTAACGGTAAGGCCTTGCCCTCCTCTGGGAGAGGACCTTCAGAGTTCAGCTCACAAGGGAGCGATTGAATGGGGGGCTCTTTGTGTCTGGGGTGCTGACCTAGGGACAGCAGGTAAAAGTGGCACGAAGAGGCCGGGTCTCTCCTCACCTCAGGGCCGTCCCCACGTGAAACTTGTAATGAGGGCATGTTACATTCCATGGCAGCCAGAGTATTTCTGATGATTTTTTTGGTAAAACTAAGTGCCTTGATCAGGGCCAAGGGTAACTAGTTGGGCAAAACTGGACCACTACGAAGTGCCTATTTGAGCCTGGGGCTCTGTTTGCTGCCTCCTGCTTCACATAGCCGTTCTGATCAGCAGGGCCTGGCTGGGAGGTGGATGGGAGCTCAGACCAAGGGCGTATGAAGGCATTGGAAAGGCGCTTGCTTTGAGGGTGGAGCTCTCATCACTTAATCACTTCTCAAAAGACCCCACCTCTTAATGCTACCGCAGTGGGGATTAAATTCCAACACATGAAGTTTGAAGGGCACTCGGACCATAGCACCAAGTGATTCTCAGGCTCACGGACAGTTATTCCCCGCTTGGTTTTGTGCCCCGAGACTCAGGAATCTCCATGCCCAAGAGATTCTTGCTCTCTAGTCACCTGGTGTACCCTGTTTTACTGGGTGCTACGGTGACTACTTGTCTTAAAGTCTGTCGTTTAGATGATCTTGTACTATCTGCAACCAAGTTGGAAAGAGGGGTGGAGCTAGAAAAGGCAAACACGTTTTTTCAAGATAATGGGTTTGATCACAGATTTGATCTACAAGCTTGCTATCTTCAAACTTAAGAAAGTCAGGAGGGCTGGGAGGAGTCAGAAACATACCCTAAATTTTTCAGGAAGTTCCAAACAAGTATTATCTTGTGTTCTGAGGCTGAAAGGGAAGCAGATCTGGAAGGCTGATTCTCAAAACCAGAATTCTGAGTGTGACAGTCAGCAAAATGAGGAAAAAAGACCACATTGAGGAGGGAAAGAGAGGAAACTAGGCCATCTACCAGAAAAGCTTCTAGAGCTTTAAGAATAGTATGGGAGAGGGGTGGGCTGGGTGCGGTGACTTACGCCTGTAATCCCAGCACTTTGGGAGGCAGAGGCAGGTGGGTCACCTGAGGTCAGGAGTTCGAGACCAGCCTGGCCAACATGATGACACCCTGTCTCTACTAAAAATACAAAAAAATTAGCTGGGCTTGGTGGTAGGTGCCTGTAGTGCCAGCTACTCGGGAGGCTGAGGCAGGAGAATTGCTTGAACCCGGGAGGCAGAGGTTGCAGTGAGCCGAGATCACACCACTGCACTCGAGCCTGGGCGACATCTCAAAAAAAAAAAAAAAAAAAAAAGGAATAGTATCGGGAAGGTGAAAACCTGCTGGGAGCTCTGAATCATGAAAGATATGGAGAAGTGGGGAGAAGGCAGTCCCTTTTATACGTCTGTGTAAGGAAGGAGATGGAGGGTAGGTGGTCAAGGGCAAAGGAAACACTAGGATGAGAAAATGGAAATTACAGATGGTCAAGAGTAGCATCCCTAAATGATGTACTTTGCACTTAGACTTGATGAGATTATGTCCAAAAGCTGTTGAGATCATCTGCAGATGAAATTGCCACCGAATCTTGAGGATTTGCAGAGTGGGAGAGATACTGGCAGACTGCAGCCTGGCAAACATCCCAATTTCCAAAGGGAGGAGAAGGTAGATGAGGAATTGACCTGGGGAGGGTTGACTTTGATCTCCAGCCATGCTCTAGAAAGAATAGCTTGTATGCTTTCGGAAAAGAAGAGCGGGATCATTGGTGACTGCTATGAATTCCCGGAGAAGTTCTGTCAGCCGTCTATAGATGGAGTGTAGATGGATTTTTAGCGTGATGCTTGCCAGTCTGAGTCTGTTCTTAAGGACCGGATGCTGAAGTGTGGGGAAGGTGCCAGCAGAACAGTGTAGTTAGGTGTGGTCCTAACCCACATGAGTGGCTGCCATGTGGATTGGCTCCATCCACACATACACATAGAAGCCTTAGGGGGCTCACTCTTTTTTTTGAGACAGAGTCTCACTCTGTCGCCCAGGCTGGAGTGCAGTGGCTCAATCTCGGCTCACTGCAAGTTCCGCCTCCCGGGTTCACGCCATTCTCCTGCCTCAGCCTCCCAAGTAGCTGGGACTACAGGCGCCCGCCACCATGCCCTGCTAATTTTTTGTATTTTTAGTAGAGATGGGGTTTCACCGTGTTGGCCAGGCTGGTCTCAAACTCCTGAGCTCAGGTGATCCGCCCGCCTCAGCCTCCCAAAGTGCTGGGATCACAGGCGTGAGCCACCGCGCCCAGCCTGCTTTGTTTTTTAAGTGTTTCCTGCAAGCTGCAAATGGGCTGCATGGCCGTAAGGCTGGACAAGAGCATCACACAGAAAGCCAAGTTCCTCTAGGGTCACAGCCACCATCTTAGATTTAACTTTTAGACGAGCAAGGAGTATATATTTCCGGCAAAATTCCAGAAATGACTAGGTCGCTTATGGGCAACTGGTGAATCCACACTGATCCCTGGGATCACCGTTTCCTTTTCTAAGAAGTCACGCAAGACCAACCACATGGCTTTTTTGCATCAGGCTACTGGATGGGAACACGAGAGGGTGCGGCAGCTGAGCCACTACACCCAGCCTCCACATGCTTTTTAAAAACATTCCCGTGTTTAAAAAAAGTTAACCACAGGGCTTTAAAGCACCACATGCTTTAAATGCCCCTTGGTGACTTGAATGTTCTACTCAGTTTATCATGAATGTTTTTCTGGGACAACTGACCTGTTTCCAGCATATATATATATATTTATTTATTTATTTATTTATTTATTTATTTATTTTGAGACAAGGTCTCGCTCCATCACCCAGGCTGGAGTGCATTGGTGTGATCATGGCTCACTGCAGCCCTGCTATTTTGCCTCAGCCTCCCGAGTAGCTGGGACTATAGGCATGTGCCACCACGTCCTGCTAATTTTTAAATTTTTTGTAGAGACAGAGTCTTGCTCTGTTGCCCAAGCTGATCTCAAACTGCTGGGCTCAAGAAATCCTCCCACCTCATCCTCCCAAAGTGCTAGGATTACAGGCATGAGCCACTGTGCCTGGCCTCTTCAGCATTCTTGAGTGTTCCTGAGTGTCTACCCAATTCCTCATTGGTGGACGTCGAGCCTGCAGCTCTGTTTCTGATGTCATAAACAGTGGCCTCAGCTAGTCAGCTTTCTTTGGGCCTCCTGATCCTCTTGGAGCACCAGTGCCACTCCTATTATCTGTCTCTTTCTTTTTTGTTGTTGATTTTTTTTCTTTTTTTTTTTTTTTTTGAGACAGAGTCTCTGTGTTGCCGAAGCTGGAGTGCAGTGGCACAATCTCGGCTTACTGCAGCCTCCGCCTCCTGGGTTCAAGCAGTTCTCATGCCTCAGCCTCCCAAGTAGCTGGGACTACAGGCACATGCCACCACGCCTGGCTAATTTTTGTATTTTTAGTAGAGACAGGGTTTTGCCATGTTGGCCAGGCTGGTCGTCTCCGACTCCTGGCCTCATGTGATCTGCCTACCTCGGCCTCCCAAAGTGCTGGGAGTACAGGCATGAGCCACCACACCCACCCCTCTTTCTTTCCGTGTTCTTCATGTCCCGCTGAGAGGCTCAGTTCTTGAACACAAGCAGGTACTCATGGCGCGAGCAGGTACTCATGGCCTGAGCAGGTTAGATGGTTAGGAGTTAAGGGTTCCAGACTTCGTATGCAACTTTTCTGAGTGGTAGAGAGCCTGCCTAGTGGGTATTTCAGTACTGCTGGGATGCGGTCACCTGTGTGGATTAGTATTTTGCAAGGGTGTATGGGCTGGAGTGGAGCTGGAGAGCCTAAAGTGGGGAGACCAAGTTAGAGGTTGTCAATGAGACTTGCTGGGAACCTGAACTGGGGCAGTGGTAGCAGAAGTGGGGAGAGGGGACAGACCTGAGAGGCCCAGGTGGAGTTGAATCAGCAGGCTTTTCTAGTCTCTGGGAGTCTGAGATGATCTTGGTTCTGCTCTGGACTTGCGGAATGCGAGGACGCAGCCGCCTGCTGGAAAGGGAGCTCTGGCTGCCCATGGAGTAACACTATCGTGCTAGGTGTGAGGGCTGGTTGCAGAGTGGGACTTCTGGCCAGGCCTGGGGACAGCAAGGAAAGGAGGGGACAGGGAGAGCAGGGGAGGCCTGGCAGATGAGCAGGATAGGGTGCTTCCGGGCAGTCGAGCTTGGGTTGCTGGCTTCACAGAGGTATTGAGGCCGGGACAAAGGGAATGTGACGGCAGGATGGATTCCAGCCTCCAGCAGAGTGATAGAAGATCGGGGAGCAGAAGGAAGAGGGAAGCAAGATCAAGAAGGAGGATGTGAGCAGGTTAGTGGCCAAGGAGGGGAGCACGTTCCAGAGAAATCCTGGTGCTTGGCACTAGTTTTCAGCAGGACTGGGCTTAGGACACATAGGAGGTTAGCCTGAGAACCTCCGAGTAGCCCTTGTAATTGGGAAAGGGGGCCTGGCCTGAAAGGAAACATCACACCTAGAAGCAAGCCTGTACCCTTGGCCCCCCATAGTCTGCTGCTGCTGCTGCCTGGGATAGCAGTGGGAGAGTCCCAGCCTCCCAGCCAAAGCCTTCCTGAGCTTTTGTCCTGCCACTGCCACTACTGTCTCAGTCCTGTCACTTGACCCAGAAGCCTGGGGCTGATCTGCCCTTTCTTCTTGTCCCATGTGACTGCCCAACCATCGTGGCCATTTCTCAGTGTGTGGCCCAGCAGGGTGAGGCACTTTCACGTTGTCAAGTAGCCAACCTCCAGAAGTCTTCAGCCTGCAGAGCTGGACTCCACCCATGAAACAGCCTGTAGATGTCACCTCCTAAGCCTCTCTCACAACCCTTGGGACCACTGCTGTGGTGGGGCCGCCACCATCCCATATAGACCAAGTGGGCTCCCTGCCACCTGCCTTCCCCCCTTTGGCCTGTGCACCCCACTTCCAGTGGCTTGCTATCACATGGATCCTCCAGGACGCGGCTCCTCCACAGTCTCTGCTTCGGCCTCCCCCTGTCATGAAGCAGCCATGTGGGTCTCATGGGAGAGCCTCACGTAACACATGCTCTCCCCCAACTTGATTCTCTGAGCATTTTGGGGGCCTCTGTGCGGAACACCCCCTCCAGCTGCTGGCCCAGCCGGCACCTCCTCTTTGTGAATCTCCGAGGCTTCCCTGTGGAGCCTGTTCCGAGGGGCCCACACCATGTCCCTGGCTGACCCATAGTGCTGTCCTTGGGTCCCAGGGCAGCCTGCACATGCAGCTCTGAGGCGTGGCATTTGGCAGGGTTGCCCATCATGGAAAACCTGGGCTCTTCCTCTTTAGACTGTTAAGCTCAGTGCCAAGGGCCTGGCACATATGAAGGGCCGCTGAAACCTTTGGTGACTGAATGGGCTGTCCTGGGCTGACGGCGACAGCTTTAGGTGCGTGTCTGGGTTGAACTTGTCGGGCTTTTTAGACAAGAAGCCCAGCTTTTCAGGTCTTAGGAGCTATGAAAGTTTGTGAAGATGGATGCATCGGGGCCACCTCCAGGGGACCACACCGGATGAGCCGCTGGTTTCCACTTGTGGAAGACTCCGGCAGTCGCTCCTGTTCCCTTCCTGCCAACCTTGCACTTTCGGGGCACAGCTAGCAAGAGGTCCTCTTGAGTCTTGGAGTGTGTTGGGGACGGCAGCTCCCTCTGGGCTGGGGTTTGTGTGTTCAGAGGACCTGCACTGCCTTCTCTGCCTTACTCAGCTTAAATGGCGGTCAAGGTTAGGCCCAAAGTGCTGGTTAGCAGCCAGTCGCAGGAAGGCCCCTGTTTGTGTGGAAGCCCCTTGAATTTTTGCTGACCTCAACTTGATCCACAGGCATCTTTTGTTTCCTCCTTACCCCTCCAGGGTAGAATCCCATCGTTGCTATTAGCCCAGATGGAGCTGCCCATGCTTCTCTGCTGAGCTGCTTTTTCTTCTTTTTTAGGTTGAGTCATCTAATCACAGACTACCTTTGCCTAAGTTATCTTACCTCACTCGGTTGCTCTCTACCCTCCAGCTTACCCCAAACCTCTCAGATAGCTGGTTTTAAAAACCCCAGAAACCCAGCTGGTCTATGTCACTTGTTCTCAAGAAGAAGGGAGGACAGGCCAGACCCACACCTGCCCCTTTGCCCTGTGCTTACTGCACTGTCCTCAGGATGGGCGAGCTCCATCTGGGTCGTGGGCTGGAGCTGCCACACGGCATGTTCTCATTTGAAACGGCCTCCAATTCCCCCAGCTCTAGCCCTCCTCTTCCCGTCTTCTCTAGCGTCTGTGTGCTGGGAGGCTACAGGGAAGGCCACGTGGCTGTACCAGAATGGACTTGGGGCATCCCTTTGGGGCAGCCCTCTCGGGTCTGCTCTAGGTGACTCTCCCAGTTGTAACCTGTTTTCCTGATTCCAGACTGGTGGGTAAGAGTCGCCCAGGGCAGTGGAAGCCCTGGTGTTAGTCATTCTTCTTCACTGAAGCCTTCCTGAGGCGTCACCTGACTTGCTTCCTTGCCTGGGCGCTGCCTCATTTTTTTCTTCCACAGCTGGGGCATGTTCACCCAGAGTTCACTGGCCACCCTGCGGTAGGCCTGGAAAGTCAGCAGGTGGCGCTGGGACACCGGCTTTCTGCGGGCTGGGGGTAGAGGAGTGAGCTTGTGTGAACACCATGTGTATGCAGGGGCTGGGGGTTGAGTGACTTGACTCGCCTGAAACCCGTCAGCAGGGCAGGCCAGGGGTGGCCACAGCATGGAATCTTTTGGTCGGGACTTGCTCCTTCCCCATTTCCTATTAAGCCCATGTCCTCTTCCCCTTGCTCGTGGGGGAAGACAGGGCTGCCGAAAAGTGCTTATGAGCCATGGCTCTCCCCACTTGATATGGTTGGCCCTGTTTCTCTAGAGTCTGTGGAGAGGTTCTGTTTCTCCTGCCTTCTCTGGTTTACTCAACCTTTTATAAAAGCATGATAGCCCTGCTCAGTGTCCAACAACATTCTATCAAGAAAGCCCAGTCAGATTGAGGCATTTGGGGCTGCCATGTGTCTGCCAAGGCCACATCTGCATTCTTTTAAGTTTCGTTCACTGGCCTTTTTTTGGACCCCAGGCCATTCTATTGGTGACCACCCTGTATCTGTAGGAGATGCCTTTGGCTCTTAGGTTCTTTCCTGTTTTCTGGAAATGAATAGCTAAGAACAGTGATTCGGGTAAGATTACTTGGGAGATCCAGCAGAGGCAGAAGCTAAAGGCCATGTTCCGTGCCCTGTCCTGGGGGCCTGGGAAGCTACAAGGGAACAGACAGAAACGCACGTTAATGTGCCTGAGTGACCCAGTGTGAGGGAGCAGGAAAATGTTCTAGAAGGCTGGCTCCCAGGCTGAAAAATGCCAGTGATCAGAGAGGACCTGGTCTGCATTGCTTGGGCCCTGGGTGAGGGCTGAGGGTATGAGGACGCAGAGGCTGGAGCTCTGGGTTGTGCCTTTAGGTCGCGGCAGTGAATGTTTTTTCCCCCTGCAGCCATGAGCCTGGCTTGCCCATCAGCACGGGTCTGAGACGGCACCTTCCCACTCCTGTCTTCGGTCTCCTCTGTTGCTAGACTGAGCAGCTCTGTGTCTGCCTCTGCCCCTCTTGGTGCCAGGCTCCCAGGTGAACACAGGTGCAGTCTAGGCCCAGGGAGATTCTGTCCAGCCTTACATGCAGCCTCAAATCTGTCCCCTCGCCTGTCAGGGAGCACTTCCTCTCCTGGGAGTGGGATCCAGTCATCTGGAAGCCCAGCCCCGCCCCCCCCCTTTTTTAGCTATACTTGCTGGAGTGGGCGGAAGACCCCTTTTCAGTGTGCCAGGTATGGGAGTGCAGAGATGAAGGCACAGTGCCCAGCCCAAAGACCTTCGTAGCCTGGTAGGGCAGCCATATAAACGGATGGCAGCCACTCAGAGAACAGAGAATGAGGTAGTTACATGAGGGTGCCTAGGGGGCTGCTGCAGGAGCCCCCAGAAGGCGTCCCTCTGATGGGGTGGGTGATCCGAAAGGGTTTCTGGGGGGAGGTGAAGATTGAGCTGGGTCGAGAGGACATTCTGGCCTGGAGGACTGCCACACAGAGCCAGGCATGTTCCAGGAATGGTGAGGGGTTAGGTGTTACTAGAGTAGGGGGCCACGTGGTTAGTGAGGGAGCAGAGCTCACTGATGGCGTGCGTGCTGGCAGCAGGTGGCTTAAGCAGAGGGCTGACGTGGTCGGATTTGCCTTGCTCTGGGAGGTGGATGGGAAAGCCGTATGGCGGCAGATAGGGAGGAGGCGCCAGCAGTGGGGATGATGGCGGGCATGTTTGCAGTTGACATGGAAAGCACTGGGTTGTGGCTTGGGCTGGGGGCCAAGAGGGCCGAGTCTAAGGCGGTTTGCCTGCTTACCACTACAGTAGGGGCTACACGAGGTGGTCAGGTCAGGCAGGTCAAGTGAAGGCCCGTTTTCGACAAGCTGAGTCTAGAATGTCTCTGGGGACATCCAGGAGCCAATGTTTAGTGGGAGGTTAGGTATGAGTCTGGGCCGCAGAGAAAACCCTTTCAAGGATAAGAGTGGCTGGGAAGAGAAGGTATAGGGTGTCATCTGAAGAGTACAGACCCCAGAGGGAGCAAAATAACAGTGGGAGGAGGGTGTTGCGAGGGGACCTCAGGAGGGTAACTTAGCAGCAGAGCAAGGGGTTCAGGGTGACCGCCGGCCTGGGCGGTTAGGAGGCCACTGGTGGCCCTGCTGCTGGCTTGGAAGGGCAGGCCTTGGCCAGCCTAGGTTGGGGAGTATATGTGAGGGAAAAGACCAGGGGCTTGGGCAGGGTGACTCCAGGAAGGAGGCAGTTGAAGGTGAGGTTCCTGGAGGGGGAGAATGATCCTGGGTCATCCAGTAGGAAGAGAGAGGACCTAGAAGGTGTGAAAAACTGTTGGGCTGGGGGTGCAGTGGGAGGAGTATGCCCAGGGTGCTGTGGGGGCGGGGAGCGCCTGTGAGGGTTGGCAAGAGGAAGGGGAACCGGGGCCTGGCAGAGAGGAGCCCCAGACTGTCTCAAGGCTGGGAACTGAAGGCCTGGGCTGGGGCTGGGCAGGGTCAGGCTTTCGGACAGACACGGCGTGGATCTTGCGCTGGACTTTGTGTATGTCCTGGCCTATCTTGGAAGCCCTGGTTCTCAGTAGCCGGGAAAGGCCTGGGATGGTCCGAAAAGAGCTGGGCCTCTGCTGCACTGCCGCGGAAGCATTTGTGTTAGCTATTTCCCTGGGTACTGGGGTGACAGCCATGGGCACTCACCAGCAGCCACTTGCCTGGCCTGGTGGCGGGGAGTATAGCCTTCAGTCTTGCTTGGTCCTCTCTGTACCACCAGGTGGCATGACCTCCACCCCTCAATTCCAGCTGGGAGGAGCGGTCCTCTTCCTCTTTCTACATCAGTGGGATCTTCTCTGGGGCTGGGCAGCTCCTTGCCAGGGGGCTGGGTCTTAGTCAGACTTGCCTTTCTTTCTAGGCCCCTCCGGTGACTTCTGGCCATGCCGATGTGAGTCAGATGCGTTGTTTCTCTCTGGCTCCTAGGGCGCTCAGTAGCTTCCTCCACCTTCAGGCTGCAGCCCAGTGGGGGGCAGGCTGGTGGGCAGCTGGGGGCTGAGGCAGGGAAACCTGAGCCCTAGGCCATGAGGTCCTGGGCCGCTAATTTTAGAAAGCACATGTCACTGGAAACTCTCCTTCTCTGCCAGGAATCAATGGCCTGGCTCTCCTGGTGCTGCCAGGGGCCCCTGGAAGCCTCTCCCCAAACCAGGAACCTCAGGGGCATCTCCTGGCCCGGGTGGGTACTTTCTGTCCTGAGTACATCTGGAAAGGGGCTCTGCCGAGGCCCTGGACAGCCATGGCTTGGGCCAGGGAGGTAGCTCACCTTGTCTGCTCTCTACTTTCTCCAGCCCTTCCGGGCTGCTCCTGGCCATGAGCAGAGGCTGTGAAGTGTGAAGGCCTGGCTGGGGCAGGAGGCCACTACGACTCTTCTGAGTAAGCTGTTGTTGAAGCACCCTGGACTAAGCAGATTTGTCTCTTCCTTCTCCCAGGCCCTGTGTGACCCTTGCCTTCTGAGGTGTGTGAGAAAGCAACCCCTGCCTTGTTGTGACTGTTTGAACGAGTCCTTCCCTCCTCTCTTCCTGCCAGCTAACATCTTGGGGCAAGGGTGAACCAAGGGAAATGAAGTGGCCATTCCAATCTCTGTTTGGGGACTAGCATCTGCCTCCAGCTGCCACCTGTTTGCCTGTCTCTCCTGGCTGCTTCAGATAGGCAGCGTGTGCCTGTGTCCTGATTCCTCTACACCCTCCAGCCCAAGAAGACCTCATTTGGGGTGCTGTTACATAACGGCTGTGTTCCAGCGCAGCCTGCATGACGGGTTGGGAAGGAGGCTGGCCAGAGAAGAGAGTTCTGTCTTACGTTGGGACCTGGGAGCTGTTCCCTTGTTAGTTTAGAGAGTAGAGTGGTTCCGAGCTCAGGTTCTGGAGTCAGGCAGACATAATTTGGAATTCCAGCCATGTCCATTTCTGGTTTTTGGCCTTGGGTACATTGATTTACGCTGCTGAACTTCTGTTTCCTCCTCTATAAGCTGGGGCAGTGATAGTAACTTCCTCATCAGGTAGATGTGAGGATGCGGCCTGGCATGTTGGAAGTGCCCAGATTGATTATCTTCTCTCGTTGCTTTACCAAGGCAAGCCCAGCCTCGCAGGGAGGAAGGTGGTGCTGTGGCTTGTCTGGCACGTCTAGGCCCCGACCCGGAAAGTGCCGCGTTCCGGGACCTCATGCTGTAGCGAGGCTCTTCCCAGCCCCCCAGGCTCCTGCTTCCAGCCCCTCTCAGAGCTGAGGGTGGCCGTTGGGCACAGCGACAGAGGACAGCTCCTGGGCCCCACCTTTTCCCTCACGCTGCCAGCACCAGGTTGGCGGCTTCTCGCTCGGCTGCCTTGGCAAGAGGGCAGGCCCAGGCTGGAGCCAGGTGTGGAGTGGGAGCAACGAGGAGGTGCTCCTGCCAGCCCTTCATGCTCTTTTTCTCACTTCTCCCTTCTTTTTGTAAATAATCGCAGCCTGCTTAGACGCCTGGTGACTCTCATCTCGCAGCAGGCCACACTGCTGGCCTCCAATGAAGCCTTTAAAAAGCAGGCGGAGAGTGCTAGTGAGGCGGCCAAGAAGTACATGGAGGAGAATGACCAGCTCAAGAAGGTGAGCCCAGCTTCCCGACCCACCATGGGGCATCCTGGTGTTACACTGCAGGAGCCACATTCTTTAGGGCCTCAGTGGCCACTGCTAGCCTGTCACGCTGGGAAATGAGCCTGAAAAGCCAGAGTTGGGTGGAGGCGCAGAGGGGAAGTCCTCAGTGGGGAGGGTATGCCCGCTGGAGGCGTCTGTATGCGTGAGGGTCCCGGTGAGGAGGAGGGTGTTGCTGCTCTCGTTTCCATCCACTGCTTCCAGTCAGACCCTTCCCTGAGAAAAACGGCCCCTCAGTGAGCCAGGCCCTCTGCTGTGAACCGAAGGCCCTCAGCTAGGCCCTTGTTCCCTGCAAGATTGCCGCACCCCCTCTGGAACTTGGGGTCTGTGGCATCCCTCAGTGCTGGAGAGGAGGTGGGGGCAGGGTAGTTGGCCAGTCTTAGACATCCTGTCAGGAGGTGAGCTGCAAGGCAAGCTCGGAGGGATGTGGATGCAGAGGTGGAATAGAGCTGGCCAGGCAAACTGGGGGCTCCTGACTGCAGTGAGCGGCACTGTGTGGGGAGCACAAGGCACCGCCATCCGCGGAGGGGTTGGTGAGCGCCATGGAGCTGCTGAGCCCTGCTGCTCAGGAAGGAGGCAGGGCCAGGGGCCAAGGCAGGCAAGGCGTGCCCGGCGAGCTGCAGCAGGTGGCCACGCTGGCGCTTCTCTTCCCCTCGGCGGGCAGCCACGCCCTGGCCTTTGCCTAGGAGCTGGGAGCAAGTGGTGGCTCGGTTCTGCGTTGACATTTCCAAAGGGGCGAGTGGCCAGGGCAGCTTGAGGAACCGCAGCTCAGTGGGGAGGATGGGGCTGGAGCCTCTCCCTCCCTCCCTCCTGAGTAACCCTGGCCTTTGGCACTTTTCCCAGGGAGCTGCTATTGATGGAGGCAAGTTGGATGTCGGGAATGCTGAGGTGAAGTTGGAGGAAGAGAACAGGAGCCTGAAGGCTGACCTGCAGAAGCTAAAGGACGAGCTGGCCAGCACTAAGCAAAGTGAGGCTCGACCTCGTGTCCTTCCCCGAAGGGAAGTCCAGAGGAGCGTCCTCTGCCCGCTGCTGCCCATTTTGTGCCAAAGTATTAGTAACAAGCCTTACACGCACTCTCGAGGGCTGGTTGAAAACAAACAAATAGCACCCTGCGCCTCCAACCCCAATGCAGCCACGCTTAGCCCGCAGGCCAGTGAGGCTAAGTGGTTTGAATGGGGCTCAGGAGGAACCAGGCTGCAGTTGGTGGGCCTCGATTGCCCTGCACTAGAGCAGTGCACGCTGGGGCTTTCCCGTCCAGAGTGTGGCACGGTAGCCCCAGCATGCCTGGGGGCTGAGAATGAGGGGAGTGTGGGAGTGGTGTTCGGGAGGGAAGTGGGCGGCTCCCAAGCGGCCTGCCTGTCTTTGGTCTCCCACGCATAGACTTAAGTCTGGGGCGTTTTTCCCCAATACCACAGGCCTCGCCTGCTGCTGCTGTCTGCAAGGCATGGTTGTCATTGGGTCTCGCTTTCAGGCTGGGATCTTCCTCCCTGTCTCCCACTCTCAGCCTCCCTGGAGGTTACCCTTGCCGAGAGCCACTAGAGTACCCCTCCGTTAAAGGGACTGGGGGATGTCCTCTGTATTTCTTTTGCTTTATCTTAAGCTTTTTTGTCAGCCCTTTCCCTCTACTTTGGAGGCCTGCAAAAGCAGAGGGGCTTTATTTTGAGAAGTAGGCTCCTGTATAACTTCGTTTGAGATAGATTTGGGCCAGTTTCTGGTGTCTGTAGCAGTCGGGGTTTTTCCCCCTAATTCCTGTCTTTTCATTTCTGTTTTCTTGGTCATTTACATCATTTCAAGAACTAGAGAAAGCTGAAAACCAGGTTCTGGCTATGCGGAAGCAGTCTGAGGGCCTCACCAAGGAGTACGACCGCTTGCTGGAGGAGCATGCAAAGCTGCAGGTCAGCCCTCCCGTATTGCTGCGCCCAGGGCAGGAGAGCAGAACAGGATGAGGCAGCCCCTGTGGGTGCGGAGGGAACCTTCCAGGGGCCGGCTGCCCTCTCCCCCACTCCCCCTGGCCACCTCTGCCCTACTGAGTGGGACCCTTCACCGGGCAGGAGAGGGGTGGCCTGGCAGCAGATGTAGGCACTTGCCGAGGCGGCCCTCAGGAGTGGCACTGGCTCACTAGGCTCTGAGCCTTCCTACCTTCGTTCTCAGGCTCAGTCCATGGTTTGGGGCCCGGTCAAGAGCAAAGAAGCAGGTGAAACTCTGGGACCCACTGCTGGCCTTCTTTCCTAGAGTGCTGGGGGGTGACGTAGGGCAAAGATCTCTGGGCAAGTGAGGGCACAAGGTGTCAAAAAGGCACCTCCCCTAGCAGGTGCTAGTTGTGGCCATCACCTGCTGCCCTAGGCCTGATCCGAGTCCTCAGACTAGCTTGGGTGCACCAGGCCGCATCTGGAAGCCCAGGTGGTCTTGACGTTGGGAGTGAGGGCCACATAAATACTCCTAACTTTGGACAGCTGGCCTCAGTGCTTGGTGGCCCAAGTTTGGGCACCACAGCAGGTGGGGAGGAAGGGTCCAGCCTCAAAGGGGGCACCCATGCCCTCTGTATAGGGCAGGCTTGGCAGGCGGGACTTGGGCTTCGAGGGCACCTGTCAAAGGTGTGCAGAGTTGGGAAGGGCCTGATCAGGTCTTGAAGGGGACTGGATGCCTTGCTGTTCTCTGCAGCCAGGACTCAGCCCCCAGTGAGGTCCTGGCAGTCCTGCCTGGCTGGCGTTAGGTCCAGGGCTTTCCCTAGAGTGTGGGCCAGTGCTGACGCTCCCACCCTGGCAGGCCTTTGGGTGCAGCTGGGGAGGGGCCCCTTGCTCACTTGAATAGCTGTCGTTAGGAGAGAGGGGAACTGATTTGGACCTCTGGGGCATGGGGCTGGAGGTGGCAGGGGAGGAGTGGACCCGGCCAACCTACTGCTGTGGGATTTCTGTCCCTTTCCAGGCTGCAGTAGATGGTCCCATGGACAAGAAGGAAGAGTAAGGGCCTCCTTCCTCCCCTGCCTGCAGCTGGCTTCCACCTGGCACGTGCCTGCTGCTTCCTGAGAGCCTGGCCTCTCCCTCCAGTACTTCTGTTTGTGCCCTTCTGCTTCCCCCATTCCCCTCCACAGCTCATAGCTCGTCGTCTCAGCCCTTGCCCACACTCTCCAAGCACATTACAGGGGACCTGATTGCTACACGTTCAGAATGCGTTTGCTGTCATCCTGCTTGGCCTGGCGCAGCCCTGGCTTCCATGCCTGAGCGTGGAGGGCACGAGTTAGTTGTAGTCCGGCTTGCGGTGGGGCTGACTTCTTGTTGGTTTGAGCCCCTTTTTGTTTTGCCCTCTGGGTGTTTTCTTTGGTCCCGCAGGAGGGTGGGTGGAGCAGGTGGACTGGAGTTTCTCTTGAGGGCAATAAAAGTTGTCATGGTGTGTACGTGGTGCGGTGTGTGACTGCGGCCATGGGGAGGGCTCTGCTTTCTCTCCTGCCTGGAGCCCCCGGGCGGCCACAGCCCTTCAACCTGTTTCCCCCACTGAAGGCCAGGCTCACACCTGTTCTCGAAGGCCCTGCTCTCTCTGTCTTCCTGCTCCCTGGGCTGGGCCAGGCCTCGCTTCAGGGCCACCCGCCGAGTGTGTGTCCTGTCTGCCTCCCTGGGTGTGGGCAGCTTGGGAAGCTCACTAAACCGGCGGGGCTTCCGGGTAGACGACTCGCTTGCCTTCTCTGGGTTCCTGTTCGTCACATTTGGGACAGACAGAACGTGGCAGAACGCCACTAGTCACTCCCTGCCCCACCCCCTCCTGAAGGTTTGCAGGATGACCTCTGACTAATGCCAGCTGGGAGAGGAGACTTGTCCTTGGCAGTGACCTGGAGCTGGCCCAGGGCAGAGCTAGGCAGAAAGGGGCTGGGAATGGGCTGGGGCCCTTGGCCCTGAGAACGTGCTGGGTGTGTGCCTGCCACCAGAGAGCTGTGCTGGCTCCAGGGCGTCCCTCCCGTGGCTCCCTCAGAGCTGTGTCTTCCAGGCCTACAGCAAGCTAGGCCAGAACCAGGGCTTCCTGCCTGGCGCCAGTGCCCAGGCCCCTGCACTGTGCTGCTCTCCAGTAGCACATGAGGAAGGCAGCCCCCGCCCGCAGCACAGTGCTCCCACCCGGCAGGGCCTCTGCCATGCCTGCTGTCTGCATGAGGACTGGGCGGAAGGGTCAGGGGAGCAGGTTAGAGGTGTGTCTCCTGGAACTGGGGGGACCCCTGAAGGATGTTGATGCTGGCAGGGTAGCTGACGGCCTGCTGTGCATGCTCGCTAATGCCTGCCCTGTTCGGGCCCAGGCCAGTGGTTCCCTTCTCTAGCATCCTGTCGCCCTTCCTTTGTGCTCAGAGCACAGCCGCCTCATGACGAGTTCTGTCCCTTTCCAGGCGATCTGAGAGGTGGTGTCTGAGGGAGTAGGGGACACGTGGGCAATACCCTCTGGTTGCTGTGCCAAGGCCGAAGGTTGATCCCACTTTTCCAGGAAGTGTTCTCGGCTACCTTGGGCCTCCCTGAGCTCACCCTTCTCTGAGCTTTGAAAGGCTAAAGTCCAAATGGGTGCTTCCCTCACCAGCCCTGATGGCTTCTTCCGCTGTTCTGCCTAGGCCAGCAGCAGACAGAAAGCTGCACGAGGCCAGCTTCTGGAGCGCCCTTTCTAGTGGAGTGATGGAACAACAATGGGGCGGGGGGTGTGGGCACAGGCTCTTAGAGATGAAAATGGAGGCGCTTGCCCAGCCTAGACTGGAGGGCGGCCTGCAGGCTCGCGCTTTCCTGGATCAGCTTCTGTTCCAGGGCACCTGCACCCATGGGCGTCCTGATCTGTTTTCTTACCCATCTTCCACTAGACTGCGAGCTGCTTGAGGGCAAAGCCTGCTGCTTGTTGATCTCTGTGTCCTAACCCCTGATGCAGGAGCTAAGTCCTGAGGTAATGGTGTCTCTATTTCAGAACCCACTTTAAATGACACGCCTCTGTGAAGTTTCCTTTTTTCAATGTCTTTTTTCTGTGTGTTTGGTATCATCGTGGTCCATGAGGTGGCTTGGAGGGCATTTGGCCTGGAGGTGCAGAGAACAATTAGCAGAGGGTGATTGTCATCCAGGCAGAGACCTGGCTGATTGCATAAAGCAGTTGGCCTGAGCTCAGGGGTCCTGAGGGTGACCGTGGGCTGCAGGACAGTTGGAGTCGGTTGGGGACAGGGGCTGTGTGAGGGCCTGGGGCACCCTGGGGAGAGGTCTTGCCGATGTTGGGAAGCACCTTTGCAGCTAAGGAGGGCCAGGCTGGAGATCTGGGAGCTGCCAGCAGGCGGGGTTCTTGAAGGTGCAGGCATGGTGAGAGGACAGGCTTCTCGGGGAGAAAAAGAAAACTGGAAACAGCGGTTGCTGAAGAGATGGGGGCCAGGGACCGCAGGACAGGCTCCAGAGCCCCCGGCTGAGCTAGGGTGGGACTGCGCTGCCACTCCTTTCTCTGCTCCCTGTCTGGTCCGTGTATTTCTCACCCAGGCTCTTGGTTGGCTGTATTCCAAGCCAGTCCCTCCCCTGGCTCCAGAAGTTTAGGGGTAAAGCCCCTCCATAGGGGGTGCTGCCTGCTGAGGAGCAGGGCCTCTGGGGGTTCTCCCATAGCACGATAGCAGTCCTGGGCAGGACGCAAAGGGAGCAGCACCTGCTCCCCCTTCACAGGCTCCAATCCCTGATGCTCTCTGTGCTTGCCTGAGCCGCCCACTGCATTGCCTGCTGTGCCCTGCCACGGTGCCCAGCCCTTTCAGGGTGGGGTGCCACATGCTTATCTTGTGCACGGGGTCCCGCCCCTTGAAGGACCTGTCTGTACTCACTGTCTCCAATTCCTCTCCGCCTCTTCTCATGGTAAAACGCATATATATCAAACATATAGTGTCATCAATGTATACGTAATGAGCCATTTTCACCATCGTTAAGTGTGCAATTCAGTGGCATTAAGTGCAGTCAGTGTTGCGCAGCCACCACTTCCATCCACCTCTAGAATTTATTTTCTCAAACTGACACTCTGTCCCCACTCAACACTCCCCACCCTGTCCCCAGCCCCTGGCACCCACCCTTGCCCTCTGTCTCTGTGGATCTCCCTCCTCTCACGTAAGGCCCTGTCTCTCTCACAGGAGCAGAACCCTATAGCACGTATCCTTTTATGATGGCGCATTTCACAGAAATGCTCTCCAGGGTCAGCCATGTTGTGTCGTGTGTTGGAGTGCCTTCCCTTTGCAGGCCGGCTCATATTTCCTTGTCTGGGTGAACTATGTTGTTGTCTCTCCCTTCGTCTGCAGATGACACTGGGCTGCCGCCACTCCTTTTCTCAATCGCACACCAACCAGCCTTTCACACGCACCCCCTCATGCAAGCTACCCTCGCCAGGCCCCTGTGACCCTTGCCAGACTCAGTGAGCATTTGCAGGTCACTGTCTTTCACCAGCGGCAGCAGCAGCACTGGACAGATGGAGCCAGCCACTGCTCCTCCCTGACCTGTGAGGGGTCCTCACTGGCTCAGGTTGCAGGACCCCACCAGGAGCTCTCAGGCATCCTCCCCCATCGCTGCCGCGTCTTCCCTCTGCCCCTCTCATTGTGTCCCGGGGCTTGCGGCATCCCTGTGAGCTCACCCAGGCTCAGGGCTTTCAGTGTCATCTCTATGTGGTAAGAACTTGCAAAGTTCCATCTCCAGTACTTTCTGGAACTCCTGGGTCCACCTGCCAACTAGACATCTCCACTTGGATGACACTTCCTGCATGACACACCCAAGGCTGACTCCGGACCATTCTCTCCTTGCCTCCCTGTTGCAGGACCTGGCAGTTCCATCTTTCCTCTTGCTCAGGCCAAATCTGTTGTCCTTAACTCCTCTTTGAGCCCTGCATCCTGGTCATGCACAACCCCTATTAGTTCCTGTACCCCGACCCCTTAGAGCAGCAGAGGCAGAAGCAGGAGCCTGCTTTGGAAAATGACATGTTTTTATTGCTATGTTTGCAGTGGCTTTTTAGCACAGTAAGAATGTCCCCGCAGGCCCACCACCCTCACCCAGCCCCAGCCCTCCAGCCTCTGTCCAGGTGTCGGGGAAGCCTTTCTTGGGGTCACTCAGCCGTCTCGGGACTGGACGTGACAGACATACGTGGGTTAAAGCTGCTACACAGAAGACTGGAGGTGCGGGAAGTGCATCCACCTTAAGCCTGGACGTGGGAACTGTGTCCAGGATCCCTTCCCGGGGATGTGCCCAGCCCAGGGCACAGGGTGGGAAGCCTGAGCAGGCCAGGTTAGCAGCCCAGACACCCAGGGCGGAGTATTGCAGCCTCTTGCCCCACAGACTTGTGGGCAAGGGGACAGCATGGGGACAGCCCCGAGGCCCCCACCATGCACTTTTCCAATCCAGTCTGGGGCTGGGGACCACACACGCACATCCACACAACGGACTCGCACACGCAACAGCTCGAAGCTTTTGTTTTGCCTATGAAAGTTAGATCTATAAATTCACACTCCTTGGCTAGGGGCAGAGGGGTAAGGTAGGGCTCACAGGGATGGGAGTGGTAAGGAGAGGATGGTTTGGGCTCCTTCCTCTTTTTAGAAATATACAAGCAGAAATCTCATTCTCTCAAGTTTTTATAAAATGTGCAAAATACAAGCCTCCTTTGCCCAGAGGCACCATTTACATCTGGTATTCACCTTTGCTAAGAGATAGAGATCTATATATACTCTACGTACTCACGCACGCGTGCACTCGCACCCAAGCTCACACAATTGATATTGGTGGCGATTGGCGCAGGAACCAGAAGGCTCCATTGCTGGCTGGCTCTCTAAGCTTCTGTAACAGGGATGGGGAGAGGGGTATAGCCCAGCTGAAATATGTGCCTTGGTTCTGCTGCCCCTCCCTTGCCTCCCTTCTCCTCTCTCTCCTCCCTCCTGTCTGTCCCTCCTTCCCTTCCTCACGTTTCCCAAGCTGCCACTGCTGCTTCTGGGGTGAGGGGTCACCCAAGGGTGTGCTGCAGAGCAGAGCCTGGAGAGGTGGGCAGGGGGTGGGCGTGGCAGGGGCAGGAGGAGTGCAGCACTGCGGGTGGGGGTGGGGCACTAGGCGGGGCCTAGGACCAGCTCGGCTAGGGCTGGAGGGGGAGAGGCATCTATTTTTGGTGGGTTGTGATATTTTTGGCGTTTTATTAAAAATGGAAAAAGTTGTTTTAGTGAGCACTCATGGTGCTTTCTCCCCTCCTCCCCCAGGCAGACCCCAAAAGTGTCAGGGAAAGGCAGGCCCCCTGGAGGGGTGGGGTGGGGCTGAAGCAGGGGCTGCTATGGCTACCAGAGGTGAGCTGGTGATGTGAGCTGAGCTGTCACATGACACTCTCCACCACGACGACCTTGCTGCTCTCGGACACTGGGGTCAGGGTGGTCAGGCCCCTGACATCTGCGTCCTGAGCTCGGTACTCCAAGTGGTGGAGGCCCCAGATGGGCTGGGTCAGGTGTTGCCAGCGCTGCAGGAGAGGAGGACATGCTGAAGCCCCCAGGGTCACCTGCTTATCCCCACGGTGACTTCCTCTGCCTCTCTCCAGTTCCCACTGCCTGCCACCCTAGTCGGGGCCACTCCCTGGCTAGGAAGCAGGCTGGGTTGAATGTTCACACCAGGGGAGGGGAGGGCGGGCTGGGCGGGAGCCTTACCTCAGCAATGGTGCCCTTGGCCCTGAGGAGGCAGCCCAGGAGGTGCAGCGGCACGCACAGCATGGAGGACAGCGCAAAGGCCCAGCCCATGGCCTCACCCCACCACGGGTACACGTAGGTGTTGTTGTAGACCAGCGGCTCGTAGTAGACAACGTTGAAGATGAAGATGCCCTATGGACCAGAATGCCGCGGTTAATGGGGCCCCCACCCTGCCCTGCCTCGCCCCCCACCCCGCCCCACCTCCCCCAGCCCTTACCATGCAGACCAGCGGGGTGAAGAAGGACCAGCACCATTTCATCCAGGGGCAAGGTCGGTACCCGATCATACAGGCAATGTCGTCCATGAAGCGGTCAGCTCCTGTGGCGAGGCAAGGCGGGAGGGCCAAGCTGGAGACCTGCCTTCCCCGCCACAGTCCCCCAACCCAGCCCTCAGCCATGACCTACCGTACACCCAGGCCACCACCACGCACTCCCAAAAGGCCTGCCAGAGCAGGGTGGTGCCACTGGCCGAGTAGTAGTCAAACAGCTGGAAGACGTACATCCCACCCTGGGGGACAGAGCCCAGTCAGGGAGGATGGCGGACGGCCACCAGAGGTCACAGGCAGACCCCCCACCCCACTCACATCAGTCACCATGGAGAGATCGATGACAAAGCAGAGGGCACAACAGAGGGCCACAGAGATCTCCCTTTGGAAACGGAAGTAGTAGGAGGCCGGGAGGAGGTCGAGGAGGCCGGTGATGAAGCCCTCCACACCTACAAACTGTGGCCAGGGCAGCTCAGGCCGAGCCCCGCACCACCCTCCACCCCTTTCCTTGCCTGCAGCCCTCACTCCGCCCCCCTCCTGGCTCCCTGTCCCAGAGCCCCATGCAAACCTGGCTGTCGAGACCAAGCAGCAACAGCATGAAGAAGAACAGGGCAGCCCAGAGTGGGGCCACTGGCATCAGTGTGACAGCCCGCGGGTAGGCGATGAAGGCCAGGCCCGGCCCTGTGGGAAAGGTGCAGGCTCTAGACCTTGCAGCCAATGTCCTGCCCTGCGCGCACCCTGAGCCCTGCCTGCAACACTCGCGCCCATGCCCACGCCTGCCTCTGAGGCGCTGTCAACCCTGGGTCGTGCAGCAGGGGCTGGGAGGTCCTTTCTCTGTCAACATTGACAAATCCCAGGACCTGCCCCCGCAGGCCCACAATCTGACAAGTTCCGTTTGAATCCTCGTCACTTTTCAGCATTTCTATTGCGTGTTCGTGTACATCATGCATCTGGGTGGCAGTTGCTGCTCTGGAGGCGGGGCTGGGGGTAGGGCCCTACCTGACTCTGCCACCTTGGAGATGTGCACGCCCTGCTCTGCAGCCATGAAGCCCAGGATGGAGAAGACCACGAAGCCAGCAAAGAAGCTGGTCCCGCTGTTGATGAGAGCCAGGATGATGGCGTCCCTGAGGGGTGGAAGGGCCCAGAGTGGATGGGTTAGGCTGCTGGGCAGGGCGGACAGGGCACGGGTGGCAGGGCGGCAGTGCTTACTTGTAGCAGTTGTTGTTGAAGCGGTTGTAGCTGCCCAGGGCTGTGAGGGCCCCCAGGCCAATGGCGTAAGAAAAGAAAATCTGGGTCCCCGCATCTATCCACACCTAGAGGAGGGCCGGAGAGCGCAGGCATGAGGGGCCTGCAGGGCTCCCCCCCCAGCGCCCTGCTGCAGCCTCCCCACCTCCACCTCACCTGAGGGGACCCCAGCTTTGACCAGTCAGGCTTGAGATAGTAAATGATGCCGTCCAGGGCGCCAGGCAGCAGCACTCCACGCACCAGCAGCACGACCAGGACCACGTAGGGGAATGTAGCAGTGAAGTACACGATCTGGGGGGCCAGGCTGCTCAGCAAGGGCTGCGGCACCACCTCCCTCACACCCCTACTCCCAGCACCTCTGGTCCCCCTTGGGGGCAGGTATGTTCAGAGGTCCCCATTCTCCTGCGAGCCATGGCTCCCGCCAGAGGAAGCTAGGGGCAAGGCTGGGCCCCGGCAGCCCTGGCAAGTGCAGTGGGGAAGCTCTCTGGGCGCCTCGTTTGTCTGCAGGGACGCGTGTCGGTGGGGAGCGGGCAAGCCTCTGGGAGCTCTCCTCAGTGGGGACAGGAGGCGTGGAGCATGTGGGGAGTGAGAGCTGTGTGAGTGTGTGGGCAGTGCAGGTGTGGGAGGCCCAGGCAGGGAGCGGGATATTGGATCGGGGCCGGGTCCCTCTCCTCTTCTGGAGAGAGGTGGGGGCTGAGCAGGTGGAGAGTGGAACTGGGCCAGGCAGAGGCAAGTGAGACGCGGCTGCCACACCGTCTGCCCCCTCTTTCCACATGCTGCTCTGGGGACCTTGTCCCCCAGGGAGCTGGCCATGTCCCACAGCTCTAGATACTGTCTTCTTTGTTCAGGTGACTCCCCAGCCTGACCGGGAGCCCCCAAAGGATGTGGCCAGACTCTGCTCTGGGTCCCCAAGGCAAGATAGGCAGGTAACGGATGGCCAGACCAGGTCCACCAGACTGTCACAAGAGTCAGAGACTGGCAGGAGGGCACCGGTGGGGGTGATGGGCACAGGGAAGGGACAGTGCCTGCCGGGGCCTCTCCCCACCAGGAGCAAAGGCTGCTGGGCCCTGGATTTGTAGGGTGGGGAGTGTTGCTTGGCTTTCAGTACCTCCCCCTTCCTTAGGGCTAGACTCTGTCTGGTCGCCTCCTGTTGCCACAGGTGTGCCTGGCACAGACATCCAGCTCCCAGGGCTGAGCCACCCTCCCCCCTCCATGCCTCTAGTGGTACCTTTCCCGTGGATTTGACCCCCTTCCAGACACAGAAGTAGACCAGCACCCAGCAGGCCAGCAGACAAAGGGTCACCTCCCAGTTGAGGGCCCCTGGCACCTCCAGTCCCCCAGACAGCCTCAAGACTTTGTTCCTAGGGGAGGGAGGGAGGTCCCATGAGGCCTGTGCCAGCAGAGGATGGAGCCACAAGGTCCACCCCCAGGAGTCGTGGCTCCCTTCTCTCTCACAGCCCAGGGTTCAGCGGGTCCCTCTTGTCCATCTGGGCTGGGCCTGCAGCTCACGAGCCCCTGGCCATTGGGAGGCCACTCCCATCCCACCCCACATGCAGCCCCAGCTCCCCCATCAGGTGGGAGTGACCAGGACAGTGATAGGCTGCCGAACCCAGGAGCGGGGCTGACCTGGCCCAGCCCCTGGGGCTGGCCCCAGGCCTCTCTGAGGGCAGGCAAGGGCAGGCAGGGTCCAGGATGGACTGCCAGGCAACACCCTGGTCCCCCCCTCAGGGCCATTCCCCTGCAGCCGGGCAACGTGAGGGAGACCTGGGGGATGGGATGGGCTTGGCCCAGAGGTGCCAGACTCACTCCCAGAACTCGATGACAGGGGACCGGCGGTCAGCAAGCTGGTCACAGGTGAGGTTGGCCAGGCTGGCATTGGCACAGTCTTCATGGCGGAAGATCTCCACGCAGTCGGGAGTGTTCCAGGTGTGGCCACATGTGGCCCAGGGCAGCGTGGTGGTGAAGGACTTGACCAGGTAATAGAAGCCCCAGGCCAGCACCATGATGTAGTAGGTGTTGCAGTAGAAGACGATCACCATGGAGGCGTAGCCCAGGCCTGGGGCCGGGAAGTCCTTGCCATGTAGATTCTTTCCTGGCCACCTCCCCCTGCCACCCCTTTATCTCCCCACCCAGGCTGGCAGTGCTCCCACCGTCTGTCCTCCTGGAGCCTTGTTTGTGGTGCTCCTGACTCCCCTGGACTCCCCCTTGTGTGAGCCCCAACACTGGGCTGACTCCCCAGCCTGTCTCCTCTCCTCCAGCCGCCCCCTAGACCCAAGGCAGAGCGAGCCCCTCTCCTCCTGTCCCCATCTGACAAGTGCTGTTGAGTCTCCAGCCTCACACACCTGGCCCCTTCTCTGGGTCCCACTGCCACCATGGCGGTTCCAGGAGGTCCAAGCCTCCGCTTGGCCACCCAGTAGCCTCCAGCTGGTGGTGGTGGTGGGGAGGGGGGGGTTTCTAGTAGCCTGAGGTAGTGTTGGAGACAGTCGCCCCGGCAGTGGGCAACCTCAGTATGTCGCTCCACCTGTCTGTGCCGCAGCGTCCTTGGGGATAGTAATAGTAGGACCTACCTAGAGAGCCAAGTGTGCTGGGCAGGTCCCGTCCCCAGCCCGGCTATGCCTGGCCTGTCCTTGCCTTGTGGAGCTGCCTATGCCCCCTCTAGTCCCCGCTTCCCCGAGTTCGCTGTGCGGCCTGAACATCTCCAGGCTCCCCCCTCGAGACTGGGATGCCATCACGTGGCCCCAGGCCCGGTGCTCAGGACAGGAAAAGATTTCTCAAGTGGGAGCCAGCTGGGAAAAGGGGGCAGTCTCTGAGGCTGGCCAAGGGCTGCTCACCTTTGAACAGGGGACAGATGTTCCAGACATTGATGCTGCCGGCCTTCATGAACTGGCCCAGCGAGATCTCCAAGAAGAAAATGGGGATTCCTCCAACCAGGGCGATCAGGACGTAGGGAATAAGGAACACACCTGGGGGTGGAGGCGCAGGGTGGACTCAGGGTGGCCCCCAGCCAGGCTGCCCAGGCCCAGCAGGCCAGCCCAGACTCCAAAGGCCCCATCACAACTTCCCACTGGGTGAGTCAGTGTAGGGGTGGCCACTGACTCAGGCCCCAGGTGGAGTCTTGAGGGGGTGGGGTGAGTGTGTTGAAGAGGGGCTACAGTAGCCCCTGGGCCATTGGAGCCCTATTCCCTGGGTGGCAGAGGGGCCCTAGGCCCACAGGGCTTCCACCCCCACGGTCACTTGGGGTGATGGCCATGGAGGACACACACGCTCAGACACGCAGGCTGTCCCTAGTGCCGCAATTCCCTGTTTCAGGCAGCACGATGAGGGCACGTGCATGTGTGCGTGTGCGCCAAGGCTGGGTGATCAGGCCTCAGGGGCTCATCCAAAGGCAGGGAGCGCAACTGTCCTGCACTTGGACGCTTGCCTGCAAGTGTGAGGTCCAAGGCAGAGGGTGGGTGGGTCACAGTCCCCTGCTGGTGGGATGGCGATGTACAAGGACAGAGGGATACAGGTGCGGGAAGAGAGGCCAGGCCGGCCTTAGCAAGCCCAGGGAGTCAGGCTCTGCAGGAGATAGGCAGGGCGTGACACAGGCCCTGGCCAGCAGGCTGGGGTGGGGGTGGCAAAAGGGCAGGGAGAGCTGGGTGCCACTACCCCCTTCTCCTCTCTGGGCCTCCTACCCTTGCCCTGGCTGGGCTCGCTCCACTACTCAGAGGCTGAGCTTGGCTGCAACTTGCCTGACTCCAGGTCCCAGCATCCTTCTCCTGACCTTGGGCAAAGGCCTTTGCTCTGGACCTCTGTTGCCCACCCATCACCGGGTCACTTCGGCTTCCAGCAACCCCAGTGCTGTTTTGTAGTCACAGGACACACGCGTGCCCATCGCTGTTGCTAAGCTGGGCCCGGGCGGGCAGGCGGGCATGGGACGTGCATGCAGTGTGTCCAGTGGCGGCGCCAGGCGGGCCAGGCCGCAGGCTTCCCAAGCCTGGCTCAGGCACCCAGTGTTCCAGGCCCGGGCCAGAGGGGAGGGGCGGGAGGGCCGCGAGGGGAGGGGAGGGCAGGGGGAGGGACAGAGTGGCCCATTGTGTGTGTGTGTGTTCGTGTGTGTGCACACGTGGGGGGCCCACACAATGTGCCGCTTGTGTGCCCGACCCGCGGGGGCAGCCAGGGCTCCTTACCTCGCGGAGACCCCAAGGCGCAGGCCTGCTTTCCCACCTCGGCGGCCAATCGCTCCTCCCAGCCCCGGAGTCTGGGGGGCAGCCTCACGGGCATCGCCGGCCCCCTCCCCCCACCCTGCCAGGCACATGACTGCGAGGGGGGTGGAGGCGCCCGGCCCGGCCACCGAGCGGCAGCGACAGACGAGGGGCGGCCCCGACCCCCGCGTGCCCGGGGGCCACCCGCTGCCCGGACTTCACCCCTCCGCCGCGGCTCCGGGGGTCGGGCGTCGGGGGCCGGCGGCCTGCTGGGGGAGGGGGCCGCGGCGGGCGGGGGAGCTCACCTCCGCCGTTCTTGTAGCACAGGTAGGGGAAGCGCCACACGTTGCCCAAGCCCACGGCGAAGCCCACGCACGACATGATGAAGTCCATCTGGCGCGTCCAGGTCTCGCGCGGCGGCACGGCCAGGCGGCCGCCGGGTGTCCCCAGGCCCGCGGGGCCGTCGCCCTTGGCCGGGGCCCCGTCGGGCCCGGGCGCGATGAGGGGGCCCTTCTTCTCGTCGCCGGACACGCTATAAATGCCGTTCTCGGCACTCTTCTTCGCCATGGCCCCGGCGGGCCGCACGGCCGGGCCGGGGTCGCGGCGCCTCGCGGGGGGCGGCGGTCAGGCGGGGGGCACCGGCGGCACCGGGGAGGGCCCCGAGGGCGCGGGCCGGCCGGGGGCCGGGGGGCGGCCGGGCCGGGGGACGGGGCGGCGGGCGGGCGGCGGGGTGCGGGGCGCGGGCGGCGCAGTCAGAAGCAGTCCACGAAGCACTTGAAAGTGAGCCTGAAGAATCTCATGTGTGTCGGGGGCCCGGGGGCGCGCGGGCGGCGGCGGGGCCCGGCCGGGCGGCGGCGGCGGCGGCTCCCGAGGCTCCTGCCCGCGGCTCGGGCGGCGGCGGCTGCGGCGGCTCCTCGCCCGACCCGAGGCTCAGCCTAGCGGGGCGCGGGCGACATCGGCGCCCGCGGTCTGCAAGCGGCGGCCGGAGCAGGGGCCTGTGGCCCGCGCCCGCCGCCCCGGCCGGGGCCCGCAGCGGCTGCCCGGCTCGCCTGCGACTCCGGTGGCGGCGGCGGCGGCGGCTGGGGCGCGCCTCGCCCTCTCCTTCCCGGCGGCGGCGGCTACAGCCGCTCTCGGGGCCGCGGCGGGCTCAGCGACTCGCCACCGCGCTCCGACTGTCCCTCTCTTCCCCGTCCCCGGCCGGCCGCCGCTTAAAAACCGACTCCGGGGTGATGTCACTATCGCCCCACCCCCACGGCCGGCCGGCCCCCCTCCCCCTCCCTCATCCCTCCCTCCCGCCCTCCTCGTCACACTCCGCCCACCTCCTCCCTGCCCTCCTCCCGGGTAGGAGACGCCGCTCCAGCGGGAGGCAGGATGGTTACTACCTGGGGCCGCCGCCAACTCCTCCCGCAGGGCTCCGGGCCGCCCCTCGCCCCAGGGTCGCCGGCTCCTAGTGCGGCCCAGGCTTCCCGGCCGGCCCCTCCCAGCCCTAGGAAGACGTCCCCCGGGCCCCCTCAGCCCTCCGCCTCCCCTTCTCTCCCTTTCTCCCCGCTCCTGACAGGCTGCAGCCGTCTCCTCCCGGTGCTCCCTCCTGCCTTGAGCTCTGTCCACCGCTGCCCACTGGGGGCTAGAGCTTCCCGGCTACCCTGGAAGCTGGAGGCCGGGACCAGCTCTTCAGGTGACAGGCCTCTGTGTCTCCCCAGTGGGCAGAGGGGAGCCTGCCTGGCTGATGAGCAAGGCTCGACTTTGTCACCAAGGCAGAGAAGGGGCCCGGGTAAATGACCCCGGCGGCCCCCACCCCTGCCTGGCGTGAGAGTGGGTAGGGGCTTCGGACTTGAGGGGACTGGAGCAGGAATAAGGCAAGGCTGCCCCCTGGTGCCTGGCGGGTGCACAGACCCTTCCCCAAAGGCCTCAGCCCTGAGGTCTTGGCTGCCCGCCCCCCACCCACCCCGTGTTCCTCTCCCCAGGACCCCCCAGGCCTCCCCAGCAAGAGCCATCTTATTGGGCTGCCTCTCCGCCGCCAGCTGAGCAGCTTGTTTAGAATTTTCTAGGGCTAAGAGTAGCCTGGGGGTGGGGTGGGGAAGGAAGTGGTCATTGTCCTGGCCTGGGAGGTAAAGTGTGCCCCCCCTCAACTTCAAGCTCCCTGATCTGATCGTGGACACTGCAGTCCCCAGATGGCTCATCCCGTTAAGCTAAGCCCGCGGCCATCCCTCCAGCTTTAGGAAGAAAAGCAGTTCCGGCCCAAGCCAGATTGAGCTTGCTGGGTGAGGGAGGGGCAGTGTCCCCACCCAGGCTTGGAGGAGTGTGTGGTTGGGGGAGACAGTCGGTGTCACCTGTGCTTAGACCAGGGGCGGTGGGCGGGTACCCTTGAGGTGGCAAGGTCACACTGCTCACCAGAAGTTTCTCACTAGGGTCTTCTCTGGCCCAGCCTTTGACTGAAGCTGGTCTGGAGACAGGGGCATTAGAGAAGTGACTCATAGATGGCCTAAAGAAATGGGGCCACTCAAGGACCCAGGACAGAGGGAAGAGGGCCAACCCAGCTGGACCGCAGGCAAACCCCATGGCCTTTGAGAGAAGAGAGAAGAGGACCCGGTGAAGTAGGCTCGGAGGGCCTCAGCCCAGCAGGAGTGCGGGGTGGGCGCGTGATGTCAGCGAAGGGAGGACAGTGACCTGGGGGAGGGCCGCTTTGAGGGAAGACAGTGACCTGGGGGAGGGCCGCTTTGAGGGAGAGTGCAGGCCACGGGCAGGGGAGACTTTCAGATCTCGCTTGTCCAAGGGGTGGGGGTGGAAGGGAGAGAGAGCAGAGGCTCGAGAAAGATGTAGGAGAGCTGATGGCACTTTGGGGAAGTGACCACTGCTGCGGTTCCTCCTCCAGTGGGTTCCGAGGCCAGGGACAGGATCATGAGGTGAGATCACAGGTGGCCGAGGCAGAGGGCGAGGTGGCCAGGCTGGAGGGTACTGGAGACAGAAGTGAAGGGTGAGGGGCTGCCCAGAATGGCTGCCACTGCTCCATGGACCCTCGGAGCGCGAGCCCCCACATCTGAGGGGAGGTCCAGTGGGTCCAGTCAGTACCTGACTCCCACGACCTCCTGGAACTGGGCTCTTCTCCAGGCAGCCACCCCTTCCCACAGCCACCTTCTTCCCCGCCCTCTGCCAGCCCAGCCTGGGGTGCACCCACTACCAGCCCCTGGGCCAGGCCCCACCTCCCGCCCCCAGCTGGTCTGGACCCCGTAGTGACTGTGAACTCCTCCTCACGGCCTGGGCCAGACCTCAAACCGCATTCCCTCCTGAAGCACAAATCTGACCAGCCCCTCCTTTGTCTCATCCCTTCTTTGGGCTTTTCTATGCCCTGGAGGTAGAACTAAATTTTTCTCCAAGACTACAAGATGGAGTGTGATGGGGCTGTGGCCTCCCAGCCTCAGGGCGGCGTTCCCCCTGAGTTTTCCCTCCACGTGGGGCCCACAGCCTGGGCTTCCCTTTCTCTGCTGACCGACCTCCAGGACTCTGTCCCAGGAGGCTCCTAAGGGAGGTTCAGGAACCCTCCCCACGTCGGCCACCCTGGGAGCCGCCCCTGCCCAGCCAGGGCGAGCTGGGCCTCTGAGCAGTGCATGAAGTTCAGGCTGGTAAGGCTGGAGTTCCCGGCGGGGAGCTCAGGCCGGAGCTCTGGTCTCTGTCACAGGCTCTGACCTGGGCGGCCAGTGACAGGGTCTTCTGAGGCTGCCCCCGTGAGCTGCTGAGCAGTTGGGGGGAACAAAGGCAAAGCGATTTCCAGCCCTGGCTGGGTCCTCTCCCACGTCCGAAGGCTTCAGAGCGTTCTCAGGCTTTGTCAAGGCACGTCAGGCTCGGCCTGGGGGCAGCAGCTGCTGGGGAGGGGCAGGGTGGGCTCTCCAGGCCCCCAGCTGAGGGCCGGGTAGCTGTCCCCTGCCAGCCCTTTCCAAGCCTCCGCCTGTCTTGCCAGGCCCTTGTGTTCTACTCACCGAAGGGGGGTTCCGAGCATGTGCAGGAGGGGGTGGGGGTGCCCCTCGACCTGTGCCCAGCCCAGAGCTCCTATGGTGGCTCCTGGGTGAGAAGCAAACTGTTCTCTGGGGCAGAGGCGACGGAGGGAGAGCTGCGCCCTCCCCCTACCGTGTCCCAGGGAGCGGGCAGCCTTTCAGGTCCCAGCTGGGGCTGGGGGTTGGAGTAGGAGCTGAGGAGGAGGAAGAGGGGAGGGGGGCTGGAGGGAGGGCAGGGGAGGGGGGCTAGCCGGAATGCCCCTGTTTGTTGGGGGAGGCCTGGGAATTGGAGCCAGCGCCCATTCAAGCCTAGGGCAGCTGCGGACCGGGGAGGGGCTGGGTGGGGGGCCACTGGCCCTGGGGTGACTGGTTATCCTGGGAGGACGGGCAGCTGGAGACAGGATGGGGGCGCCTCCTCTTCTGAAGGCGAGCCGGGCACAATGAGCTTTGGAATTAGAATAAGCTGCGAACAAAGGGGGAGCCAGAGTCCACCTGGAAGGGCTTTGTACTTCCAGCTCCTGGGGAGGGGCCGACGTGCGGCTGCAGCCAAGCGGAGAACGGAAAGAATGGGGCTGGGGGCGAGGGCCTGCAGCGGGGCAGGGATGGGGGGCAGCAGAATCCCCCACCCCCGCCCTTCCCACCAGCTGTGCTCGTTTACACACACCCGCAGAAAGGAGGCTTTGGTTTGTTTTTTACATTTTATGTAAACTTTTATTAGACTGGTTTTATTTGTTTTATAGATTGAGAGGGTACAAGTTTGGTTTTGTTACATGCATATATTTCGTGGTGGCGAAATAGCAGAGCTTTTAGCAGACCCATCACTCTAAAGCTGCCTTGCAAAAACTAACAAAATTATGCCAGTGAGAGATCTGATCTAACCAAACCCGTCTGCATTTACCCTCCAAACTGCTCTTGGTCTTTTCTGGGCATGGGCCAAGCTAACTTTGGGAGAAATTTAGTTTATAGTTTAAATGATAATAGACCTTCCCAAGATGAAACCGCCTTTGTAAACGTAATGGAAGGCCATCAGGTGAGGAGGATGAGAGGGGCCTGAATTCTGCTAACATGTAAGCATTCATGATGACCAGCCATTGTTCAGAGGTCAAGAGATTTGTAACTTCTCCAATTACTCCTGTAGATAATGTCACTATTGTAGAACCTAAGGTTGGCTTTTTGAGAGGCCTTTGCAGGTTTTTGCATTTCTCACTACCAGATGGCTCCACCCGGACCACATGGACCTATGACTCAAGGTCCTGTGGCCCCACCTAAAAGCAGACTCAGCTCAGCACGCAAGAATCATCCCCCACCCAACCAGTCAGCGGCACCCATTCCCTAGCCCCCTATCCGCCAAACTATCTTTAAAAACTCCTAGCTTTCAGGCTGGGTTCGGTGGCTCACACCTGTAATCCTAGCACTTTGGGAGGCCCAGGTGGTGGGTCACTTGAGGTCAGGAATTCAAGAGCAGCCTGGCCAACATGGTGAAACCCCTGTCTCTACTTTTGTAAAAATACAAAAGTTAGCTGGAAATCACTTGAACCCGGGAGGCGGAGGTTGCAGTGAGCCAAGATTGTGCCACTGCACTCCAGCCTGGGCAACAGAGTGAGACTCTGTCTCAAAAGAAAACCTAGCCTTCAGGGCTGGGCACGGTGGCTCATGCCTGTAATCTCAACACTTGGGAGGCCGACATGGGTGGATCATGAGGTCAGGAGATCAAGACCATCCAGGCTAAGATGGTGAAGCCCCGTCTCTACTGAAAAATACAAAAAATTAACCAGGTGTGGTGGCACGGGCCTGTAATCCCACCTACTCAGGAGGCTGAGGCAGGAGAATCGCTTGAACCTGGGAGGCGGAGGTTGCAGTGAGCCTAGATCATGCCACTGCACTCCAGCCTGGGCGACAGAGCGAGACTCCGTCTCAAAAAAAAAAAAAAAAAAAAAAAAGAAAAATCCTAGCCTTCAAATTTTCAGGGCAGCCGATTTGAGTAATAATAAAACTCCAGTCTCCTCTACGTGTATTCAGCTCTTTCTCGGCTGGGCCTGGTGACTCACACCTATAATCTCAGCACTTTGGGAGGACCAGGTGGGCAGATTGTCTCACACGTCCGTGTGAAGAGACCACCAAACAGGCTCTGTGTGAGCAACAAGGCTTGTTTATTTCACCTGGGTGCAGGCGGGCAGAGTCCGAAAAGAGAGTCAGCAAAGGGTGAAGGGATTATCATTAGTTCTTATAGGTTTTGGGATAGGCGGAGGAGTTAGGAGCAATGTTTTGCAGGCAGGAGTTGGATCTCACAAAGTACATTCTCAAGGGTGAGGGAGATTACAAAGAACTTTCTTAAGGGTGGGGGAGATTACAAAGTACATCAGTTAGGGTGGGGCAGAAACAAATCACAATGGTGGAATGTCATGAGTTAAGGCTCTTTTCAATTCTGGGGATCTTCAGTTGCTTCAGGCCATCTGGATGTATACGTGCAGGTCACAGGGGATATGATGGCTTAGCTTGGGCTCAGAGGCCTGACACAGATCACTTGATCCCAGGGGTTCGAGACCAGCCTGGGCAACATAGCGAGACCTTGTCTCTACAAAAAATTTAAAAATTAGCTGGGGTGGTGACACGCACCTGTGGTCCCAGCTACTGGGGAGGCCGAGGCAAGAGGATCACTTGAGCTCAAGAGGTCAAGGGTGCCGTGAGCCGTGATCGTACCACTGCACTCCAGCCCGAGAGACAGTGCGACACCCTGCCTCAAAACAAAACAGGCCGGTGCGGTGGCTCACACCTGTAATCCCAGCACTTTGTGAGGCTGAGGCAGGCAGATCACCTGAGATCAGGAGTTTGAGACCAGCCTGGCCAACATGGTGAAACCCTGTCCCTACTAAAAATACAAAAATTAGCCAGACACGGTGGTGCATGCCTATAGTCCCAGCTACTCGGGAGGCTGGGGCTGGAGAATTGTTCGAACCCGGGAGGCAGAGGTTGCAGTGAGCTGAGATCGCGCCACTGCACTCCAGCGTGGGTGACAGAGTGAGACTGTCTCAAACAAACAAAACAAAACTTTCTTTATTGTAATTCCCCTGTCTTGATAAATTGGCTCTATCTATCTGGGCAGTGGGCAAAATGAACCCATTAGGTGGTTACAACCTGAATAGTGAATGTTGTACCCAACAGGTAATTTTTCAACCCTCACCTTCTAGGCTAGTTTTAGATGTACAGAAAAACTGTGAAGAGGGTACCAAGAATTCCCATACAGCCCACCCCCATCTCCCACCTTATTAGCCTCTTACGTTAGGACAGCTCATTTCTTGCAATTAATGAATCAACATCAGTTATTGCAAACAATGAATCAACATTGTTAGTATCTAAAGCCCATAGTTTATTCAGGTTTTCTTGGCTTTTCCCTAATGTCCTTTTTCTGTCAGGATCACATGTTGCATTTAGTCATCCTGTCTCCTGAGGCTCCTCTTGGCTGTGACAGTTTCTCAGCCTCCTTGTTTTTGGTGGCCCTGACAGCTTCGAGGAGGACTGGGCAGTGTGTTGTAAAACAACCTCTGTTGGGAAACTTTTGCTGTTTCCCATGATCAGGTGGGCCTCAGGGGTGATCAGGAGGAAGACCATGGGGGTGAAGTGCCTCATCGGGGGCCACGTAGACCTGGAACGACCGGCTGGGGTCCTGTTTGTCGGGTCTCTCCACTGGGAAGTGACTGTTCCCCCTTTCCATACTGTGCTCTTGGGAAGGAAGCCGCTCCTCCGTGAGGCCCAGTTAGGGAGCGGGGCCACCTCCTGGAGGGGGAGTATCTACACAAGTAATGTGTTGTTCCGCGCAGGAGTTTGGTCTGTTCTCCCACATTTATTTATGCAATCATTTATTTATAACGGTATGGACTTATAGATGTGTACCTTATATTTGGTTTTAATCTAACACAACTCTTTATTTTCTTGCTCAAATTTTCCATCTTGGGCCATTGGACTCTCTTTCAGTTGGCTCCTCTGTCTTTTTCTTGTTTTTGAGACAGGTTCTCACTCTGTTGCCCAGGCGGGCGGGCAGTTGTGTGATCTCCGCTCACTGCAACCTCCACCTCCTGGGCTCAAGCAATTCTCCCACTTCCGCCTCCCAAGTAGCTGGGACTACAGGCACCTGCCACCATGCCCGGCTAATTTTTGTATTTTTTGGTAGAGACAGTTTCACCATGTTGGCCAGGCTGATCTCGAACTCTTGACCTCAGATGATCCACCCTCCTCGGCCTCCCAAAGTGCTGGGATTACAGGCATGAGCCACCGTGCCCAGCCTTGAGTTAATTTTTGTGTCATGTGTCCCCTGAATGGATTTGAAAAGCTCTTTATCTGTCATATGTGAGCCTGTTCTTGCATTGCTATAAAAAAAATACCTGAGGCTGGGTAATTTATAAAGAAAAGTGGTTTATTTTGGCTCGTGGTTCTGGAGGCTATACAGGAAGTGTGGTGCCAGCATCTGCTTCCAGTGACACCCTCAGGAAGCTTCCAATCATGGTGGAAGGTGAAGAGGGAGCCAGCATATCCATGGCAAGAATGGGAGCAAGAGAGTGAGGGTGGAGGAGGTGCTAGACTCTTTAAAACAACCAGATCTCATATGGACTCAGAGCAAGAACTCACTCATTATTGTGAGGACGGCACCAAGCCATTCATGAGGGATCCACTGCCGTGACCCAAACACTTGCCATTAGACGCCACCTTGAACATTGGGGATTACAGTTCAACATGAGATTTGGAGGGGACAGACATCCAAACTGTATCACATCACCACCACCCAACCAACACACATGCATTTCAAAATTGACATGTACAGGATTTCAGCAGATGTTTACACAGTTGCAAAGGGTGTAATTTCTTTTTTCTTTTCTTTTTGAGCTGTGCTGTCACTCTCTGGTTGCCAGGGTGGAGTGCAGTGGCATGATCATGGCTTGCTGCGGCCTCCAACTCCTGGACTCAAGTGATCCTGCTGCCACAGCCTCCCAAGTAGCTGAGACTATGGGGACACATCACCACACCCGGCTAATTTGTAAATTTTTTGAAGAAGATGGGGTCTTGGCCAGGTGCGATGGCTCATGCCTGTAATCCCAGCAGTTTGGGAGGCCGAGGCAGGTAGATTACCTGAGGTCAGGAGTTCGAGACCAGCCTGGCCAACATGGTGAAACCCCACCTCTACTAAAAATACAAAAATTAGCTGGGCATGGTGACGGGTGCCTGTAATCCCAGCTACTCGGGAGGCTGAGGCAGGAGAATCGCTTGAACTCAGGAGGCAGAGGTTGCAGTGAGCTGAGATTGCACCACTGCACTCCAGCCTGGGCAACAGAGTAAGACTATGTCTCAAAAAAAAAAAAAGAAAGAAAGAAAGAAAAAAAAATCCCAACTCAATAAGAAAACAACCCAATTTAAAAATGGGCAAAAGATCTGAACAGATGCTTCTCCAAAGAAGAAATACAAATGGCAAATAAGCATATCAGAAGATGTTTAACATCATACATCATTAGGGAATTGCAAATTAAAACCACAAGGAGATACCGCTGCATACCTACTAGATAGCCAAAATCCAAAACACTGACAACTCCTAATGCTGGTGAGGACCCGGAGCAGCAAGAACTGCCATTCATTGCTGGTGAGAATGCGACAAGGTACAGCCACCCTGAAAAGCGGTTGGCAGTTCCTTCTGAAGCTAAGTATACTCTTACCATACAATTCAGCAATCACACTCCTTGGTATTTACCCAAATGATTTGAAAACTTAGGTCCACACAAAAACCACCACACACATATTTATAGCAGCCTTTTTTTCCTTAAAGACCAATGTGATAGTATTAGCAGCTTTATTCGTAATTGGAAAAACTGGAAGCAATTACGCTTGTAATCCCAGCACTTTGGGAGGCCGAGGTGGGCGGATCACGAGGTCAGGAGATCGAGACCACGGTGAAACCCCGTCTCTACTAAAAATACAAAAAATTAGCCGGGCGTGGTGGCGGGCGCCTGTAGTCCCAGCTACTTGGAGAGGCTGATGCAGGAGAATGGCGTGAACCCAGGAGGCGGAGCTTGCAGTGAGCCGAGATTGCGCCACTGCACTCCAGCCTGGGTGACAGAGCGAGACTCCATCTCAAAAAAAAAAAAAAAAAAAGATGTTCCTCAGTAGGTGAACAAATAAAATGTGTTATATCTGGATAATGGAATACTAGTCAGTGATAAAGAGGGGAAAGCTATGAACCCATGCAAAGAAATAAGTGAATCTTAAATACATATTGCATAGTAAAAAGCCTGACAAAGCTACCTACTCTATGACTCCATTTACCTGACATTCTGGAAAAAGCAAAATAGATAAAAAAAAAAAAAAAAAAAAAAAAAGACAGAAAACAGATCCATGGTTGCCAGGGGTCTGAGAGAGGGGATCGTGCTTGACTAGGTGCAGCACAGGGATTCTGTAGCGCAGGGAAACTGTTCTGTATGATGCTGTAATGGTGGACACGTGACACTCTGAATATGTCAAAACCCATAGAACTTTACAGCAGACAGAGGGAACTTAAAATAGGCACCTTTTAAAATAATCTTTTAGAAGGTTGGGAGATCACAAGACGGAATGCAGAGTGCGACAAAAGGCAATCAGAAATGTACGAAACAAACAAAAAAGGAACAGAAATGTACAAAACAGCCTTACTGAAGGGGGTCAGGGAGAAAGGGGCTGATCCCAGCCACTCTGGAAATGAGTGGCATCTGTCAGACTAAAAGCAAAAGGAAGCACACATAAGCGCTGCACTCTAATTGATAAGATCACTCCCCACCAGGGTAGGGGTGAATGATTCTGAAACCTCTCCACCTTTATACCGGAATTCAAGAACTATGGCAATGGATGGAAGATGGTGGGAGCCAGGTTTCTCACTTTAATTTTAATTTTTAATTTTATTTTTAGAGACAGGATCTTGCTGTGTGGCCCAGGCTGGAGTGCAGTGGCACAATCATGGCTCACTGTAGCCTTGACCTCCTGGGCTCAAGAGATCCTCCTAACTCAGCCTCCCAAGTAGCTGGGACCACAGGCATGCACCACCACGCCTGGCTAATTTTTCATATTTTTGGTAGATTTGGGGTTTCACCATGTTGGCCACACTTGTCTTGAACTCCAGATCTCAGGTGATCCACCTGCCTCGACCTCCCAAAGTGCTGGGGTTACAGGCATGAGCCACCGCGCCTGGCCTGGGTTTCTCACTTTTAGAGTGGGAGGTTATAGACAAGCAAGGGCAGGCAGCTAGAATGACCCAGGTGGTGATGGATTAGAGTTGGCGACATCAGTGTGCACTCGTGTTGAGTTTAATATAGATACTGATGCGCGTGTGTATCTGTTTATAGATGTTATGTTAGTAACATAACATGGGTTAGTATATATATAAAATGGGTTAGTATTATGTGGGTTTATATCTATCTATCTATCTGTACATGGGTTAGTATATATATATATATCTATCTATGAGTTCTTGCTTTCAGCGGAGGGGGCCTAGAAGCAGCAATACTCCAGGAACAATGGGCACACCTAGAGCCCAGATCTTCGTCTCCAACACCATTCTCTCTCTCAAAAATGGCTCCTTAGAGAAAAGGGATGAGCACAGAGGCAGAAAGTGAGGAAGGGCTCACACAGACAGACACGCCCACACCTACCCGGGCATGCGCACACACATGCAGTGATGAAAGGACATCAAAAGGACACAGGTGGCTGGGTGCGGTGGCTCACGCCTGTAATCCCAGCACTTTGGGAGGCCGAGGAGGGTGGATCATATGAGGTCAGGAGTTCGAGATCAGCCTGCCAACATGGTGAAACTGTCTCTACCAAAAAATACAAAAATTAGCCGGGCATGGTGGCGGATGCCTGTAGTCCCAGCTACTTGGGAGGCTGAAGTGGGAGAATTGCTTGAGCCCAGGAGGTGGAGGTCGTAGTGAGTGGAGATCACACAATTGCCTGCCAGCCTGGGTGACAAAACTGAGACTCTATGTTAGAAATGTTTGTTCCCCAGTGGCACAGAGAAATAGCACTTGAACATAAGTTTAATTTTCTTTTTCTTTCTTTCTTTCTTTTTTTTTCTTTTTTGAGATGAAGTCTCGCTCTTGTGCCCCAGGCTGGAGTGCAGTGGCGCCATCTCGGCAACCTCCACCTCCCAGGTTCAAGCTATTCTCCTGCCTCAGACTCCCAAGTAGTTGGGATTACAGGCGTGAGCCACCACGCCCGGCTAATTTTTACATTTTTAGTAGAGATGGGGTTTCACCATGTTGGCCAGGCTGGTCTCGAACTCCTGACCTCATGTGATCTGCCCGCCTCGGCCTCCCAAACTGCTAGGATTACAGGTGTGAGCCACCACACCCAGCATAAGTTTAATCTCCTTAGCAAGGCCATTTTTTAACTTTCTGCGGAAAGGGTACACTCGCCAGCAGTCTTGCCACATGAGTACACCAAACAAAGGAGGGAAGCAATTTTTACTCCTTACACAGTTTGTCCTTGCAACTGTGTCCTGTTTCCATTGGCTGGAGCCAGACCTCACAATCTAACCTAAAACCCGATTGGCTAGTAGTTTAAAACTTTTGAAAATAGATAAAAGTAATGGAAGGATAAAGGAAAAGAAGAAGTTGCTTACGAAACGACTTAGAAAAGTAATAATATTCCCAATAGGAAAGGGACATAGGCTGCGAGCTGGGACATGCCTGTGAGCACGTCCAGCATAGATATCTTGGTTAAAGTACAAGGACATAGAATGTACTACGTGCCTGTGAGCATGTTTAACAGCTACATAGGATAGGGCTTAACAAAGAGTTATTAGCACAAAGCAAGGAGGCTTGAAGGAAGTTAGTCTTTAAAAGAAACTATTATTTCTAACACTTATGATTTATTTTTTAATAAGAAGGGAAACTTTGAAGAGGAACTTTTTACTTTCTACACTCCATCTCAAAAAAAAAAGAAGGAAAGAAAAGCTATGTTGCCCAGGCTAGGCTGGAACTCCTGGGCTCAAGTGATCCTCCAGCCTCAGCCTCCTGAAGTGCTGAGATTACAGGCATGAGCCACCTTGCCAGGCCGGAGGGTGTAATTTCTCTTGTAAACACACAATATAGGCCTGGTGCTGTGGCTCACGCCTGTAATCCCAGCACTTTGGGATGCTGAGGCGGGCAGATCTCCTGAGGTCAGGAGTTCGAGACCAGCCTGGCCAACATGGTGAAACCCTGCCTCTACTAAAAATACAAAAATTAGCTGGGTGTGGTGGCGTGCACCGGTAGTCCCAGCTACTCAGGAGGCTGAGGTGGGAGAATTGCTTGAACCCAGGAGGCAGAGGTTGTAGTGAGCTGAGATTGTGCCACTGCACCCCAGCCTGGGCGACAGAGTGAGACTCTGTCTCAAACAACAACAATAATAAACCCAAAAAACCCCATGATACAATGATTTAAAACAAAAACTGTGCCATCAGTTTTTACATGAGGCCAGGGCCATCTGAGTCACCTCGTGGACCAATACCTGCCCACTGGCTCGTCTTTCCCAGGCCCACTTTGGAGGCCTCCAGTTTCCATCTACTGCCCCTCAGATAGGTCTCTTTGTGCCATCTCTTTCCACGCGGGCAGTTTTTTATTACTCACACCACCACACTTTTCTGGGGCACTTTTTCTGTTTTAGATGTCGGTCCCAGGAAACCTTTTTCACATAGATGAGTAGGTGGGACTGGAGCTTCTGAGCGCTGGGGTCCCTGGAGCCTTCTGCAGTGCCCTGGGAGGGGTGACTGGGAAAGGCCAGGGGGCAAGAGCTGCCAGGGGCCTTCTCAGATTTCTCAGTTTTTACACAGAGTATATATGGGAGTTGAGGTCTGGAAAAATGATTTTTTAAAAACTCTTCCTGCCCCGCAGACTCTCTTGAAGACTTTGTGTCATGCCAGGGCCCATGGTCACTTGACGGAACCCCTGTGATGCTGGCCTGCAGGGATGTGGAGCACAGACCCTGGGGAGGGCTACCAGAACCTCATGGGACTGGATGGCAGGCAGCGAGGGGGGTCCAGTAACTGTTGGATGCAGAATTGAATTCAGTCACCTGCACTTATTTCCTGGGCTCATCTTGGCTGGGTTCGCGGAGATACACTCTCTGGGAGCGGACGCTTTGGTGAGGAAGACCAGGCGAAGAAGGTGATTTTTGCGGTTGGACGTTCTAAAGACAGGGCAGGGTGATGCGGAGAGAATTGGCAGGGGCAGGGCGGGGGAGGCCGGTTTGAGGAGGGGACATTTGAGCCGAGATCTGATGGAGCGAGGAGCCAAGCCAGGCAGATATCTGATCGAAGAACATTCCAGGCAGGGGAGCAAAGGCTAGGGCCGTCAGGAGGCCAGTGTGGCTGGGGAAGAGGTGGAGGAGGAGGGGCCAGAGCAGTCGTTAGGCCACCCACCAAGGACCCATGCTTTGACTTGGATTGACACAGAGAGCTGCGAGAGGGTGACATGATCTCAATAAAAGGAATGCTCTGGCTTCTGGGTAGAGAAGAAAGTGAGGGTGAGGGATTAATGGTGGAGCCAGAGGGAGCCCAGTGAGTGCCGGGAGCCCAGGGTGGCAGAGCTGTGGTGCAGGGTTGCAGGGTCCTGGAGCTAGGGATGGAGGCTGTTTTCGGGCCTCGGAGAGGCGGTGAAGGCAGAGACTGGAAGGCGGAGAGCCTTGCTGACCTGTGGCCGAAGACCTCTCCGGGAGACAGCCACTGGTGGTGCAAAGGCCCTGGGGCCGGCCCAGCCGGGCCGCAGCTCCGGGAGGCGGCGCGAGCGAGCAGTGGGCTGGGCGGTGGCGGCCGGCCCCCGAGCCGGAGCCGGCGATTGCCTTACAAGGTGCCCTGCGGCGCCGCGGCCGCGCTGGGCCACTGCGTGCTTGGGCGGCCGGCGGGGGCGTGCGCGGAGGGGGCGGGGCCGGCGGGGCGCGGGCGGGGGGCTTGGCGCGGCGGCCACTGCGCGGAACGACGCTGCGGCACCCGTTCCAGGTCTGCACCTGCTTGGGGGCGCGGGGACGCGCGGGGCGGGGGCGCACCGGATCCGGCCCGCGGCCGCCGCAGCCTTGCGCGTCCGCAGCACACCTGTCAAGCCTGGCGCGCCCCCTGCCCGCACGCGCTCGGTCTACGCAGCTCGGGACGCGGGCGGCCCAGGCTGCCAGGTCCCCCTGCTCCGCGGCGCCGAGGGCTGGGCTGCGTCTGCGGCCGCGTGGGTGGCCGCGGTCTTGGCAGGTGGCTGCGCGCGGGGGTCGCAGGTGCATCCCGGGCGGCTTGGTGGCTTGGGCAGCGGGTGCCTGTGGGCGCTGTGCCATGGGTGGCGGGTCTAGGCGGGGGTGGGGGCGAGGGCGCTGTGGATGTGTGGATGGGGGAGGGACGGCGTGGGTGAGCCTGGAGTCTTCTGGAAAGCGGCCGGATGTGTGGAGGCAGAGAGGCAGCATCCAGGCGCCGGTCGCTGTCGGGGTGCAGGGCGCGGGGGCGTGGGATGGCAGCTGTAGGCCTGGGACGTGGAGGCGCGTGGAGGCGCGTATGCGGTGGCCTCGCTGGGAGGCGTCCGTCTGGGGGTGTGGACCTGGACGGGGGAGGGGAGGGTCGAGCGCAGCGGCAATGGCTGAGGCCTGCCTGGCAGGGGGTGGAGGAGGAAGCTGCCCTTGCCCCCGGGGGTGCGGGGAGGGACCCGCATCACCTCTCCCCTGCCCCTGCAGACATGCTGCTGCTGAAGAAACACACCGAGGACATCAGCAGCATCTACGAGATCCGCGAGAGGCTCGGCTCGTGAGTGTGCGCGCGCGTGTGTGATCGTGTGTGTGTGTGTGTGTGTGTGTGTACCTGTGTGAGATGGCATGTGTGTGTGACTACGCGAGTGGGTGTGAGATGATGTGTGTGTGTGAATATGTAGGGGTGTGTGAATGCGAGTGAGTCTGTGAGATGGCATGTGTGAGTGGTGGTGGGGGGTGGCACAGGGCCAGGTAGGGCCTCCCCATCTCCTTCACAGGGGGCCCTACCCGCTCCACTCTCTCTCCTTCCTGCCTCTCCTCTCTTCCCACTTCCTTCCCACCTCCCACCACCCCGTCTGCGGCAGGGGTGCCTTCTCCGAGGTGGTGCTGGCCCAGGAGCGGGGCTCCACACACCTCGTGGCCCTCAAGTGTATCCCCAAGAAGGCCCTCCGGGGCAAGGAGGCCCTGGTGGAGAACGAGATCGCAGTACTCCGTAGGTGCGCACCTCGCGGGGCCCTGGGACGGGGCATAGGTCAATGGGGGGGGCGCAAGCAGTCCTTGGCTCTAGTCCGGGCCTGGCCACCAACCTTTGGGAGGCCTGGGGCAGTGCTCCCTCTGGGCCTGCACATCCCTGTGGCAAAGGGAGCGAGTTGATATTGATCTGTGCTTTTCAAATGGGCTTTAGAAGGAAGGCCGGGGCTCAGGCTGGAGCTCTGCCTTCCTGGACCGGGCAGGGGTGGCATGTGGTAGGGATTGGGGAGCAGAGATGGGAGGAAGAGAAGAGGGAGGAGGCTTTCCCCGGGGCCTCAGGACAGAGTACCCCTTGACTCTGTTGGCCCACAGGCGCTTCCTCGCCATTGCAGGATCAGTCACCCCAACATCGTCGCTCTGGAGGAGGTCCACGAGAGCCCTTCCCACCTCTACCTGGCCATGGAACTGTGAGGAGGGCCTGGGCAGGCTGTGGGAGCCGGGGAGGGACTGAGCAGTGAGTGGGGCTGAAGGCCGGGCTGAGTGCCTGGGTCAGCCAAACCCCTGGCACCCCCAGGGTGACGGGTGGAGAGCTGTTTGACCGCATCATGGAGCGCGGCTCCTACAGAGAGAAGGATGCCAGCCATCTGGTGGGTCAGGTCCTTGGCGCCGTCTCCTACCTGCACAGCCTGGGGATCGTGCACCGGGACCTCAAGGTGCCTGGCTGGGGCCTCTGCACCCCACCCTCCCACCCGCCCACCCGGCCCTGCCTTTGTTTTCCCGGGAGTGAGGCTGGGGTCTTTCTTGATCTCCCGCTCCACCAAGGCTCTGGGGAACCTGAGAGTGCCTAGTCCCCATCCTGTCCCAGCACCAGCACCGTGTCAGGACTGACCTGGCCCTTTTCCCGGTGTCCGTGTGTCACAGCCCGAAAACCTCCTGTATGCCACGCCCTTTGAGGACTCGAAGATCATGGTCCCTGACTTTGGACTCTCCAAAATCCAGGCTGGCAACATGCTAGGCACCGCCTGTGGGACCCCTGGATATGTGGGTGAGGGACGACACCCTGAGGCTTGCTGGGAGTGGGGTAGCTTGGGGGACCCTGGACAGCCGGGAAGGCTGTTGTGCCCGTTGCCTTTGTGTGGGCCATTCCTGGGCTTGAGTAGGCTGAGCCAGTGACACTGAGCGGCATGGCTGCGTGTGTGCCTGTGCGTGCGTCTGTCTGTCTCTGGCCCCCAGCCCCAGAGCTCTTGGAGCAGAAACCCTATGGGAAGGCCGTAGATGTGTGGGCCCTGGGCGTCATCTCCTACATCCTGTGAGTGACCGCTGAGAAGGCTTGTCTCCTGCCTGCCTGCCCCTGCTGGGTTGGGGAGGGTGGGACAGCTGGATGATTCATCTGTGGGGGCGTGTGGGTACCCCCCCTTCTACGACGAGAGCGATGCTGAGCTCTTCAGCCAGATCCTGAGAGCCAGCTATGAGTTTGACTCTCCTTTCTGGCATGACATCTCAGACTCAGGTGAGCTTGAGGCTGGCCTGTGCTTGGGGGTGATGCAAGGGAGCAGGGACCCAACAGGCCGACCCAGCCTCCCTGTTCCAGCCAAAGACTTCATCCGGCACCTTCTGGAGCGAGACCCCCAGAAGAGGTTCACCTGCCAACAGGCCTTGCAGCATCTTTGGTGAATGGGCGCCCTGCCGAGCTGCCCCAGGGCCAGGGGGACTGCACTTGCAGAGAGGCCCCCCGCCAACCTTCGGCCTTTCCCCAGGATCTCTGGGGACACAGCCTTCGACAGGGACATCTTAGGCTCTGTCAGTGAGCAGATCCAGAAGAACTTTGCTCGGACGCACTGGAAGGTCAGTGTGGAGAGAGACCCAGTGTGGCCGCCCACTGTACCCCAGCTGTAGCCTGACCGCCGTGGCTGCCCAGTGGCCACTGCAGTCCTCACAGTCTTGGGGCTGGGGCCTGGGCCCAGGCCTGGCCTGATCTCCCTCTCTTCTGACAGCGAGCCTTCAATGCCACCTCGTTCCTGCGCCACATCCGGAAGCTGGGGCAGAGCCCAGAGGGCAAGGGGGCCTCTGAGCAGAGCATGGCCCGCCACAGCCACTCAGGCCCCCGTTCTGGCCAGCCCCCCAAGTGGTGATGCCCAGGTGTGTTTGGGTGGACCTTGCACCCCCAGGAGCTGGCTCCTTGGAGAGCTTAGAGGGTGGTGGCGCTCCATGTGGCCAAGAGCTAAGTAGGGTGGACCCCACAGGCCAGAGGACTGAGGGCAGAGAGCAGAGGGAGGAGCCAGGGCCCCAGGAGAGGTGGAAGGACAGGGAGGGCCAGTGGGTGCCGGACATTGGGCAAGGGAATGCAAGGGGAGAGGGCCTCTAAGAAGTCCGGGATTTGACTGAGGCGGGGGGTGGGGGCACAGGGCTGGCAGGTTGGCTCCTGACTACCCCCTTTCCCTCTGCTTCTCCCTCTCAGGCAGATGCCGAGGCCAAGTGGACTGACCCCCAGATTTCCTTCCCTTGGATGCTTTCGGTCCCCTCCCCCAACCCCTCCCCCTGGGGCTGGCCTCTGCTGGAGTTTGAGATTCGAGGGTGTGGCGCATGGCGCTGGGGTTGGAATGGGGCACCCCCAAGTCTGTCCCCAGGCTCTGCCCTGCCTGGGGGCAGTGGTTCCCCTCCCCTGTTGCCTCTCCCGCCCCTGCCCCCCGCCCCTCCAAAAGCCCAGGAGGTGCTGGCAGGCGGGCCTCAGGGGCTGTCTTTCCTGCACGGCTGTTGTGTGCTTCGCTGAGTGTGGGTGGTCCTGCTTGTGTCATGGTCATGGCCTTCCAGCCTCCTCCAGTTTTCCCCAAACCAATAAAGAAAGATACAGCAATGGGCCAGTGGTGAACTGGGGGTGCGGCGAGTGTGGAGGGGACCTGGTCACCGGTGGGAAGGAAACCAATGAGACCCTGCCACACGGCTTCACCCACTGCCACCTAAACCTCTGCTTCCCCAGACAAGTTTCCAACTGTCCAAAAACTTACTGTCCCCTCCCGCCAAAGCACCAACAAGTGGCAGCGTGGCCGGGCAGTTCTGCCACCCCAGAGGTGTAACTGCCCAGCCTTGGGGTCCTGGGACAAAGTGGAGGCAGCGCACGCCTGCTGGGCTGCCAGCAGGGGGCGCAGGCAGGAGGCTGAGTGCTGGCTCCAGACCCCCAGGGATGGGCTGCAGTGCCCCTGCCATGCAGGGCCGGGCCTGGGGTGTCTCAGCCAGGTGCCTGGGACTGGGAAGGGCTCACAGGTGCATGGAGGGTGACCAGAGCCCAGGACTGTCACCTTCCATCCCACCCTCCCTTCCCTTTCTTGATGGCCAGAGGCCATCTTGTCGAGCAGAAGAGTAGGGGACCCCAGGGTCAGGGGATGAGAGGAACTCCTTGTCCAGGAGAGGGCGACACGGGGCCCTCTTCCCCTCTGCTGTGCGGGGGCTTCAGTGGCAGCTTGGCGGTGGCTTCTGAAGTGAAGAGCCGTGGCCTGTCCTCTGGTCTGAGGACAAACCTCTGCTGGCCCCTCTAGGCCTTTCTCTTGCGCCCGTCGGGGAAGACCCCTAGAGTCACTTCTTGGCCCCAGCGAGAGTTCCAGGCAAGCTGGCCACCCCTCCCTCCCCTCTGAGACCCTTGCTCCCTGCCAGCCCTCAGAGTGTAAGCCTGATGACCCATGGCTTGACTGACGAGAATGGTAGAGAAGATCACTCTCCTTGCTGAACTTTGGGCCCCACAGGGAGGCGGTGAGGCTCAAACCAAGGCTGGCCTGGGTCTTGTGGGTGAAGGCTGGAGTGGGGTTCAGGGTTGGAGCCAGGGGACCTGGCTTCCACCAGGGAGAGCAGGCTGGAGGTGGATGGGCAGCCTCCTCCTTCGTCCCCACAGCCACTCCCAGGCCATCCTTCGCTCCAGACTTTGGGCCCCACAGGGGACCTCAGTCAGCCAGTACCACGGCCTCCTCGCCTCCAAGACCTGTCCCACCTGCCCTCACCCCTACCTGGGGCCTTGTTGCCTGTGGGCACCTCTGCTGTGGGCCCCCCTTCCCATCTTCTCTGTTGTTCACACTGGACTCCCACGATACCTACTTGCTCTTGTTTTGGTCAGATGTTGACTGAGCCTCTACTCTGTGCCAGGTGCTGGGCGCTGACCTGGGCCTATCAGAAGAGGCGCCTGCCCTCCAGGAGGACGCCCTCTATTGGAGGGGTGGTTTTACGGGGATGATAAAAATGATCTTTGTGGGTCTGGGAGCAATGAGCAGGAGTGCCAGAGCCAGCCTTCCAGAAGAAACCGGCACTCGCTCAGAACAGCCAGCTCTTCCAGTCCGGGCACGTGGCCAGATCGCTTGGGCTTGGAGCTTAAGCCAGCTCTGGGCCGCCTTGACACAGGGTGCAATATGGCCTCCCGTCAGCAGGGGGAGCCACGGCCCCACCTTTAGACGTCCATTAGCCTCCCCTAGTTCCTTCAGCACCTGGGCAGCCTCTCAAATCCATTCCTCTCCGCGACTGCCCCCACCCCACACCCTGCAAATCCTGCCTTGGGGAAGTCCAACCTTGGGGGAGAGGTCCTGCCCATCTGTGATAGGGGCGAGAGGGGGAACCCCCAGGTCAAGCAGAGGCGGCACCCCTCCTTCATCCCTCCGAGACCCCATATGAGGAAGGCAGTTTGGGTCACCTAGGCAGTGGGATGGCAGCCTGAGAGAGAGAAAGGACTGGTTTAGCCAAAGGCAAAAGGTGGTGTGTGTGTGTGAAGTGATGGCAAGGGAGCTGCCCTGGACACTGTGAGGCAGCAAGAGGAACGGGCCAGACCAAGCCTGGCAGGGGAAGGAGCTGGAGCTGTAGTCTAGGAGCAGTGGGGAGCCATCGAAGGGGTTTGTAGCCAGAGAGCATCCTTGCCCAGTGTGGGTTAGGTGCTGAGCTGGGGCTGGCTGCTGGGAATTGGGGTGTCTGGAACCAGACCAGAATTGAGGGTCGGGGGAACCCTGGTGGGCATCACAAAAGGAAGCTGTCTCTGCTGTTCTGGGCCACACAGCGTGGGTCACGTGCTCTATCTTGAAGCAAACCTGTGGGTAGCAGAGTTTCAAGGAAAGCTCAACCTGTGGGTCCACCCTAGGGACAGGGAGACACGGAGGTGGTCTTAGGAGCTCTTTGGGAGTCACGTGGATAGGTCTTGGTGATGGGTTGCAGGTAGGGAATGAAGCGGGGAGATCCAGGTAGATCATGTTTCTGGCAGCAGAACATTCATCAAGAAGGGTGCAACCGGCATGACTTTGGGGAAGGAATAATGAGATTGATTCTGGATGTGGTGAGTTGGAGGTGCCTGAGGGGCATGAAAGTAGACTTACTTTTCACCCTTCTCTTCGCAAATATGTATCTAGCATTGTATCTGGTATTTCTGGAAGGCTTATTCCTTTTAATAAAAAGAACACTGATCCCTCGAGCCCAGGAGTTCGAGACTAGCCTGGGTAAGATGGCGAGAACCCATTTTTACAAAAAAAAAAAAAAAAGAATGCTAGTAACAACTCTTTATTGAAGAGCTTCCCATGTATTAACTTGAACCTCATCTGTGAGATAGCTGCTATCATGATCATCCCCACTTCACATATGGAGAAACTGAGGCATAGAGAGGCTAAGTGAGCCAAAGCCATACAGCTGTTTCCGACCTGGGCTGTTTCACCCCTCCGTAGGCAACCTAGTGGTCCTCTGCTCCCAGAATATTGATGCTGAACTTAGTATGGACACCTGATGGACATAGCACACTACAGCCCAGAACTCCTGAGCTCAAGTGATCCCCAACCTCCCGAGTAGCTAGGACTACAGGTGTGAGCCACCATGCCACCTGGCTTGTGTTGCCTTTAAGGTCCTCTGTGCCTCAATTTTATGTCCTGTTAGGTGGGAACCAGGGAGGTCTTTGCACAGTGGTGGAAATGGGGCATGGGAGCTGGGCCCTACAAAGATCCCTTTGGAGTTCGGTGTGAGCAATGGCCTGGAAGTGGGGCAGGACAGGGCTGGTGGCTGGGAGACAAGCCTGAATCATGTGGAGAACAAGGCAAGAGATGTGGGACTACTGGAAAGATGGAGCTTGGTCATGGACTCAGTGGGGGTGGGGAGTGTTGTGAGGGAGTTGAGGATGCTGCCAGGGAACCCAGGAGAGCAACAGGTCTGTTTTTTTTTGTTTGTTTTTTTTTTTTTTTTTTTTTTTTTGAGACGGAGTCTCGCTCTGTCACCCAGGCTGGAGTGCAGTGTTGCGATCTCTGCTCGCTGCAAGCTCCGCCTCCTAGGCTCACGCCATTCTCCTGCCTCAGCCTCCCGAGTAGCTGGGACTACAGGCGCCCGCCACCACGCCCGGAGAATTTTTTGTATTTTTAGTAGAGATGGGGTTTCACCGTGTTAGTCAGGATGGTCTCGATCAACAGGTCTGTTGAAGAGATGAAGTGACCAAGTCAGGCCCCCTGGCCAGGCGGTGGCTGAGTTGGCACTATAAGCCATATGTTTCTTCCTGCCAGGCACTGTCTGGGCATGTGGTGACCATATCCTTCACCCCACCCCAGCTTCATCCAGGGATCCCTATCACCAGCCCCAACACCAGGTGGGCAAGATAAGAAGTATGGAATGTTTGAGAAATAACCAAGAATCCTGTCTGGTTGAGGGAGGTTGTGAGAGGAGGTGGGTAGAGATCAGCCTGGAAAGTGAACTTTCTCAAGAGGGCACTGGGAGCCACGGACGTTTTAAGCAGAACAAGTGACAGGATCTGATTTTTGCTTTAAGATAATTTTTCAATATTTTTCAACCCTATTAACTGCCCCCTTTTGAGAAATAGAAGAAGCCCATGCTTACTATCACGCTGGTCTTTAAAAAACAAAAGCTTACGCCCATCTCTCCAGAGCTCCTCCCTCACACCCCATGGAGACTTCCATAGTTTCCCTCACCCCAGGGAACCAAGTCTTTCCTCACATGATACCCTGAGTAAAGGCTCAACTGCTTTTTGCCAGTTTCTCCTTGTAGCTCTTTCAATTATTGCTTTATGTATTTATAAGTTATGTTATTCAGTGTATTTGAGTTTAGAATTGGTATATATTTTAGGATCAAAATATAGTGATATATGTTAATACTAGCAATGATTTTCCCTTATAGTCTACTTGGTCTGATATTAACATAGCAACTATAACTTTTTTTGGTTAACATTTGACTGGTATATTTTTTTCAATCCTTTTCCGTTCAAATTAAAAGTTTGTTTTTATTGAGATACAACTCACATACCATAAATTTCACCCTGTAAAATGTACAATTCAGCAGTGTTTAGTATATTTACAGTGTTTTGCAGCCATCACCACCATCTAATTCCAGAACATTTTGATCACCCCAAAAGGAAACCTTGTATGCATTTGCAGTAGCTCCCCATTTACACCCCGCACCCCACCCCCCTCCACCAGTGCTTGGCAACCACTAATTGACTTTCTATCTTTGTGGATTTGCTTATTTCAATATTTCAAATAAATGGAATCATACCATACGTGGGCTTTTGTGTCTGGCTTACTCTTACTATGATGTTTTCAGGGTTCATCCATATTGTAGCATGGATCAGTACTTCATTCCTTTTTACAGCTGAAGAATATTTTATTGTATGGATAGACCACATTTTATTAACTATCGATGGACATTTGGGTTGTTTCCACTTTTAGCTATTGTGAATAATGCTGCTATGAACAATTGTGTGCAAGTTTTTGTGTGGACGTGTATTTTCAATTGTCTTGAGTATATACCTAGGAGTAGAATTGCTGGGCCATATGATAACTCCATGTTTAACTTTTGAAGGAAATGCCAAGCTGTTTTCCAAAGCAACGGCACCATTTTACATTCCCACCAGCAATGCATGAGGTTCAAATTTCTCTCCATCCTTGTCAACACTCGTTATTGTGTGTGATTCTTAAAATAGCCATTCTAGTGTGTGTGAAATGGTATCTCATTGTGGTTTTGACTTGTATTGCTCTAATGACCAATGATATTGAGCATCTTTTCATGTACTTATTATTTATATATCTTATTTGGAAAAATGTTCATTCGAAACTTCTGTTCATTTTTTTAATTGGATAATTCATCTTTTAATTGTTGAGCTGTAAGGGTTCTTTATGTATTCAGGATATTAGATCCTTATCAGATATATGATTCATAAATATTTTCTCCCATTCTGTGGATTATCTTTTCACTCTTTGATAGTGTCTTTTGATGCACATGGGTTTTTTGTTTGTTTTTTGTTTGTTTGTTTGTTTGTTTTGAGATGGAGTTTCACTGTTGTCACCCAGGCTGGAGTGCAGTGGCATGATCTTGGCTCACTGCAACCTCTGCCTCCCGGGTTCAAGCGATTCTCCTGTCTCAGTCTCCCAAGTAGCTGGGATTGCAGGTGTCTGCCACCATGCCTGGCTAATTTTTTTTGTATTTTTAGTAGAGACGGGGTTTCACCATGTTGGCTAGGCTGGTCTCGAACGTCTGACCTCAGGTGATCCACCCATCTCAGCCTCCCAAAGTGCTGGGATTACAGGTGTGAGCTACCGTACCCAGCCAGAGACTGTTGCTATGTTAAAACGGTATTGTTTTCCAATCCATGAACACAGAATATCATTCCACTTATTTTGTTCTTTAATTTTTTTAATGATGTTTTACAGTTTTCAGTGTATACATTTCGCACTTCTTTTGTTAAATTTATTTGTAAATTTTGTTCTTTTTATGCTCTTGTACACAGAATTGTTTTCATAATTTCATTTTTGAATTGTTCATTAAAAGTGTATGGAAGTAACCATTGTTTTTTTTTTGTATATTGATCTTGTATTCTGTGGCCTTGCTAAACTTTTTATTAGCTCTCTCTCTCTCTCTCTCTCTTGAGGGGGGACCGGAGTCTTGCTCTGTCACCCAGGCTAGAGGCTGGAGTGCAGTGGTGCAATCATAGCTCACTGCGGCCTTGAACTCCTGGGCTCAAGCAAATCCTCCCCTCTCAGCCTCCAGAGTAGCTGGGACAACAGGAGCAGGCCACCATGCTCGGTTCTAATTTTTGTTTTATTTTATTTTATTTTTAGAGATGGAGTCTCACTGTGCTGCACACGCGGGTGTTGCACTCCTGGGCTCAAGTAATCCTCCTGCCTCAGCCTCCCAAAGCACTAGGATTATAGGCATAAGCCACCATGCCTGGCCCTTTTTATTAGTTCTAATAGGTTTTATTTGTGTGGATTCTTTGTGATTTTCTACACACAGCACGTGTCATCTGCAAGTAAAGAGAATTTTTACTTATTCCTTTCCAATTGGGATGCTTATAATTTCCTTGTTCCCTTCCTTTTCTCTCTTTTTTTTTTCTTTTTGTTTCTCCCGCTTATTGCACTGCCAAGAATCTCCAATACTACATTAAATACAAGTGGTAAAAGAATCCTTTCCTTGTTCCTAATCTTAGAGGGAAAACGTTTGGTCTTTCACCATTAAGTATGATGCTAGCTGTGGATTTTTCATAGATGCCGTTTATCACGAGTAACTTCCATTCTGTTCCTAGTTTGTAGAAAGGTTTTTTTTTTGGCGGGGGGCGCTTTCCTGAGTTTATTTGGGGCATACCCGGGCGAGGGCCCTGCCCTTAGAAGAAGGTGTCGGGCCTCTTAGTGGTGAAGCGTGGCTTGTGCTGACGGCGCAGGACCCGGTGGGGCAGCGGGAACTTGATCTTGGAGTCGTGGAACTGCTTGACGGCCGGCCGGCAGCACTTGCTGGCTGCGATCTCCTCCACCTTCATGATCTGGATGGAGTGGGCCTGGGCGCGGTGCCGGGCGCCCATGTCTCGGTAGCACTGGGTGACAGCGCCCGCGGCGCTCAGGTCCCGGTATTCCCGGTACATGTTGTGGGTGCAGCGCCGGGAGTCATAGCGCAGCCAGATGCCGAAGTTCTTCACCCGCAGGGGGCGCTTCTCAAACACCTGCCCACAGTAGACAATCTCCGCTGAAGACTTCATCTTCTTTAACTGAGATACGAAGTACCAGAAGCGAGACTTGGCGACGACATGATTAGGAGCAAAGATTCGCATGCGGTAGAGGGGCGGTGTGTGGCATTTGGGGCGGGCAGGCAGCGACCCACCACCTTGTACTCTAGTAGTGTGCCCGGGGCCTTCATGGCGTCCTCTGCGCTCGCCGCCACCCGCAAAAGGACTGTTTTAAATCATGAATGGATGTTAGATTCTGTCGAATCTTTTTATGCACCTATTGAGAGGATCATATGGTTTTTGTCCTTTTTCTGTTCATGTGGTGTATTACACTGAGTTTCAGATGTTAAATCGAGCTTGTGTTCTTGGTATAAATCCCACTTGATGATGGTGTCTAATCCTTATGTGCTGCTAGATTTAGTTTTTAAATACTGTGTTAAAGATTTTTGCATCTAGGAGTTCATGAAGGATATTGATATGTAGTTTTTTTCCTTGTGATATCCTTGGTATAAGGGTAATACTGGGCTGATAGAATGAGATGGAAAGTGTTCCTCCTCCTCTATTTTCTGAAAGAGTCTGTGAAGGATTGGCATTAATCATTCTTTAGTTATTTGATAGAATTCACCAGTGACGCCATCTGGGCTTGGATTTTTTTTGTGGGAATATTTTCAAGTACTAATTCAATTTATTTGCTTGGTATAAGTCTATTCAGATTTTTAATTTATTTTAAAGTCAGTTTTGGTCATGTGTCTTTCTAGGAATTTCTCTATTTCATCTGAGTTGGCCAATGTTTTTGGCATAAAGTGGTCAAAGCATTCTCTTATAATCCTTTACATTCCTATAGGTCAGTAGTAATGCCCCCCTTTTCTCTTCTTGATCTTGGTAATTTGATTCTCTTTTCTTTTTGGTCACTCTAGCCAAGATCAACTTTGCTGATTTTTCAAAGAGCTGACTTTTGTTTTCGTTGATTTTTCTCTATTGTTTTCCTGTTTTCAATTCCATTAGTTTCTGTGCTAATCTTTATTTCCTTCCTTCTGCTTGCTTTGGGTTTAGCATGCTCTTCTTTTTCTAATTTGTCAAGGTGGAGACGTAGGTTATTAATTTGAGATCTTTCTTTTTTTGCTGGTGTAGGCCTTTAAAGCTGTAAGTTTCCTTCTAAGTACTGCTTTAGCTGCATTCCATAAATTTTGATATGTTGTGTTTTCATTTTCATTCTCATTTCATTCTTTCTAATTTCCTTTGTTTTTTATTTGACTTGCCAGTTATTTAGAAGAGTGTTGTATAATTTCCAAGTATTTTGGACTTCCTAGGTTTCTATCTTTTTAGATTTATAATTTAATTCTGTTGCGGTCAGAGAAATATTTTATATTATTTAAATTCCTTTAAATATATTGAGACTGGTTTTATGACCTAGGTTAGGGTCTATCCTGGAGAATGTTTCATGTGCACTTGAAAAAAAGGTGTATTTGGCAATTGTTGAATGGTGTGTTCTATAGGTATCAGTTAGGTCAAATTTGTTGATAGTGTTGTTCAGATTTTATATATCCTTGCTGATCTTCTGTCTAGTTCCATCAACTATTGAAAATAGAGCATTGAAATGTCCATCTGTTATATTTGAATTTTCTTTTGTATTTTTAGTCGAGACAGGGTTTCCCCACGTTGGCCAGGCTGGTCTTGAACTGCGACCTCAAGTGATCTGCCCGCCTCGGCCTCACAAAGTGCTGGGATTACAGGCGTGAGCCACCGTGCTAGCCAGTTTTCCTCTGTTGATTTTTAATTACATTGAAGCAGAAATTTAGACATAAATATGCATTCATTCACTCCAAGTTTGAGTTATTTTCTTAGGGTTTTCTCCAGCTATTACATTATGAGTCTTAACTAATCACAGAGCACCTCAGATGAATACTCACTTAATTTTGGTGAAATATGGAGACTTTGCCTCAGTATGGCTACAGTCTTTCCCACTTCTTTTGTGTTAGTAAGGCCATGTATATTACATCTATATAGGTTATAAACCCTGAAATACAGTGTAATACCTATTTTTTAATGCAGTCTTATGTTTTTAAAAGAGAATAAATGAATAAGAATATGTTGAGAGGCTTTTATATTAGCCACTTATTAACCATTTTTTCTGCTCTCCATTTCTTACTTTGAATTCCAGTTACTAACTGGTGTCATTTCCTTTTAGCCTGAAGGACTTCCTTGAGTATTTCTTGTGAGGCATGCTAGTAATGAACTATGTTAGCCCTTGTTTATCTGGGAATGTCTTTTTTTAAAACTTCAATTTATTTATTTATATTTTTTTGAGATGGAGTCTCTCTCTGTTACCCAGGCTGGAGTGCAGTGGTGTGATCTTGGCTCACTGCAACCTCTGCCTCCCAGGTTCAAGCGATTCTCATGCCTCAGCCTCCCAAGTAGCTGGGATTACAGGTGCATGCCACCACGTCTGGCTAATTATTGTATTTTTAGTAGAGATGGGGTTTCACCATGTTGGTCAGGTTGGTCTCGAACTCCTGACCTCAGGTGATCCACCTGCCTTGGCCTCCCAAAGTGTTGAGATTACAGGCATGAGCCACCGCACCCAGCTAAATCTTCCATTTTTAAAGCATAGTTTTGCTATATATAAAATCTGGGGGCTGGGTGCAGTGGTTCACACCTGTAATCTGAGCACTTTGGGAGGTTGAGGCAGGCAGATCATTTGAGCCCAGGAGGTTGAGGCTGCGATGAGCTGAGATCACACCACTGCACTCCAGCCTGGGTGACAGACTGAGACTCTGTCTCAAAACAAATTTTTTTTGGTTGATAGTATTTTTTTTCTTTCTTTCTTTCTTTCTTTTTTTTTTTTTTTTTTGAGATGGAGTCTCACTCTGTCGCCCAGGCTGGAGTGCAGTGGCGCAATCTCGGCTCACTGCAAGCTCCGCCTCCTGGGTTCACACCATTCTCCTGCCTCAGCCTCTCCGAGTAGCTGGGACTACAGGCGCCCGCCACCACGCCCGGAGAATTTTTTGTATTTTTAGTAGAGACGGGGTTTCACCATGGTCTCGATCTCCTGACCTCATGATCTGCCCGCCTCGGCCTCCCAAAGTGCTGGGATTACAAGCGTGAGCCACCGTGACCAGCCTTTTTTTTCTTTCAATGCTATCAGTTTGTTGTTCCACTCCCTTGTGGCCTCCATTGTTTCTGATGAGAAGTCAGATGTTAATTTTATTGCTGTTCCCTTCTATATGGGTCATTTGTTTCTTCTGCTATAATACTTTCAAAGTTGTCTGTCTTTAGCTTTCAATAATTTAACCATGAAATGTCTATGAGTGACTCTCTTTGTGTTTATCTTACTTGGGGTTATTCAAACTTCTTGGATCCAATGAATGCTTTTCACCAAATGCTGGTGTTTAGCCATCATTTATTCAAATATTTATTCTACCCCTTTCTCTTTCTCCTCTTCCTCAGAGCCTCCAATTACACATATCAAAATATGTGTTCAGTTTTAAGTCTGTTCTGCTTTTACTTCTTGTTAGGAGACACTGATGACTTCCAGGCTCCTTACATGCTGGACCAGAAACTGAAATTCCTCTCTGTCTCCCAGGCTGGAGTGCACTGGTGTGATCACGGCTCACTGCAACCTCCACCTCCTGAGCTCAAGCAATCCTCCTGCTGCAGCCTTCCGAGTAGCTGGGACTATAGGTGTGCACCACCACGCCTGGCTAATTTTTTGTATTTTTTGTAGACATGGGGTTTTGCCATACTTCCTAGAGTGCTCGTGAAGTCCTGGGCTCAAGCAATCCATAGGGACCACATTTTTATGCTTCTTCTACCTGAGTCACAAAGCCAGGAGGTAGAGCTCTCCTAGTCTGTCTCCTTTCTCTCAGGGACCACAGTCCTTCACTGATTGCTGTCCCCCATCTGAAAACAATGGATTTTCATATATTTTGCCCAGTTTCTAGCTGTTTATGGTGAGACAGTAATTCTGGACCCTCTTATTCCCTCATGGCCGTATTGATATTGAGTGACTTTACATATTGTTAAGACAAACATGCATGTTAAATTTTTTAGAGTAACTAGAATATAAATAGGATGTACTACTTCCAAACTAGTAGAAGAAAATAGCAAATAATGAAGGAAAATATCAGCTAATCAAAAAAAGGTCAAGTAAGGGAAATAAAGAAATGGAAACGAGGCAGGCGCGGTGGCTCATGCCTGTAATCCCAGCACTTTGGGAGGCCGAGGCGGGCGGATCACGAGGTCAGGCGATCGAGACCATCCTGGCTAACACGGTGAAACCCCGTCTCTACTAAAAAATACAAAAAATTAGCCGGGCGTTGTGGCGGCCACCTGTAGTCCCAGCTGATTGGGAGGCTGAGGCAGGAGAATGGCGTGAACCTGGGAGGCAGAGCTTGCAGTGAGCCGAGATCACGCCACTGCACTCCAGCCTGGGCCACAGAGTGAGATTCTGTCTCAAAAAAAAAAAAAAAAAGAAAAAGAAAAAGAAAAAGAAACCGAAACGTTGGAATAAGTAGAAAGTATAACATAATATGTTAAAAATAGATCCATCCAAAAAGCATTAAGCAAAATAAATAGATTAAATTATCCAGTTAGGATTTTAAAAAATCCAGCTATAAGCTGTTTATAAGAGATACATCTAAAAAATAGGGCCGAAAAAGGCTGAAAGGGCAGAACTGACTGGGCACAGTGGTGGCTCACACCTGAAATCCCAGCACTTGGGGAGGCCAAGGTGGGAAGATCACTTGAGCCCAGGAGCTTGAGACCAGTTTAGGCAACATAGTGAGACCCCCGTCTCGACAAAAAAATTAAAAAATTAGTTGGGTGTGGTGGTGCGAACCTGTGGTCCCAACTACTTGGGAGGCTGAGGCAGGAGGATCACTTGAACCGGGGGGTTGAGGCTGCAGTGAGCCGTGATTTTGCCACTGTACTCCAGCCTGAGTGACTGAGTGAGACCCTGTCTGAAAAAAAAAAAAAAAAACAGAGAAGAAAAAGAAAGGGCAGAACCTCCAGCTATGGCCAAATGTGGATAACAGCAAACAACTTCCCCCAAAAAGTAACTATAAAGCTGGACCAAATTGACAAAAACAAGTTTTTTGATCTGGAAGTCAACGGAAGATGACTTATAATCCAAGCGGCTGGATTTTGAGTAAGAACAGCGGGAGTCTGTGGCATTCTGGCCCAGGGCTGCTCCCATCCCTCCTGGCTTGCTGGACATGGAGGCTTTGCCAAGGCGGGGAAGGCCATGAAGACCAGCAGCTTCTCCCCATAGGCTTGAAGGGCGCTCGCTCATTTGGATTGGTGGGCAACACCTGTGCCCAGCGGCATGATCCGTGGAAGTGACTTCTTGGAGGTGGGCTGGCAGGGAAGATTTTTTCCATTTAAAAAATATATATTCTAGTTAAAAATTTTAAGCCTGGTTTCCTAGGGGCTACCCTGTATCTGCCTAGCTTGGTGGTCAGCCAATGACTGGACAGAAGCTGTGCTCAAACATCTCAAGCCAGTAAGGCTTGTGTCCTTGGGTCTGGGTGTGGGTAGGGGAGCTTATTCAATGTTCAGGCTGCTTTAAGGTCTTCTGGGCTTTCCTTTCCACTGGGCCCTCTCACATCTCTTATATACACGTGCATAGTCCCAGAGCAGTCCAGGAGAGCGTGAGTAGCATGGGACCCCTCCAGTCTCTCGTCAGCTAGAAATATACTGCCGCAAGCACATCCATAGCCTCAGTTGAGTAGAGCTGATCTGTTTGCCCTTCCCAGCCCGCCCACCTCCAAGAAGTCACTTCCACCGATGACACCACTGGGCACAGGTGTTGCCCACCAATCCAAATGAGCGAGCGCCCTTCAAGCCTATGGGGAGAAGCTGCTGGTCTTCATGGCCTTCCCCGCCTTGGCAAAGCCTCCATGTCCAGCAAGCCAGGAGGGATGGGAGCAGCCCTGGGCCAGAATGCCACAGACTCCCGCTGTTCTTACTCAAAATCCAGCCGCTTGGATTATAAGTCATCTTCCGTTGACTTCCAGATCAAAAAACTTGTTTTTGTCAATTTGGTCCAGCTTTATAGTTACTTTTTGGGGGAAGTTGTTTGCTGTTATCCACATTTGGCCATAGCTGGAGGTTCTGCCCTTTCTTTTTCTTCTCTGTTTTTTTTTTTTTTTTCAGACAGGGTCTCACTCAGTCACTCAGGCTGGAGTACAGTGGCAAAATCACGGCTCACTGCAGCCTCAACCCCCCGGTTCAAGTGATCCTCCTGCCTCAGCCTCCCAAGTAGTTGGGACCACAGGTTCGCACCACCACACCCAACTAATTTTTTAATTTTTTTGTCGAGACGGGGGTCTCACTATGTTGCCTAAACTGGTCTCAAGCTCCTGGGCTCAAGTGATCTTCCCACCTTGGCCTCCCCAAGTGCTGGGATTTCAGGTGTGAGCCACCACTGTGCCCAGTCAGTTCTGCCCTTTCAGCCTTTTTCGGCCCTATTTTTTAGATGTATCTCTTATAAACAGCTTATAGCTGGATTTTTTAAAATCCTAACTGGATAATTTAATCTATTTATTTTGCTTAATGCTTTTTGGATGGATCTATTTTTAACATATTATGTTATACTTTCTACTTATTCCAACGTTTCGGTTTCTTTTTCTTTTTCTTTTTCTTTTTTTTTTTTTTTGAGACAGAATCTCACTCTGTGGCCCAGGCTGGAGTGCAGTGGCGTGATCTCGGCTCACTGCAAGCTCTGCCTCCCAGGTTCACGCCATTCTCCTGCCTCAGCCTCCCAATCAGCTGGGACTACAGGTGGCCGCCACAACGCCCGGCTAATTTTTTGTATTTTTTAGTAGAGACGGGGTTTCACCGTGTTAGCCAGGATGGTCTCGATCGCCTGACCTCGTGATCCGCCCGCCTCGGCCTCCCAAAGTGCTGGGATTACAGGCATGAGCCACCGCGCCTGCCTCGTTTCCATTTCTTTATTTCCCTTACTTGACCTTTTTTTGATTAGCTGATATTTTCCTTCATTATTTGCTATTTTCTTCTACTAGTTTGGAAGTAGTACATCCTATTTATATTCTAGTTACT